>NC_063172.1:312500-612500 GCF_023159225.1 Perognathus longimembris pacificus
GCCCCGCCCAGACGCTCCGCCAGGACACCTAAGCCCCGCCCCGCTCCCGCGGCCCCGCCTGGGCCCTTCACCACGACGACGACGTCGCTCTCGTCACCTGGCGCCTCACGGCCACCCGTACGCCGCTCTCGGCCCCGCCCTCCTTTCCAGCAGCCCCCACTAGAGTCTCCCACTGGCCTCCCCAGAGCCCGCCTCGCCGCTCTAGCCGGCGCCCCCTCGCTGGCGGGCCCGGCGGCGCTCTCCCGCGCCACGGAAGCCGGCCGGGGCGGCGGCGCTGGTGGCAGATTCAGCTCGCAGCTCTGCGCCTCACCTCGGCCCGGCCGCCCGCGCCCCTCGGCCCCCGGGCCGGCCCGCGCGCCCTCCCCTTCCCTCGGATGCGCCGGAGGCGGCTCCGCGCCCAGCTCCGAGAGTGAGCCGGGCCGCCGCCAGGGCCTGCGCTTCGCGCCGCGCCGTTTCCCGGCCCCGAGTCCCCGTTTCACGCCTCTCCGGAGCGGACGGAGTCTTGTTACCCCGTCTCACCCGAATTCGAGCCCTTCCCCTCCGGTTCACCCCGGGGCCTCGGTTTCGGAAAGTTTGGGACTGACTCTCACTTAGGTCTACTCAAAGCCCTGGAGCCCTGGATTGCTGGAGAGCGGCCCTTAGAGCCCCGGGTCGCCAACTCCGGTGCAATTTTCTCTCCAAACTTGAAGATCCCTTTCTTGTCTTGGCAAATTTACGGCTGGCCGAGGTGCCATGGCCCCAAAGCCGGGAAGCGAATGGAGTACGGTCCTGTCGCATCTGGTGCTGGGAGCCGTGTCTCTGCACGCAGCAGTGAGCTCTGTGCAGGTGAGTCTCCCCAAGTCCACAGCTAAGTCCCTCGCGCCCTTAACTGGAGGCTCCGTCGCCAGATCCCCGCACTCCAGTGGTGGAAGGCAAGTCTGGGGGTCCCCGTAAGACCCCAAACGTTTGTTGTGTAAAAGGGTTGTCCTTGCTAGGCACTGTGGCTCAGGTCTGTGTAACTCAGGACCTGCACGCTGTCTCGTAGCTATTTTTGTTCGGGGCCAGTACCCTGCCACTTGAGCCGTAGCTCCACCTTTTTTTTTTTTTTTTTGGTTTTTGCCAGTCCTGGGCCTTGAACTCAGAGCCTGAGCACTGTCCCTGGCTTCCTTTTGCTCAAGGCTAGCACTCTGCCACTTGAGCCACAGCGCCACCTCTGGCTTTTTCTATATCTGTGGTGCTGAGGAGTTGAACCCAGGGCTTCATGTATATGAGGCAAGCACTCTACCACTAGGCCAAATTCCCAGCCCCATAGCTCCCCTTCTTTATTTTTGGAGATAAGAGTCTCATGGAGTTTCCTGCCTGGGCTGGCTTCAAACTTCAATCCTCAGATCCCAGACTCCTGAGTATCTAGGATTACAGGTGTGAGTCACCAGTATCCAACAAGAACTTTTTTTTTTCCTTTTTGTCGGTCGTGGGCCTTGAACTCAGGGCCTGGGCACTGTCCCGGGGCTTTTCTGCTAAAGGCTAGTACTCTACCACTTTGAACCACAGTGCCACTTCCAGTTTTCTGGTGGCTAATTGTAGATAAGAGCCTCATGGACTTTCTTGCTCAGGTAGTCATCAAAATCATGATCCTCAGATCTCAGCCTCTTGAGTTGCTAAGATTATATGCATGAGCCATTGGTGCCTGGCTCCAATATTATTTGAAAAATAACTTAGAGCAAAGGTGCTGGAGATGTGGCTTTAGTACACACCCTGAATTCAAAACCTCAATACCACCAAAAAAATAAAGTGGTTCCTGGCTTTCCCCTACATGTCCTCCTTTTCCTGTATCAACAGTCAAGTCGAGGGGCTGCTGCTGGCTTCCTGCTCCAGGCTTTGGCTGCCGCCACCATGCTGACCCCAGGGCCCGGCACACATGAAGACTGTTTTGCTGGAGCCTGGGTAGCAACAGTTATCGGCCTTCCCCTTCTGGCCTTCGATTTCCACTGGGTGAATGGGGACCGATCCTCTGCCAACCTGCTACTGGGAGGAGGCATGGTGCTTGCAGTGGCTGGTGACCACCTCGGCCCTGAAGGCTGCTCTGTGGCTGGTCAGGCAATGCTGTTGGTGGTCGCCGTGACCATCCTCATTGTGGCCGTCTTCACAGCCAACACTTATGGGATGTGGGGGGGTGCAATGCTGGGGACAGCAGGCCTCCTCAGCCGGCTGGAAGAGGACAGGTTGCTGCTGCTGCTGAAGGAAGACATCTGTCGCTGGGCCCTGGCTGCAGGCAGTTGGGCCTACTGTCGAGCCCTACACGCACAACGCTTACAGTGGGAATGACAGGCACGGCAAGACAAGGCTCTCCTGGCTACCATCTCCCCTTTACTGGCCTGCCCTTGGGGGCCTACTCCTGTAGGCATAGGCTTTCCTTCTTCCTGAATTGAACCTGCTGCAGGTTGGGGCAGAGCCTGAATGCTGTCCCTTTTCTAAGGACTTGCCTAGACCAGAATGAAAGGGACAGGGTCCCAGGTATGTTTGGGGACTGGTTATGTGAAAATCATGGATCCAGAGAGAGGTTTGATTTCCAATAAACTTTAACATCTCTCCAGAAATTTGGAATTACCTTTTTTGTTGTTGTTGTTGCCAATCCTGGAGCTTGGACTTGGTTGGGGCCTGGGCACTATCCCTGAGCTAGTTCAAAGCTAGTGCTCTACCACTTGAGCCACAGCACCACTTATGGCTTTTTCTGAGTTACTGGAGATAAGTGTTTCACAGACTTTCCTGCCTGGGTTGGTTTTGAACCACGATCCTCAGATCTCACCTCCTGAAGTAGCTAGGATTACAGGTGTGAGCCACCAGCACTCAAGTTAACTAGTCCATCCTTGAAAGGAATTAGGGGACCTTGGGTGAGTACCTTAAGACCCCTAAGACCCCAGCTGGTTTCCCTTGAGGAGATGTGCTGGAACTAGCATGCAACCTCATTCCTGGCACCTTTGCTAGGAGGGCTCCTATGTTGGGAAGATGTAGTCCCGGCTCCTTGCTCTCTAGAGACATGGTGGGTTTACAGATATTCTTGCCGGTCTTGGCAGGTGACCCCTGAGGCAATGACATTCACAGGCTAATAGCTGGGTATTAATAAGAGGGCTGTGCCGCAGTGATTCCCAGAAACGCACATCCTTCTTGGGTGCTGACTCTATGTGTGCAAGCCAAGACCTTCACTTTAACTCCGTGGATTTTTCGTCAACCTCCAACCCCAGGGATAGGAAACGGGGCTAAGCATAGCATTGGATTTGAGGTCTGGCGTGCACCGCTCCCACGCAGTACCTGTGCTTGCATCTTGTGGAAGCATATCCTGTCTGTCCTGCACAAGACAGGGGTGGTCGCCAGGGTGGTTACAGTTCCTGCCCTTCCACGCCAATGAGCCAGGACAGGGCCCAGCACATACAAATCTGAGTATCTGGGGACAATGGTGGGTGCAGGGCACCCACCCCGACGTGGAAGTCGGGATGCTCACTGTAGCTCGCTCGCGACAGCCGCGGACTCTGGAGCTACAGGTGCAGTCCCTGGCCCCCGCCCAGGCTTGGCGCTCCAGGTGTGCGCCCACAGTGGGCTGCCTGAACCCCGCCTCCTCCGGTCCACCTTTGGCAGAGGGAGGGCTCTCGGCGCCCTCGCTCACACATTGGCTGCGGCGGCCGGCCCGTCTGCACCCAGGCGGCGCTCCCATTGGCCCGCGGGGAACCACGTAGCGGGAAGAAGGGGGCGGTGGCGCGCGGGGGTGGGGCGCGCAGCGAAAACAAAGATGGCGGCCGCGCCGGGGTCGGTGGCCGGGGTGGCTGCGGGCCGACGCGCGGGCTGGGCCCTGTGAGGCGGCGGCGCGGCAAGCGGGCTGCGGGGTCGCAGCGGCGGCGAGAGGCCGGCAGGGGCGCGCGGTGCCCCTAACTTCCAGCCGGCGAACGCGCCGGCACCCGCCCGCCGGGCCGGCCGGCCGCGATGTCCGGCGCGGAGGAGGCCGGCGGGGGCGGCCCGGCTGCAGGGCCCGCGGGTGCCATGCCGGCCGGAGTCGGGGTCGGGGCTGGGCCCGGGGCGGCCGCGGGGCCGGCGGCGGCGGCGGCGCTGGGCGAGGCGGCGGGGCCTGGACTCCCGGACGAGGCGGGCCTGGCCGGCGCCCGGCAGCTGCAGGAGGCGGCCGGCGACCCCGACGCGCCGCCCAAGAAGCGGCTGCGGGCGGCCGAGGCGGCTGAGGCGGCGGCGGCCGCGGCGGCGGCTGGCAGCGGGAAGCTGGAGGAGCGGCTCTACTCGGTGCTGTGTTGCACCGTGTGCCTGGACCTGCCCAAAGCCTCCGTGTACCAGGTAGGGCCGCCGGCCCGGCGCCGCGTCTCCTCGAGGCCGGGCCCGGAGGCCGGTGGCCGGGTACCCTCAGATCCTCGCATCCGCCTTCCGCGCCCGCGAGACCCGCGCCTACCCCGGAGCGCCTCTTCCTGCCTCGAGCCCCCTTTTTGTGTTCCGGCTCGCTCCCTTCCCGGTCTTAGTTTCCTTTCTTCCTTAGATCCTGCCTCGCTTCCAGGTTCCTTCAGGGTCCCTTCCTCGACACCTCCCAGCTTCCCTCCTGTTGCCCCGGCAGAGGGCTGGATACTGGTGTCCTCGCTCCCTGCCTGCCTCTCTTCATCGCCGCCCCTCACTCCTAGGCCGTCCCGGCGCCGAGGCCTCCAGAGTTCTTGGGTTCTGGCAGCCACACCCCCAACCGTGTCCCTCCTCATCTGAACTCCTGTGCACCTCTTTTTCTGCCCGTCGGAGAGCCCTGTTTCCGTCTGAAGAACAGGAAGAAGGGAGGGGCTTGTTTCTCCTCTTTGCTCCCTGGTCTAGAGGAACTCGCCTGCAAGAAGCCCCACACAGGCTGGCTTTCTAGGCTGCCAGTGCCACAGATCTTCCCTCCTCTTCCTCAGTTGACGACCCAGTGTGGCAGCTAGACTCAGGGTCTTTGAGGGGTTACCTGGTATAGGTGGATGCCTCTTCCACCCTGCTTACTCTGCTTCAACATCCAGCCTCTTCAAGAAGCAAAGCAGATTTCCTTTCAGATTTTTTCCCCCACTTACAGCAGCTGGAAGTCACTAGGGGTTGGATGTTCCTTTCTCTGCTTCTGTGTAGCCTGGAGGCTTATCTAGGTTGTTACTTCTGGGTTTCCAGATCCTCTTCTGGCCGGAGGGTGTTTGGAAGGACACAGATAACCAGGATGGGACCCTCACCTTTCTGGGTGTCAGGAGCCAACCAGGTTTCCCACAGATGCTGATCTCAGCTCTAATGTTAACCCCTTGCTTTGGAAGCCATTTGGACCTGGTGTCCTCACAGCTCCCTTTTCCTTGCTATATCTTTCTGGTCCTCCCTGGTGGAAGAGTTCTTCTTTTTCTGGGCCTTGAGTCTAACAAGACAAAGCAGTGGAGAGGGGAGTCTTGTTTTCTCTCCTATGCATGGGCTGCAGCTGGACCTGGCATGATGACAGGCTTTTGGATGCTGGCTTCTGGCCCACACATACAGCCACAACTTCTGCTCAGAGTAGATGATGACCAGGCTTCTGAGACTGGCTGGTTCAAACCATCCTGCCCTATGTTGAAAGTGAGCTCTGGCCTGGGCAGCTGGAGGGAGGCAGCTGAGCAGCTGTAGCATTGGGATGGCAGGAGCTGCCCTTCCAGGCTTGACTGCCCAGTGGCTTCCCTGGATGCAAACCTCTGAAAGGAGCTATGGGCACTGACACTGGGCTATAGTCCTGCCACTTGTCCCTGCCCCACCTGCATTTTCCCCAGGTAATACATGGAGTAAAGTGGCTTCCCTGTTGTCTACAGAAGCCCAGAATTAATAGGCAATGAATTTGAAGGTATGGTTGTGGGAGAGCTGTAGGCAAGTATTGGAATTTGCTCTGGTTAATAGTTACTATATAAGATACATAGATACTAAGATGGGGGGCGGGGAGTAGGAGAAGGAATGAAGCTTCTTACTGTCTCAGTGCCCCCAGAGATGCTTCCATAGCCCTGGAGGGTTATTGTTGCTATCCTTACCAAGGTTCTATGGGGTCTGGGTAGGAGAAGAGACTGTCATATTTTACCACTTACGCTGTGCTCAGACCCTCTGTCTTCTAGCCCTCTTTTTAACCAGTCTTGGGGCTAGAACTCAGGGCCTGGGCTCTGACCCTGAGCCTCTCTGTACTAAAGGCTAGAGCTCTACCACTTGAGCCATAGCCCCACTTCGTTTTTTTCTGTTTATGTGGTATTGAGGAATTGAATGCAGGGCTTCATGTATACTAGGCAAGCACACTAATTTATTTTTGGTTGGTTGTGGAGCTTGAACTCAGGGCCTGGGTGCTGTGCCTGAGCTCTTCAGCTCAAGGCTAGTGCTGTACCACTTGAGCCACAGGGCCACTTCCTTCTAGCCCTCTTAAGTGACCCATATTAATAGTCTGCCTTCTGTGTCCCAGTCTCCTTCTGTTCCTTCTGTCCTTCTGTTCCTGCTGTCAACATTTTGCCTGACCCCAACAGAACATGGCACTGGCTAAGTGCCAGCCATATTGTACATCCTAGTGGCAGGCTCAAGCATTTGCTCTGGGGTAAGAAGAAGACTTGAGTGCCTGGCACTGGACTGTGGGGAAAACCCCACAGGCCTCTGGAGTTAGCTGAGTGCATAATGATTTCAGAGTGTATCTGCCAAATACCACCTGTGCTGCCAGGGAAATTTTAGGTAGTGATAAGAGCAGATGTAGGATATAAGCATTGGCTCATATACCTGGTCCTGAGACAGCCCTTGGACCTGCACCTGCAGGGCCAGCTTCCCTGTGGCCCAAACCCACATATGCACACACCAAAGGCTGGGGAACTTCCTCAGGTGTCAAGCGAAGGCCCTTAACCTGGTGACTCTTACTGCTGTGCCCCTGTCATGTCAGGTTAAGGGCCACAGAAGGTACATCAGATGTGTGCTTTTATGTTCTCTGTGGTTGTTAGGTGTATCTTGGGCAGCTGGCTTGGCAAGATTTGCATCCACCTCCATGTATCCTGATTAAGTCCTAGAAAGTTCCAGGCAGGCACCAGTGGATGTCTGGAGGGCAGCAGGAGTATCCACATAAGAAGGCAGGCACACACCCTGCTCTGGGTACAACCCTGAGATCTGAGGGCAGTATGACCTGTTGGCATCTCTGCTCATGGAAGTGCCTATTCTGAGGAAGACGCAGCCTCAGTGGTGCCTGAGATGTTGCAGCCATAACCTTCCTTGCTCCTCCCAGCTGTCTTAGTGCAGCCTTTCATACAAGATTCAGTGTGAGCCAGGCGCCAGTGGCTTACATCTTAATCCTAGCTACTCAGGAGGCTGAGATCTGAGGATCACAGTTAGAAGCCAGCCAGGAAAGTCTACGAGGCTCTTACCTCCAATTAACCACCAGAAAACCAGAGATGGTACTGTGGTTCACAGTGGTAGAATGCTAGCCTTGAGCACAAAAGCTCAGGGACAGAACCCGGGCCCTAGGTTCAAGACGCCACAACCAACAAGAAAAAAAAAAAAAAGATTCAATATGGGGGCTGGGAATATGGCCTGGTGGCAAGAGTACTTGCCTCCTACACATGAAGCTCTCGGTTCGATTCCCCAGCACCACATATACGGAAAACGGCCAGAAGGGGCGCTGTGGCTCAGGCGGCAGAGTGCTAGCCTTGAGCAAAAAAGAAGCCAGGGACAGTGCTCAGGCCCTGAGTCCAAGGCCCACGACTGGCAAAAAAAAAAGAAGAAAAAAAAAGAAAAAAGATTCAATATGGTCCTCCATGGGAGGTGCAGATCCAAGGGCTCAGTTTCAGGAACAGGTGTATGAGCCACTGCTTATATCCTGTATCTGCTCTTATCACTATCTAAAATTTCCCTGGCAGCACAGGTGGCATTTGGCAGGCCCGACCGTTCCTATGGATAACAGAAGGCCTAAAGCCTTAGCACTGACATGTTGAGGAAGACACACTAATTATTCTCACTCCTCATGAACTGTTGAGTGCGGGGATCGGTGGTCATTTGGGGGTGGAGAGGCTCTGTAACCGCAGTGGTTCATTCTGTATCTAGTTGGCTTGTAGCTGCTTCCTCTGACCTGGGCCCTGTGGCATCGCCCTGTCTTCTGCTAGCTTTTTGCCTGAGCTGCCCCTCATCACATCCCTGTCCATCTCTGCTCTTCCTCTTGGGCTTGACTGAGGTGGGATGTTCTTTTAGAGCCTTCTCTTTTCCCTGCCGCAAAGATTCCTTCCCATCTATGTCCACCTGACTCAGGCTATCTCCACTTTCAAGGGGAAGAGTTCATATGTTCTGCTGCTCTACCACCTCAATGCTTCTGCCTCTGCATCAGGTCTCAGCATGAGGGAGTAATTACTTGGTTGACAGGTGAAAGGCCCAGGAAGCAGAGGCAGTTCCATCTCTGCTTAAGACCCCCATGAGACCACATGGTACTTAGCAAGTCACCACAGGGCCTGAGATCTGTTACTACTGACTAGTTCTTTGAAGCAGGGAAGAGGTTTGGAAATAAGTCTGCTTAATTGTCCAAAATCCTGAGCCAGGAGGATTTCTAGACTAGGTTGTACTTTTTGCAGTGGTAAATATATAGATAGATAGATTGATAGATAGATAGATACACAGATAGATAGATAGATACACACACACACATATAATTTTGGGCAGTACTGGGGTTTGAACTCAAGACCTTGTACTTACTAAGCTGGTGCACTACCACTTGAGCCAAGTCTCTACTGAGAACTTCAGATCTAGCCTGGGCACTTCTGCCAGGCTGAAGTTCATGCCCTTATTTCTTCCTTTCTGGCTATATGACCTTGGACAAGGAACTAATCCTGTTTAGGCCTGTGGTTAACAGAGTAGGTTCAAAAGGCTGGGTTAAGTACATGGATTAGAACACCTCTAGGTGCTGCTGAACCTGGAGGAGCTTTGCACCCTAGACACTAGAAGGCTCTGGAGAGGAAGGGAGCTTCCATCTGGCTGAGCAGTGCTTTGGGGTTAGTGCTCCAAGGGAAGCACCTGGGTTGCAATTTGGCACTAATGTCCTCTATTTAGGACCTATGGTCCCTTACCTTCTGAGCAGGAGGGTGGATGGTCCACATGGGTCTGAGTGCCAACTGGCATCAAGTGCCAAGAATGAGTTCCCAGGGTTTGAAAGGGATCCGAAAAGCCAACTGACTGTAAGGAACGTATTGCTGGGCTGGGAGTATGGCCTAGTGGCAAGAGTGCCTGCCTAGCATGCATGAAGCCCTAGGTTCAATTCCTCAGTACTACATATATAGAAAAGGCCAGAAGTGGCACTGTGGCCCAACTTGGCAGAGTAGCCTTGAGCAAAAAAGAAGCCAGGAACAGCGCTCAGGCCCTGAGTTTGAGCCCCAGGACTGGCCAAAAAAAAAAAAAAGGACTTATTGCCAACTAGAAGTCATGGAGGCTGGTTACCTAAGACCTATTCATGGCCCAGGAGCAGGGCTTCTCCTTGAGCCCAGCGAATTCACCCAACTCCCTTAACCCAGAGTAAAAGCCAGCTCAGATGCATGTGGCCCAGGTATGCATAGGCTGACCATACATGAGCTGACCATAGCAAGGCCAGTGGGGTTGGGAAGGACTAGGTGCTGTTCCAGAGGTGCAAGCACAGATGGCTTTTATAGACTACTTGTGTGTATTCAGCATCTACAAAGGACCTAGAACCTCAGCTTTCCTGGTGATAGAGTCCCCAGGGAGTCTGCCTTGGATGGATACAAGTGGTATTTGTTCTTAGCCTGCTTTGGTATGGGTGCCAAGCCTTGCTTCCAGACATGTTGTCTCTCCCATCTCATCAAATTCATCTCTTTGTGCACCTGAGAAAACAGTCACACAGAGGAAAATGAGCCCAAGGTTGTGCTGTTGATAACCTGTGGAATGGGGTCTGAGCCAGCACTGTGTCTCCAAACCAGCACCTTTCCTAGGAGGTCCTGTGGTATCATCCTAGATTATGGGTCCAGGACCTTACTTGCTGCTGGTGGGCAAGGCAACCTCACCTAGATACAGTAGAGGCTGTTTCTGGAGGCACCTGGGCTCTTGGGGCTGACATAAAGCATGTTGCATGTAAGTTCTATGACCGGCATGCCAGGCATAACCTGGGACCCAGCTTCTGGCTCGGCAGTGGGCACAAGTCTGGGCGCCAACTACAGTCTGGCCCAGCCATATAGCTGTATGTGTAGAGAATTGAGTCTTACTCAGGAAGTTGTGGGAAGGCTCTGGAGCATGATGATCTCCTGCTATGGGAACACTACAGATTGGTCTGGGTGTTGTCCTGTGGCTTACCTAAATAGCATCCACTCAACAGCTGGTGAGGTGTGGGTTGACCCTTGGCTGGATGGATCTTGCTGTGCTCAGACTCAGAGCTGAGCTGTTGAGGCTATGGTACTCCACATCCTCCCGCCCTCCTTCATACATAGTTTGTAGATCCATCTGGAGGCCCAGAGGAAGCCAGAGGAGGAAAGCACTTACCTCTGTAGTATAGAATTGCCTGAGCCTGTGTTGGAACCTATAGCCAGAGCTGGCTGAGATTCTTAGGGCTCTCTGAAGGGGAGCAGGAATAGTGTTGGGAAGCAAGTGGTAACATGCTTAGTGGCCTCAGTGCTCCCTTGGAGTAGGGCCTGGGACACCTTTCTGAGTTTTCTGAACTGCTCAGAACCAGGAGGAAAGGCTCAGGGGACTGAGAGGTACGAGTTAGTGTCTCCAGCCCAGCTTGAAAACACTGGGAGGGCCAGGAAAGATCTGCACAGGCTTGATGGTTCCTCGAATTAAGTTTACAGAGCCAGGCCTAGATCCTCATCAAAGACCTAGGCAGCTTCTTACCAGGAAGGACCTGGATCTGTCCACATGGATCAGTGTTGGGATTCCAAGTCCCAGAGAGTCTCACTGCTGATGATCTATTTATTGGGTTTCCTCATTGGGGGGTGCTCATTGGGTGCTGTGTCACTGGGCTTCACTTCTGAGGGGTTCTCTTGAGATTCCCTCCCTGGAACACATGGTGATTTGGTACTATGTTGTGTCCTTCCATGCCTTCCAGAAGACATAGTACCCCTCAGCCCAGACAGCACTCAGTCAGGGGCTTTGGGGACTTATAACCTGGGTTCCACAATTGTGTTGCCTCCAACCTTGAGTCCATTCCCACTGGCTTCTTGGCAGGTAGATTTTCTCATTTAGGACCTGTCTCACCCCACTACCCACCTGTTCACCAGACTCAACTTAGCCAGATCATTCTTATAACCAGTAGTACACATTTTAATTTTTAACTTTACTCAGATTTGAATGCAGATAATAGGTGGCATTGCTATAGAAGCAGGCCTGTCACTGTCCTCCGCAGATTCTATCACTCACTGGATCTCAGACCTGGCCTGTGGGATCTGAAAGAACCGCTGAGGCAAGGTTCCAGCTGGAGTTTACTAAGCACCCCACCTGTGCAGGAGTGTCACAGTCAGGCAGTGCCCTTCTCAGTACCTTGCCCCAGGGCACACTGCAGAAAAGCATCTGTGTGGTATACCTAGTGTTTGGGCCACCTCTCATACTGTGAGCCCCTCAAAAGCCAAGCCCACATCCATTCTGTATCTCTTGATGGCACCAAGTGGCACTCAGTGCATTGAGTGAGTGAGACACCTAGGATGGGAGTGGTTCCCGCAGCCTGCTATCCACATGAGCAAGGAAGGGCCTGGGTCCTGCTGACCCAGCCAAACTCAGCACCATGTCTACCTGCAGTCCCTTCCTCACCTGCTTTCATCTTGAGCCAACTCAGCTTCCTGCCTGCCGCAGCTTTGTTCCAGGGCTTCTGGAGAAGTCCCGACAGGTAGTTGCATTCCTTGGGTGCTAGCATTTACAGGCCTTCACTTGTGTTCACCAGTGAGGGCTGGCATGGAAGGGCCAGGGTTGAGGTCAGCCTAGACCAATTCTAGCCCCCTCATCAGTAACCTTTCTAAAAGCCAAGGAGAGGGTGCCTGCCTCGGTACAAGTAAGCAGCATCTGCTTTCCTAATGGATAGCTGCTAGCTGAGCACCCCTGTTGTGCTAGGCTGAGAGCTGAGTGTTCTTGTAAGACAGGAAAAATGGAAAAAAAAAAACAGGTTTCTAGTCCTGATGTGTTAGCTCAGTTACAGTTTGGCCACAGGTAGTGGGGACCTTCATGACCTGAAAAGACCTTGCTCTCCACAGAGCTAGCTATGTCCTGGCACATCCCCTTTGAGACGCTCTCAGTGTTTCTAGACACTAACTCAACTTGGAACCAGCACATACTCCTTTCTTCACAACTAAAGTCCCTTTGGACAGTTGGCCTGACCTGGCTGGAGCCAGCAGGGCAGGCAGGCACATGTACAGGTGTGCATCCTGTGGGCCTGTGAGCTTCACCTCCCTTTCCTTCTTCGCAGTGTACTAACGGTCACTTGATGTGCGCTGGCTGTTTTATCCACCTACTAGCAGATGCCCGGCTGAAGGAGGAGCAGGCCACATGCCCCAACTGTCGTTGTGAGATCAGTAAGAGCCTCTGCTGCCGAAACCTGGCTGTGGAGAAAGCTGTGAGTGAGCTGCCCTCAGAGTGTGGCTTCTGCCTGCGCCAGTTTCCCCGCTCCCTCTTAGAGAGGCACCAGAAAGAGGAGTGCCAGGACAGGTAACTGCGACTGCTAAGGGTCAGCCACACCGTGGGGGCTCAGGATAGGACTGGGAGTCTACCCTGGTAGAGGCATGTCTTGACAGGATGACCTGACTGGTCACCATTGGCTGCGGGTATTATACATGCACTTGCCCTATTGTCCCAGACAATAGCTGTGCGCATAGGCTCCTGGAGCAAGGCTGAATGGGGTCCAGGACCATGGTCAGCAGCTGCTTTAGTACTAAGCAGAGGAGAGACACCACGGCAGCGGATGCAGGAGGCATGCTAGAACATAGAGCTCTTGCACCTCCCCCCTCACCTTGCTCCCACTCTTTCTCTCTTTTGTCCACAAGTACACAAATGTGTGCTTTGAACTCGTCCTGGTTGGCTAGGGTTACCATTCAATGTGTCCTGCAGGGAGAAGTTTGTGGTGGGGCAGACATGGTCTCTGGAAGATAGCTGGACATGACTGCCTGTCCTAGGCACAGGCATGACCACTGTGCTCACCTTCTTCCAGGGTGACCCAGTGCAAGTACAAGCGCATTGGCTGCCCATGGCACGGCCCCTTCCATGAGCTGACAGTGCATGAGGCTGCATGTGCCCACCCAACCAAGACAGGCAATGAGCTGATGGAAATCCTCGATGAGATGGACCAGAGCCACCGCAAGGAGATGCAGCTATACAACAGCATCTTCAGCCTGCTGAGCTTCGAGAAGATCGGCTACACAGGTGAGGCGCCCCACCACTTGCTGCATGCTGCACAGGTATTGCCTGGGGCAGAAGGCCCAGTGGTGGGGAGGAGGGAGTTGAGGCTCTGGGAAGTGGGCACAGGCTGTGTTGGAAGGCCGGGCTCTGGACAGCTCTTCTTGGCCAAGAGGATACCTTGGGGAAGAAGATGGTTTGGAGACTGAGCAATGGGATGTGCTGACAGGGCCCTAGGGCACACCTGCCTGGCTCTCACAGCGGCTCCTCCCCACCCTGGCCCACCACCCGAACAGGGTGGTGTCCTCACTATGAGCTGCTCCACAGACTTGAGATGGTTGGAGTCTAGCCAGGAAGTTGGGTGTGTCTCAGGGAGGCTTGGGAGCTCAGGGTGTTACCCTCGGAGCCTGGATCAAGAAGAGTTCTCCATCAAGTCAGGTCCTGCCTTCAGATGGTCTCTGACGTGGCCACAGCACCTCCTAAGGCTTGCATGAAGCCATTCAGGGACAGGGCTCCAGAGCAAGCTGAGGGCGCCAGCTCATACTGTAGAACTGGGAGTGATACCCACAGATGGGCAGGCTGGACTGGGCCTATGCCCGTTGGATCTTGTGGCTCGCCTTTGAACGTGTCGGGGAACAGAAGCCAGGCCAGAGACTAGGCCAAAGAGCAGCAAGAAGCATCTGCTGACATTGGGGCCACTCAGGGAAACTCCATTCCTCTACTGCTCAGCCCAGGTGGCCTGCTCAAAGTACCCAGGGCAGTTTTGGGCAGCCAGTCACACAAAGCTGTCTAGAGACTGAGCCTGGCTTTTTGTAGGCCAGAAAAGCCAAGGGCCCAGGGGACTGCACCGGCAGGAAGTCATGCCCCAGATTAGGAGCAGCCCTGGCTGGTCTGACCGACGGTGGGGTCTGGGTGAGCTGGGACATGTGGTTGTGAAAGGGACCAGGTGGGAAGCCCCGTTCACGCAGAAAGGACTGGCTGCCTGAGAGTCCACGCCTCCACAGAGAGAGACTTGCCAGCCACAGGCTATGGGCTCACAAGAGGACTGCGAAGGCAGGTCTGCCCACTGACTGATGGCCCCACAGATGGTCAAGGCAGAGCCTGCATCACAGTGCAACACCTGAGGAACCTGCATTCCCCTCAGGCAGGACCAGGTGTCACATGCCTGCCCACCGGCTTTTCTGGCAGCTCTGTATTGGAACCAATAAAGTGCACTTGTTCTCAGAACTGCATCCTGTCTGTGTGTCTGCTTACCCTGCCCCTGTGGGGCACTGGGGCTGAGGGTGAGGAGGGAGGCCTTGTGGGTTGGCCACACCTGAGATGTGGCATGACCTCCCATGGCCTTGAGATGATCCAGTATTGATTCTGTTTGTAGTTATTTCCCCCCAACAAAGCTTATGCGCCTCCATTTGCCATAATCGTGTTTTCTTGCCTTGTGACAAGTAGAGCTGGCTTTGTCCGGGTAAGTTGCCTTCCTCCCTGGCTGAGCCTTCCTTGGCCCGGTCGGAGAAGGCGCCACCACCAGGCCCTGCCCAAATTAACAGTTGGCCGTTTCCGGCCCTGTCTGTCTCCACAGAGGTTCAGTTCCGGCCTTACCGCACAGATGACTTCATCACACGCCTATACTATGAGACGCCGAGGTTCACGGTGCTGAACCAGACATGGGTCCTGAAGGCTCGTGTGAATGACTCGGAGCGCAACCCCAACCTGTCGTGCAAGCGCACGCTTTCCTTCCAGCTGCTCCTCAAAAGCAAGGTTACAGCACCCTTGGAGTGTTCCTTCCTGCTGCTCAAGGGCCCCTACGACGACGTGAGGATCAGTCCAGTCATCTACCACTTTGTCTTCACCAATGAGAGCAATGAGACGGACTACGTGCCGCTGCCCATCATCGACTCCGTGGAGTGCAACAAGCTGCTGGCCGCCAAGAACATCAACCTACGGCTCTTCCTATTCCAAATACAGAAATAGGCTGGGCCCAGGATGCCCAAGGAGCCGAGGGCCATTGTTCGACACCACTGTCCCCTTCACCCCTGGCTTGGCAGCGGCTTCACACGACTATCTGATCATTTTCAGCAAAGAAGGAGAACAAACAAACCAAGCACTGGGAAAGTCTGCATGCGTGTGCAACAGGGTCCCTGCCTCCAGCTCACCCCCTCACTCCTGCCTCTCCCCTCCTGCGGGCAGCCAGAGGCTGAGCTGATCACAGAGGAAACTACTCTGGGCTCCCCCAGGCACACAGGGACAGGTGGCAAGGAGGGTGAGAAGCCAGCCGCCTCTGCCCCGGTTCCCATCCTCAACAAGGTGGCGCTGCCTGCTCTGGTTCCCGGGCTGGGCTCAGGGGCCCTCATTGACTTCAGACGGCATATTTGATTGCAATTAAAAAGGCAGCCTTGTTTCCTACTTTCTGTTTTGTTGGAGGGGAAGGCGTGGCCGTGAATGGACTGTAGGAGCTTTGGTTTAGCCTAGGAGTCTAAACCTTCCCTGTCTTGCACCTGTGTGTGCTTCCCCAGGAAAGACTCAAAGACACTGCCTGCTACTCTAGTCTGTCAGAGATGTTGGGAGGCCTGGCCAGGGAGAGCCAGGAAGGGGCTTCCTCAGCCACTGGCTGCACCAAGGAGGCAGGACATGGCCACCAGGGCTCAGCAAATGTTTTCGGAATGCAGGGTGAAATTCTCTTTTCCCAGGAAAAAAATTAAACTCTTCACAGGCTCTTCTATACGTGATGCAGTTCTAGTAAGAGAGAGTCTACTCGAAGGAGGCAGGCTCAGCTGCTGGCTGTGAAAGTACAGGCAACCGCCCCACGTGACTGCCTGTTTTAATTGGGGAGCCACTGCCAGGGCCAGGCAGGACAGTGGTTTGTTGCCTGAGGGAGGTAGACCCTCTCCAGCCTTGACTTGGCTGATGCTGTGTTGGAGGCTGAGTAGGGCCAGAGTTTGGGTCTCACGGGGTAGACAACAGCCCTTCATGGAGTGTCTGGGCCTGGTTTCTTCCCCAGGAACCTCCAAGCTACTGTGAAGACTAAGACTTACCCAGTTCGGTCCTGCTCAGGAGATGGGGATCCTCTGTGATCACTTTTTGTTGCTTTAAATACCAAAGAACTGCATTCCTCTGCCCTAGCCAGGCTGCCTCAGAGCAGTTACCGCCACCCCCTGTAGGGTCTGCCCCCCACTGCCACACCACCACATTGCCCTTGTTCTTCCAAGTGGAGAGGCAGCATCATCCTAGTTTTGTGAGTATAGGTCATTATATGACTGTCCCAGGATCTCCAGAGAGAAAGGGCCATGGCACAGGATACAAACACCACCTGTGTTCTTGAGCATGGCTAGGCATAGGGAACACTGTGGACCTCCAAATCAGTTCTCCCTTCCACCTTGGTCCTGCCCCCCCCCCCTCCCAGGCTAAAAGTTTCTCAGAGCTATTTTTGAGGAATCCTATTTTGAGGAATCTCCTGCAAAGCAGGCCTGACACTGGGCGCCTGGGACTCACGCCTGTAATCCTAGCTACTCAGGAGGCTGAGATCTGAGGATCAGTTTAAAGCCAGCCTCCGCAGGAAAGTCTGTGAGACTTTTATCTCCCATTAACTACCAGAAAACCAGAAATGGTGATGTGGCTCAAGTGGTAGAGTACTAACCTTGAGCTAAAGAGCTCAGGGACAGCATCCAGGCCCAGAGTTCAAGCATCACAACAAACAACAACAAAAAAGCTGACCTGACAAGCAGACAAAACCTCCATGGGGGGCTGGGAATATGGCCTAGTGGCAAGAGTGTTTGCCTCCTATACATGAAGCCCTGGGTTTGATTCCCCAGTGCCACATATATAGGAAACGGCCAGAGGTGGCGCTGTGGCTCAAGTGGCAAAAATACAAAAAATAAAAAAAACCTCCATGGGAGCCATGGCCTCTGACCTAGGTTCAACCCTGCAAACCTCCCCTGGCCTCATGGGTGGCCCCTTCTAAAGTCTTGTACTTTCTCAAAGAAAAAGGCTGTCCTTTCCTGAAGCCCCTCTAGATTCTGCTGTGATAGTGTGAGGGGCAGGGCAGAATTAACTTGCCTTGTTGACCTGTTGACCTGTATTTGGTGTGAGGGCAGCTAGCAGGTCTTCTGAGGCAGGGCAAATGGGAGGATTCTTCCCCATGGGCACGTTCAGGCTGGGGCCAGTGAGGCTGGCAAGGGCGTAAGGATGGCAAAGCTGTATGTAAAAGTTTGTGGCAGCTGGCTGAGAGGCCACAGGAGGATGGGGGCCTTGGGGCTGAGTCCTACAGCCCTGCTTGCTCAATGCTGGGACCAGATGCTCTCTGCATGGAGTAAAAGGGACAATGGGACCAGCCCAAGGCACACAAGGGGATGAAGGCAATGCCTTTCCTAGGGGAGTGATGTGTCTTCGGGTGCCAGGGAAGACTACCAAGACATCCTCAGTGTGGCCCCTGCACTATGGCTTTCAACCGAAGCAGCAACCTCGCAGCCTGCGGGAGAGAATCTGATACTTTGGAGGACAAGCACATCTCATATGCTGGAAACTGGCATTGAAAAACCCTTGTGGCATTATCCTGTGGGCTCTTGGTTATCAGGGGCACCACATATACTGGCTTGTCTCCAGAATCATGTCATCTTGCTATCTTGACCTGGTCTTCTGTCCGTCTTCTCTGAGAATAGGGGCTTCAGCGTTGGCAGAGGTAGGGGAGGCTAGGAGGACATAGACCAGGCCAAGACTCTCTCCCCCAGCCCCTCTTACTCCACTTCCTGTGAGCACCACATCCTTCAGATTGCCTAAAGTAAGACATTTACAAAATTAATAAAATAATTTTTTAAACAGCAGAACAAGAAGTGTTTTTATGGTTGTTGGAAATGACTTACACATCACTTTCGTGGTTTGTGTTTCTTTTGAATATTTTCTGTATGTGACTGTAGTTAAAAAAAATACTCCAAACCATGTTTTGTCTGTGTCTCCTTACCAGAATACAGCCTACCTCCTGAGTTCTGCTAGCTTCCCCCCACCGCCCCCCAGCAACTCCAGCTCAGGCCTTCACTTCTATGTAGCACCTTCTATATGGTCAGTGGGAAAACAGACAGCGTAGTCAGGTTGCCTCTGAAGGGGAAGTGGGCATCTGAGAGCTGCACTGTCCTGTGGTCCCTGTTGAGAAAAACGGTCCATGTTTTTCCCAACAACTCTGGGGCACTTCTTGCTTTTGGTCTTTTCCTGAGCCAGTCTCTGATTCTGCACCTTGTTCCTCGTCCCCTACTCCTCTTCCTTCACAGTGCCCCTTACATACTTTACCAGCTTGCTCATTCTTGACTTTTAGGGTTTTGTTGGGTGTTTTTTTTTGTTGTTGTTGTTGTTGTTTTGCCAGTCCTGGCACTTGGACTCAGGGCCTGAGCACTGTCCCTGGCTTCTTCTTGCTCAAGGCTAGCACTCTGCCACTTGAGCCACAGCGCCCCTTCTGGCCATTTTGTGTATATGTGGTGCTGGGGAATCGAACCCAGGGCCTCATGTATATGAGGCAAGCACTCTTGCCACTAGGCCATATCCCCAGCCCCTCCCTGGCTTCTTTTTGCTCAAGGCTAGCACTCTGCCACTTGAGCCACAGTGCCACTTCTGGCTTTTTCTATATATGTGGTGCCCAGGAATTGAACCCAGGGCTTCATGCATAGGAGGAAAGCACTCTTGCCAGTAGGCCACATTCCCAGCCCCTTTCTTGACTTTTAGAACCATGCTTCAGATGAGGAAAGGCTTGTCTCTGCAGATCTCCAAATCTTATCCTAAGATCCAACTAGAAGCAAAAGGAGGACAACCTGCAGCCTATTTCCCTCTCCCCCAGCCTCCCCTGCACAACTCTGTAAGATTCGTCTTGCCCAGCCCTGCAGCCTTAGAGCCCAGCTTCAGCCAGTATCAGGCCAGCACTGCATCCTGTCTGGCAACCCTTGGGTTCACCTTCTCTGGAAGTCTCTCTCTCTCTCTCTCTCTCTCTCTCTCTCTCTCTCTCTCTCTCTCTCTCTCTCTCTCTCTCTCTCTCTCTCTGTCTCTGTCTCTGTCTTGGGGCTTGAAGTCAGGGCCAGAGCACTGTCCCTGAGCTTTTTTTTTTTTTTGCTAGACCACTTGAGCCACAACTCCACTTCCAGGTTTTTGGCGGCTAACTGGAGATAAGTGTCTCATGGACTTTACTGTCTAGGCTGGGTTTGAACAGCAATTTTCAAATCTCAGCCTCCTGAGTAGCCAGAATTACAGGCATGAGCCATTGCTACCTGGCTCCATTATCTATTTTGGTTAAAATAGAATATAAAACCAGGGGGCTGGGAATGTGGCTTAGTGATAGAGTGCTTGCCTAGCCTGCAAGAAGCCCTGGGTTCCATTCCTCAGCACCACATAAACAGAAAAAGCTGGAAGTGGCACTGTGGCTCAAGTGATGGAGCGCTAGCCTTGAGCAAAAAGAAGTCAGGGACAGTGCTCAGGCCCTGAGTCCCCAGGCCCTCAGGACACACACACACACACACACACACACACACAATCCCCAGGCACCAGTGGTTCACACCTGTAATCCTAGCCACTCAGAAGGCTGAGATCTGAAGGGTCACAGCTTAAGCAGAAAAGTTCACAAGATGCCATCTCCAAAATAACTAGCACAAAGTAGGACTAGATTTGTAGCTCAAATAGTAGAGCAACAGCCAAACATGCAAAGCCCTGAGTTCAACCTATCTCCCACTTCTGAGGCTGTTGGACTTTACATCCAGCCTCCTGTGGGGCCTTTGGGACACAGCCAAGTGCCAAGCGGTAGGTTTGCCACATAGCCAATCTTCAAGTCAATAGAAGATGGGACACCCCAAGTCACATAATTCCAGACATTCATCAGATCCTCTGAGTATGAAGTTTGGGTTACAGTGCTTGGAGCCTAAACTCTATGTCCTTCTTACCTGTCAACACAAGTAATCTTACAGTTTTCCCATGTCTTTACTATGTTTTCCAGTGATAAAACTGTCTCCCTTAATTTACATGGGGCTTGAGCCTTCAAACGAGATAGGCACAAGTGTGCAAGTGGATGTAAGGAACCCTAATCAGAGGTGTCATCTACCCGCGGGCTGTTCCAGGAGCAGCAGAGTTAAGCCCCCACGCCTGAGTTCTCTGGTTGGTGGCCCTGTGTTTTTCACTCGAGGCTGGTACTCTACCACTAAAACTACACCCCGCTTCTGGCTTTTGCTCCTTAGGTGGCGGTTAAGTTTCATGGACTTCTCTGCTCTGGCTGGCATGGAACCTCAGTCCTGAGATCTCAGGTCCCTGAGTACTTAGGACTTCAGGCGTCAAGGATGAATCTCTTATTTAAAAAGAAAAAAATATATTAGGACACTATGTTACTTTTTGAAAGTTACAAATGTAACCCATAAGCGTAACGATGTTTGCTTTAATTCCAGGAAGAAACCTTTCATGAAAAGGGAAGTGACTTGACCCAGACTCTGATGGCCAGGTCAGGGCCCCGGCCAATGCCTGCAGCAGCGCGGACGGCCTCACCTAGGGAGACCGCGGGAAAGGGTAAGGACCCCCGCCCCCCCACACTCGCCGCAGGCCCCGGGCAGGCCAGGCCGCAGCCGTCCCCCTCCGGGCAGGGAGGGCGGGGGCGGGGGGGAGGAGTCTGCGCTCGCACCTTTAAACTGCCACGCCTGCCGGACTACAGCTCCCAGGATGCTTCGGAAAAGCGGACTACAGTTTCCAGGACGCTCTCCGCGCGACGCACGCCCCCGGGGCTAGACAACGCATGCGCAAGGAGTCTGCGCGTCAGCCAGTGTGGGCGGGATCGCGACGGGCGCGGGAAGTCTGGATCCCTGAGGCCGGCGCTGCGGTGCGGGTGCTAGCGGCGGCCGGAGCATGAACCTGGAGCGCGATCTTCGCCGTGGGTGCCTCGGGGCGCGTGCTGGGGGCAGGGCAAGGGTTGGGCTGAGGCTTAACCCCGGCTTCTTCCCCCTCCCTGTTAGAACTGAGTAAGGCCAAAGCCAGGGCCCAGAAGAGCGGTCAGCTGCGCGAGGAGGCAGCCTTCTGCCAGCAGCTGGGGGAGCTGCTGGCCAGCCATGGTGAGCAGGCCGGGGCGCGGGTTGGGGGGGATAGGCGGGCGGGCCCTGGCCTTTGTGCTGCCCACCCAACGCCGTAACCGCACGCGGTGGCCTTCCGGGCAGGCCGCTTCGCCGAAGCCCTGGAAGAGCACCAGCAGGAACTGCAGCTTCTGGAGAGCGCCCTGGACCCCCTGGGATGCGCCGTGGCCCATCGCAAGATCGGAGAGCGGCTTGCAGAAATGGAGAACTACTCTGCTGCCCTGCAGGTGCACAGCGGTGACTTTTTGAAGCCTCCGTTCTGAGGGAGTCCTGGACTGCATTGGAGTCTCAGGCAGCCCTAGACTCGGGGCTTTCCAGTGACTCTTGGCCTGGTCCTGGTCCTGATCCTGGTGGAGGCATGTGTGGATTTGTGGCAGTAGAAACGATTGAAGGACTATGATTTGCCTAGCACTGGTGGCTCACACCTGTAATCCTGCAGACTCAGGAGGCTGAGATCTGAAGATTACAGTTCAGTGCCACCCCGGGCAGAAAAGCCAGTGAGACTCTTATCTCCATTTAACCAAAAAGCCAGAAGTAGAGCTGTGGCTCAAGTAGTAAAGCTCTAGCCTTGATCAGAGAAGCTCAAGGACAGTCCTCAGGCCCTGAGTCCAAGCTCCCAAATGGGCATTTAAAAAAATAAACAAAAAACAAAAAGAACTATGACTTGAGCTCTGTCTACGGGACCTACTGTTATTATGGGCAGTTGGCAAAACACCCCAGACAGCTTTTAGTAGTGACATAGAACAGCTGTCACCACTGACATCCTTTAGCATGGACCAGATGGGACATATGTGTCCAGCACTCTGGAGAATTGGGAGATCAAGGGGTTCTCTTGTCCAAGAGAAGCTCTTTTTGGAGTCAGGACTTGTGGTAGAATCAGTTCTCAAGCGTTTCCTCTTCACACCAGCACCAACACCGTTACCTGGAGCTAGCTGGTTCCCTGTCAAACTACACTGAGCTGCAGAGGGCCTGGGCTACCATTGGCCGCACGCACTTGGACATCTATGACCACTGCCAGTCCAAGGATTCCTTGCTGCAGGCACAAGCTGCCTTTGAGAAGAGCTTGGCTATTGTGGATGAGAAGCTAGAAGGTCCGTTCCCTCACCCCAGCCTCTCCCTATGTTCTTAGTTTTGGAGCCCTCCTTTCGCAAGGTTCCTCGGCCTTCGCTGAGGGCTTTTGTTGCCCCTCGCCTTAATCTGACAGGCATCTGCTCTTTGTGCCTTCATGCACTGTCTGAAGCAGACCCCTGGCTCCTATAATGAAATGGGAAGAAGTGTGAGGAAACACCTGGAAGTCTCTGAATGTCTGGGGTGGGCACCTTCTAGGGACACTGGGCCAGAGAGAGCTGAGCGAGATGAGGACCCGACTGTATCTCAACCTGGGACTCACCTTTGAACGTCTACAACAGATGACCCTGTGCAATGACTACTTCAAAAAAAGCATCTTTCTTGCTGAGTAAGGCCCATCCCCACCCCAGAAAGGGAAAGGAAACGAGGGCAGCTTCTATTGGTCTTTCCATGAGTGAGAGGCCCTTCGCTTCTGTTTTACAGTCTGGGAAGGAGCCTGCTTAGACCTGAAGCCACAGTGAGGGAGGGCTTATAGAGATCTAGTGCCCTGCATCTTGGCTGCATCTTAAGCCCTCTGTCCATTGTCCCCAAGCTGGAGGCCCTGGTGCTCTAATACCTGTTACCCGCCTCCCATAGACAGAACCATCTCTATGAGGATCTATTCCGGGCCCGGTACAACTTAGGTGCCATCCACTGGTGTGGCGGTCAGCATTCCCAGGCCATGCGCTGCCTGGAGGGGGCCCGGGAATGCGCACGTGCCATGAAGATGCGGTTCATGGAGAGTGAGTGCTGCGTGACGATCTCCCAGGTGCCATTCTTACCTGTTTGGGGTTCAGCCGTATGTGGTCTTGGGCTCAGGGAAGTCTGCAGGTCTTACTTTTCTCTGTTCCCAGATCCTCCAAGACCTGGGGGACTTTCTGGCTGCCAAACGAGCCCTGAAGAAGGCCTATAGACTAGGCTCCCAGAAGCCTGCACAGAGAGCAGCTGTCTGCCAGAGTCTCAAATATGGTAAGGCCCCACAAAGGCCTGGGACTGAGTCCTGGAGGGAGAGGGGTCTACCAGCAGAGGATCCTAGAGCTCAGGACCTTGGAGGTGGCGGCTTCGAAGGCCTCTTCCAGCAAAGGGCTATAGGTCACTAGTCAGGAAGAGACCTGTGCTTTTGTCCTGCACAGTGATTGGGGTAATAGATGGTGGGAGACTGGCCTGGCCTTTGAGCACAAGGCAGCATCTTTGTTGACAAGCTGAGTATAATAGTCATTTTCTCAGTCTAATGGGATAGGACTGCAGATGGCATGTATGTGCTGAACACTGACACAGTCATGGTCCACATAGTTGACTGCAGACCGCCTTTCTTGCAGGCCACACTGTTATCACTTTTTTTTTTTTTTTTTTTGCCAATCCTGGGGCTTGAACTCAGGGTCTGGGTACTGTCCCTCATAAAAGTCTCACAGACTTTCCTGCCCAGGCTGGCTTTGAACCACGATCCTTTGATCTCAGCCTCCTGAGTAGCTAGGATTACAAGCTCAAGCCATCAGCCTTAGTCTAACTCTTGAGGACTCTGCAAAACAGTGATTCTCCTGTTGCTCTCTACTCTAAGGCTTTCCTACCTAAGGGAACACATGTGATACCAGATGGTCTAGGATCAGAGCACTTGCTGCATTGCCCTCTCACATCAGACTTTTTCTGTCAGTGTTGGCAGTGATCCGGCTACAGCAGAAGCTGGAGGAGGCTGAGGGCAGTGACCCTCAGGGTGCCTTGGCCATCTGTGAACAGTTGGGGGACTTGTTCTCCAAGGCAGGCAACTTTCCCAAGGCAGCTGAGGCTTATCAGAAGCAGGTGGGTGATTGCCCCCCCCTACCCCCATGGGGTAGGAAGGAGGGTGGGAGGTGCAGCGCAGCCTGGCCCTCACTGCACTGGCTTCCCAGCTCCATGTTGCTGAGTGGCTGAAGAGACCAGACCTCGAGCTGGCCATCATCCATGTGTCCCTGGCCACCACACTTGGAGACATGAAGGACCACCGCCAGGCTGTGCACCATTATGAAGAAGAACTAAGGCTGCGCAAGGGCAATGCCCTGGAGGTGACATGCCCCTCCCCTGTGTGACTCGGGTGTGGCCCCATGGCTCTGCATGGGGGCCACCATTTTCCAGTGGTGAGCGTGGAAGGATGTCCCCACTAGACAGGCCCTTCCTTCAAGGACTGTCCACCTCCATCAGTCTGGAGACACATAGCACAAAGCCAAGGTAGATCTTCCTATGTGGGCAGCAGAGGGAAGACAGCCCCAACCACCAACCTCGTCCTGCTCTGCTTCAGGAAGCCAAGACCTGGTTCAACATTGCACTGTCTCGTGAGGAGGCTGGTGATGCATATGAGTTGTTGGCACCCTGCTTCCAGAAGGCTCTTAACTGTGCCCAGCAGGCCCAGCAGCCCTGGCTCCAGGTATGTCCCACCCACACAGGGTTCCCAACAAGCCCAGCTTCCTTGCAGCCTGCCTGTCCTCATTGTGCCACATCCCCATGTCTCTCTGCATCCTCTGCCCCCTCAACTCTGCTTAGTCTACCCTGCCCATGAGCTGGACATCCCTCTCCCTCTCCTCCTTAGCGTCAGGTCTTGCAACACCTTCATGCCGTGCAGCTGAGGTTACAGCCTCAAGAGGCTCCTGGGACTGAAACCAGACTGCAGGAACTTAGTGTGGCCAAGGATGAGGAGAAAGAAGAGGAAGAAGAGGAGGAGGCTGAGGCCAGTGAGGCCCTGGACACTAGTGAGCTGGAACTCTCAGAGAGTGGTAAGGTCTAAATCCTGCCTTGGCTGCTGTGCTGGTGGACCTGATCTATCATCCTAGACCTCTGACCTAGGGTTAGACTGATGGGAGCTAGATCTGTATCCTCAGGGAGCTTGCTCAGGACTCACGATGGGGAAACAGCCACCGTCAAGTCAATCAGGGCAGCTGGTGCTTCTGTGGAAGCGATAGAGGAAGCTGACAACTTGCAGGAAGCCTGGGGCAGATTATTCAGAGGTTCTCTGAGGGAACTAGTAGTCAGAGGCTGAGTGGGCATCTGCCAGAGAAGGCTCCACAGGATTAGCAACATGATCCCTTTAGAGACACATGTTCCATGTCCAAGATAGATGAGACGTCAAAAACAGCTTTACTTCCCCATGCCAAAGCCGATTGTGTTATTGGAACTGTGGAGGCCAAAGTTGGCCTGTGGCTCTGGAGGCCATGGTAAGTCAGCCACTGTGGAGGTGAGGGATCAGCTGGAGCAAGGTGCCCACTGAAGCAGTCCTGGCTGTGGGGTCAAAGTAGAAGGAATGGACCTGAGAGCAGGGTTGTTGGGAGGCCATAGAGCTGTGGCCTGGTTTCTGGCTGAGGTTGGAGGGATGTGGTTCCTGGCATAACCTTCACTTCAGTTGTAAACGTGAGAGGCCTTAAGGACTTCAAGATGAATGTCGGACATATAGGAAGGTGGGATCATGCCTTAGAAGAGGGGGCAGGCTTGATGTTGCTGGTATGTAGGGGCTAAGGGAGAGAGGACCATGAACTTCAAGGAATATCATTCAGCAGGTGGCCACAGCAAAAGAAACTGAAGAAGGGCATAGAAAAGGCCAGAGGTACCGGGCACCAGTGGCTCACGTCTGTAATCCTAGCTATTCAGGAGGCTGAGATCTGAGGATCATGGTTTGAAGCCAGCCCAGGCAGTAAAGGCCCTGTTAACCATTGAAAAACAAAGTGGCACTATGGCTCAAGTGGTAGAGCACTAGCCTTGAGAACCAAGAGGCTCAGGGACAGCACCCAGGCTCTGAGTTCAAGCCCCACCACCAAGAGAAAAAAAAAGAAACAGGCCAGAGGTTGGGCTAGAAAATGTGGCTTACTGATAGAATACATACCTACCATGCATGAGGCCCTGCGTTCAATTCCTCATAAAATAAGAAACTTTTTTGTTTTTTGTTTTTGCCCAGTCCTGGGGCTTGGACTCAGGGCCTGAGCACTGTCCCTGGCTTCTTTTTGCTCAAGTCTAGCACTCTGCCATTTGAGCCACAGTGGCACCTCTGGCTTTTTCTATATATGTGGTGCTGAGGAATTGAACCCAGGGCTTCATGTATATGAGGTGAGCACTTTTACCACTAGGCCATATTCCCAGCCCAAAATAAGAAATTTTTTTAAGGGAGAAAGAAAAGGCTAGAGGCAGCCAGAGTGAAGCAAAGAGAGTCTAATGAGAATCATCGAAGCATCCAGGTGCTGGTGCCTCACGCCTATAATCCTAGCTACTCAGGGAGCTGAGATCTGAGGATCACAGTTCAAACCCAGCCCAGGCAGGAAAGTCTGTGAGACTCTTCTCTCCAATTAAGCACCAAAAAAACCAGAATTGGTGTGTGACTCAAGTGGTAGGGAGCTAGCCTTGATGAAAAAAGCCCAGGACCAGCAAAAAAAAAAAAAACAAAAAAAAACCCCAAAACATGAAGAGAGCTGGGGAGGGACTGGAAAGTCTGGAGCACATAGGGCTGGTGGGCCTCACAAGTGACTTGGCCTGACAAGCATTTGGTGCTTCCCAGGGGAGAGGGTAGCCAAAGTCTGATGAGGACTGGTCTGGTACGTGGATACTTGCCCAGTTCCCCTGGGGTGGGGCAGAAAGGGTGAGAGTAGTAGATGGAAGTGGACTGCTGGCAGGGCTGGTGTTGGTCCAGCAGCTGGCTTTTTTTTTTTTTTTTGCTTTATTTTATTATTATTATTTTTTATTTTTATTTTTGCCAGTCCTGGGGCTTGGACTCAGGGCCTGAGCACTGTCCCTGGCTTCTTTTTTGCTCAAGGCTAGCACTCTGCCACTTGAGCCACAGCGCCACTTCTGGCCATTTTCTGTATATGTGGTGCTGGGGAATTGAACCCAGGGCCTCATGTATACGAGGCAAGCACTCTTTTTTTTTTTTTTTTTTTTTGTTTTGTTTTGTTTTGTTTCCACTTCCTAGGGTTTATTTCAGTAAATACTACTTCATATGAACAGAGTGGTCTCAGATCTTGATTTTAGCACCTCACCCCGAATTTCCAGTGTTTCTGTAAAGTCGCTTACACACAGTACCATGACTTCAGCCAAAGCCTAAGGCCGAGGTTTGAATCTCAGCTTACTCCAAGGCCTGGGGCTTGTCAGGAACAATTCCGAACGCTGGCATCCCAGACGCGGGAAAAGGGCCACTTCTCCGCACACCCCTCTTTTTTTTATTTTTTTTTATTTTTTATTTTTTTATTAATTGGACATAAATTTTTTTACAAGGTGTTGTGCAAAGAGGGTGCAGTTACATAGTAGGGCAGTGTGTACATTTCTTATGATATCTTACAACCTGTTTTTCTATCCCTTGTCTAGGTCAGGTTGACATATATGCAATATACAATGTATCAAGAACATATACAGTATTCACAGACTTGGTCTCTACTGTCTCTCCGTCTCCCTTTGTTAACAGTCATATATCAGGGAGATCATGCCCCTTTGTTTTCTGTGTTCTAGGCTGAGGCAAGCACTCTTGCCACTAGGCCATATCCCCAGCCCCTTTATTTTATATATTTTTTGCCAGTCCTGGGGCTTGAACTCGGGGCCTGAGCACTGTCCCTGGCTTCCTTTTTGCTCAAAGCTAGCACTCTACCACTTGAGCCACAGTGCCGCTTCCAGCCTTTTCTGTTTATGTGGTGCTGGGGAATCGAACCCAGGGCTTCATGCATGCAAGGCGAGCACTCTACCGCTAACCCATATTCCTAGCTCCCAGCAGTTGACTTTGGCACCACCTCACTGAGAAGCCTCGGGAGCCCTCCAGATTTCCATCTTCCCATTCATGGCTGCTGTTCTTTCCTGGTAGCCAGAGGACTCAGGGTGGAGCAGGAGTTTCTGCTGCTTGTCTGGAAGGCTCAGGGTTTGTGGGCTTGACTTTGTTCCAGAGGACGACACCACCGGTCTGTCCCAGCCACTGGAAGAAGATGAGGAGCTTCTGGGCTGCCTGCGCCGGCGGCAGGTGAACAAGGTGAGGGTAACCTGCCCCTCCCCACCCTGGGCCTTACTTCTTCCCAGTAATACTTCCTTCCCCTTATACCTGTGCCCCGAGCTGGGGCAGCTATACCCACAGTGGAACCAGCGCAATGACATGGGAGAGACCCTGCTGCACCGAGCCTGCATCGAGGGCCATCTACGCCGTGTTCAGGACCTTGTGAGGCGGGTGAGACACCATACCTGGACAGACCTCCCAGCCTTTCCTCTCTCATGATGGAAGGTGTCCCTAACCATTCATCTTTTGTTGTTGTTAGCATGGGGCTTGGACTCCGGGCCTAGGTGCTGTCTCTGAGCTCCTTTACTCCATAACTAGCACTCTGCAACTTTGAGCCACAGCACTACTTCGAGTTTTCTGATACTTATTTGGAGATAGACTTTCCTGCCTGGGCTGTCTCAAACTGTGATCCTCAGATCTCAACCTCCTGAGTAGCTAGGATTACAGACATGAGTCACTAGCTCCCGAACCACTTGTCTTTAGAATGGGAGCTGAGGGGCTGGGAATGTGGCTCAGTGGTAGAGTGCTCGCCTAGCCTGCAGGAAGCCCTGGGTTTGATTCCTCGGCATCACATATACAGAAAAAGCCAGAAGTGGCACTGTGGCTCAAGAGGTAGAGCGCTAGCCTTGAGCAAAAAAGAAATCAGGGACAGTGCTCAGGCCCTGAGTCCAAGCTCCAGGACTGGCCAAAAATTAAAAAAAGAAATAAAATGGGAGCTGAGGTGTGAGCCACACATGCAGCCATCTGTGCTGTGGCTAAGTGGGCTGAGTTGGCTAGGATGGTGGTGATGGCCTACAAGCTAAGGCCCTCACGCACTCCTTCCTGCCTCAGGTCCTGCATTCAGGCATAGAGATCATGAGGTTGCTGGACACGCTAGTGCTTGGTCAGCCTGGTGTACAGTTGAGGAGAGTGTGGCCCTCATTGATAAGATTAAGGTCAGAGGAGAGGGTCAGACCAGGCCAAGGAGTAGAGCTATGGGGCCCATTCTAGTCCCTGAGATGAAGTGATTTGGGCCAGACTCCTTCCTGTCCTTTCTACAGGGCCACCCCCTGAATCCTCGGGACCACTGTGGCTGGACGCCTCTGCACGAAGCCTGCAACTACGGGCATCTGGGTGAGCTGCACCAATCCAGACAGGGCATGCATTCTGGACTTGTGGGTTTGGAGGGATCTGAGCAGGCTACTGGGAGCATGGCTAATTTCCACCGGCCCACAGAGATCGTCCGCTTCCTTCTGGACCATGGGGCTGCAGTGAATGACCCAGGTGGCCAGGGGTGTGATGGCATCACCCCACTGCACGATGCTCTGAACTGTGGCCACTTTGAGGTTGCTGAGCTGCTTATTCAGCGAGGGGCATCTGTTACCCTCCGAACCAGGAAGGTGAATTAGGGAAGGCAAGGGGTGGGTGTGGAAGGAGTTGCTTTTGCCTTGCTCAGCTGTGTACCATACAGGGCCACAGCCCACTGGAGACACTGCAGCACTGGGTGGAGCTGTACCACAGGGACTTAGACCTTGAGACACAACAGAAGGCAGCAGCCATGGAGAGGATGCTTCATGCGGCCTCCTCTGGGCCGGGTAAGCAGGGCCTCCTTGATGCCTGGGGATGTCATCGGTAGTCCCTGAGCTCTGACTCTGAGGAGACTTGAGGTTGGGAAGGAGGGGAAGGGAGGGGGTGCTGGCTCTGTCTCATGCCGATTCTCTTTTCCACAGCCCTGGACAGCTCCTCTGACCTTGCACCTGTTCCAAGTGACCATCTGTTTGACCCCGAGATCTCTCCTCCTTCTAGCCCTTGCCTAGAATCCCCTTTGTGTGCCCCTAGGACAGTAGAGGATGCCCTGGTCCCTTCTAGGGTCTCCCCAGAACAGATCACTCCAGCTGTGGCCAGGCCTCGAAGAAACAGGCACAGGCCAGCCAGCAGCAGCAGCAGCTCTGAGGATGAGGACAGGGTGGGCACCTTCAGGCCATCTCAGAAGAAGCCCAGAAACTCCAGCATGACCCCAGATGGCGTCCGGAAGCCTGGCCCTACCAGCAGCAAGGAAGCAGCTGCAATCCATACTGGCCGGGCTGCCTATGAGGCAGCCATCCGAGGCGTGGGCAGTGCTCAGAGCCGATACCTGGGCTCCTGCCCTCCTCGAGGCTCTGGTGAAGCCCCTGCCTCTCAGGCAGCACTCATTCCTGAGGAAGAATACCTGTCAGGGGACTGGCTAGAATTGGACACACCCCACACCCGGAGCCCACTGCCCCACCTACCTCGCCTTCAGGGAAGCTGGGATAATAACAGGCCCAGTGAGTCAGGGTCAGAGGAGGAAGAGTACCCAGTCAGGCCCCAGGCCCGGAACCAGCAAGGCCACGTGAGCTGTGTGGTGGACAAAGCAGGAGACGGCAGCTTGGCTGCAGAGCTCCAGAGAATCCCCAGTGTGCCCAGGGTCTTGGGGCCCAGTGGGGGAAACCTTGCAGCAGGCCAGTCCTCGGTGAGTGCAGGAGCTGGGAACAGCTGGCGTACCAGCTTGGGGGAGGTCAAGTGGAAGCCTGTCTTTTCTGACTGCTCCTCTCCTTACTTGCCAGGTTCTGATCCAGCCACCTTCCATCCGGGTTCGAGTTAGAATTCAGGATCATCTCTTCCTCATACCTGTCCCACACAGGTAAGGAATTACCCACTCTTTCCCAGCCCCCTCTGCCCACCATGCAGCTATGAGCTGGGCCATTAGTGGCAGCCAGGGTCATAGCACCCTCACATGCCTGTCAGAGTGGGCTCCCTTTAGCTTGATGCCCAACTTCACCTTGAGGCTGAGTGCCCCACGCAAGTCCCAGCAGCTTCCTCGGAGCAGCACGACACTCAGGGGTGGCCCGAGGGGCAGGTGGTCTGCTGCGCTACAGGGACAGCACCAGCTGAGGGATCCAGAGGCCCTAAGCTGCACCCCAGGGATAAGTGTGCCATTCCTACAGCAGTGATGTCCACTCTGTGGCCTGGCTGGCTGATCAGGCTGCCCAGCGCTACTACCAGACTTGTGGGCTCTTGCCAAGGCTCACTCTGAGGAAGGAGGGCGCCTTGCTGGCCTCACAAGACCCCATTCCTGATGTGCTACAGAGCGATGATGAGGTGAGAAGCAGGGTCAGGGGCACAGGCTATCTCCGTCACTGGGCACCCCCAGGTCTGCTCAGCAATGGCACTCTCTAGGTACTGGCTGAAGTAACCTCGTGGGACCTCCCCCCGCTAACTGACCGTTACCGCAGAGCCTGCCAGAGCCTTGGTCAAGGTGAGGGGCCCTGGCTTTGAGTCGAGGCCTTGGCAGAGGAGCTGGGCTCCCCCCACAGCCCATGCCATTCCCAGGGCTATGGGATACTCCTCTGAACCTCAGAACTGTTGTGCTCCGTGTGAGCAATAGGTAGGTGCAGACAGGTCAACGCTGGGCTCTCGGGGGCAGGATCTCATAAAGCAATCCAAGCCACAGAGGTCAAGCCAAGGGAAGAACCACCAGCCTGCTTGTCTGGGGTACGGGGAGATGTGAGCTGAGGAAGGTCAGAGCCTCCATGACCTACTTCATGTGGGGCTGGTGTGGAGTACCAGGATTGTGAGATGAGCTCAGCACCTCATCCCAGGCTGATGTTCGCCTAAAGGATTCTAAGGGGAAAGATGTAGTTTCTGACCTTAATGACCCTAATCTCTCCTCCCAGAGGAACACCAGTGGGTGCTGCAAGCCATGGAGCGCCAGGGCTCAAGCCCTTCATTTAGCGCCTGCTCCCTGGCCTTGCGTCAGGCCCAGCTCACACCCCTGCTGCGAGCCCTCAAGCTACACACTGTGCTCCGCGAGCTGCACCTGGCAGGGAACCGGCTAGGTGACGGATGTGTTCCTGAGCTGCTGGCTGCCCTGGGCACCGTGCCCAGCCTGGTCATCCTTGACCTTTCCTCCAATCATCTGGGCCAGGAAGGTCTACGCCAGCTTGCTGCGGGGGCCCTGGGCCAGGCTGCCTTGCAGGTAGAGACCCAGGGTATAGCAGATCAACAGTAAGACAGTAGTATTCCCATCACACTGGGCATGTGGTGTGGCTGGGACAATTGGCCAGTTCCAAGCTCTAGAGTGGAACACTAGGCCCTCGAGTGGAGGGCCAGTCATGATCTAGAGAAGCACACCAGGCCCTCATGGGCCCAAGGTCATGAAAGCTGAATTGACTGCCCCTTCCACAGAACTTGGAAGAGCTGGACTTAAGCATGAACCCACTGGGGGATAGCTGTGGCCAGGCTCTGGCCTCTCTCCTGCGGGCCTGCCCCTTGCTCAGCACCCTGCGTCTGCAGGCCTGTGGCTTCAGCTCCAGTTTCTTCCTGAACCACCAGGCAGTCTTGAGTAGTGCCTTCCAAGGTGAGTGAATAAGGCAGGTCTACGCCCTGGGCCTGTGTGTTGAAGGAATCATAGTTGAACAGAAGGTCTCTGGGATGTCAGGCCTGGCTTCTTCCAGAAGAGGCCAGCTCCTCTTAGCACACAGCTGAATATGTGCACGCTGGACCTGCCTGGACTCTGAGGGGTATTTGATGTTTGCCTGGCCTGGGTTGGATGCTCCCCTAGGACTTACCCCAGGCCCTGCTACACCATGGGTGGGATCCCAGTCTGTCTTTCTCTCCAAGGTCTCCCTGTGCCTGTGATGCGCTTTCTGTTTGCTTGAAGCAGTTCCTCTATAGGTGCAGAGGATTCACTCCCAGTGTAAGAGTCAGGGAATTAGGGAGCCTGGCAGAGGAAGGGGCCTGGGGTTAGGCAATGACCATTGGAGTGCTACCCTGGCCACCACTCACAGACATTCTGACTCAAAGCCACATCTCCCTCTAGCATGTAGGAACACAGGATTGGGAGAGCTGGACTCAGGAGACTTGAGCAAAAGCCATTATCTCTGTTTCCCCACCCAAAAAAAGTTTTTCTAAAGGGGTCATGAAGATTCTGGCCAAGGACTTGGGTGAGGGAAGGGCCAGGCAGTAACCATATGGGGCTAACAGAGGTTCTGATGCCATGCAGATGCTGAGCACCTGAAGACTCTGTCCCTATCATACAATGCTCTGGGCCCCCCTGCCTTGGCCAGAGCCTTGCAGAGCCTACCTGTCCACACCCTCCTACACCTAGAGCTTGGCTCTGTTGCAGCCAGCAAGAGTGACTTGGACCTCATGGACTCTGTTGTCAGATATCTGACTAAGGTACAAAGTGGAGAAGGGTCTGCCAAGCTAGGACAGTCCTCAGAGGCCAAAGACAGTCCCACAGCTGAGGCACTGGGGTCGGGGGAGGTCTGGCAGGAGAGGGCTTTAGGAACAGCCAGGGGAGACCCATGCAGCTGTGCAGATGGCTGCCTCAGGAGACCTGGGACCCAGTGTGGCCTCACCACCCTAGGTAGGTCCCAAGGGGCAAAGTATCCCTGTCCCCCATGCTGTCTCCTGGGTGCTTTCCCAGATGAGGCTGAATCTTGTATGATTTTCTTCTTTACTGGGTGTGGGTCCCCTATGGGGAGGAAGGAGGAAAGGTACCCACTGGGTGTGACCTGAGGCCTATGCTTGTATTCAGGAAGGCTGTGCTCTGACCCACCTGACCCTATCGGCAAACTGCTTGAGTGACAAGGCTGTGAGTGAACTGAGCAGGTAATGACCAGCCCCTCTGCTGCCATCTTGGGAGAGCCTGATCTCAAGGCCTGTGAGTCCAGGAAGCTTTCACAGATGACACTGGCTTTTTCCAGCATCTACTTTTTTCAGGGCTGGCCCCGGCAGACATTTGCCTTCCTCCTGTTTTTTATCACACTTTTGTGGCTCTTGAGAACTTTTGCCCTGGTAGATCCTTTCTTTCCCCTTGTGTATAGCATTCCATGCAAGGGTTCTTAGTCCCCTAAAGCCTCAGCTGTCTCCTGGGAATATCAGGTACTCAAGCCTAGCCATGCACAGCCAGAGCCTGGCCATTGTAATCCTTGACTCCAGGCTTTCTGAGGTTTGTCTGGGGCAGCCTTCCCTGGTGATGGAAGGCTACCCCTGGAAACCCATCCTGCCCATCCTGCACCCATTGTTTCAGGTATCTCCCTCTCTGCCCCACACTCACCTCCCTGGACCTCTCTGCCAACCCTGAAATCAGCAGTGTGGGCCTAGGTGAGCTTCTGTCTGCCCTTCAAGAGCGGCCCCAGGGCCTCAGCTTCCTTGGCCTGTCAGGTGAGGAATGGATGTGTCCGCCATACCTGCCATGCCCCCACCAGCCACACAACTTCCTTCCCAGTGACCCACCTCCCCCAGGGGCTCCTCAGGCTCTACCAACCTCTGCTGTAGCTTGTTCCCCAGCTACACCAGGGCAGCGCCCCACCTTAGCGGTCCGGAGAACAAACTCCTGGAGGTTCATTAGATGAACTTACTGATCGGTACAGGGTTCCTGTTCCTCACCCCCTACTTCCCAGGGTTCTGGCCTAGGATAAAGCCCCTGTGGACAATGGGGACCCTAAGTGAGCCCCGCTTCCGCTGGCCCCCACCCCCTCCCACAGGCTGCTCCATCCAGGGCCCCCTGAGTGCGGGGCTCTGGGACGCGATCCTCACGCAGCTGCGGGAGCTGCAGCTGTGCAGCAGGTCCCTGTGCGCCGAGGACCGCGAAGCCCTGCGCCAGCGGCTGCTGCCCTCCTCCGGCACCGGCGCGCTGGCCCGAGGCCCCCTGCTCTTCTTCCGACGCCCCTGACCCCAGTCCGCCCTCTCTGCCAATGAATCCTTAATAAAGGAGGCTGCTGTCTCGTCTTGTGTGCCTGAAAGGCCGGGTGTGGGTTTTTCCTGCGCCAAGTCCGCTCCGGGACGGCGAGCGCTGGCTGCGCAGGCGCACGGCACGGGGTGGGGCGGGAGGGGGGCGGAGCTGTCCCGCGCGCTCGCGTAGCAGGGAGTGGCAAGCGATCACCGATCCCTGAGTTCCCATCGATCCCAGCGTGCGCAGGGGGAAGAGAAGAGCGCCGAGCTGCTGATCGGGGGCGCTGGGTTTCGGCGCCATCTCTAGGAACGGCCAGGGGAGCCCAGGTACGCCGAGGTGGGGCGGTGCCGGCCGGGGTGGTCGCAGACAGCTCTACCGGTGAAGCACACCCCGCCTCTGGGTTCCGCGACCGTCACGGGTTCTGCCCTCGCCATCCTTCTTCAGGCGCGGCCCTCCCCGCGCTGTCGTGGGCCCTGGAGTCCAGCCGGTCCCCGCTGGCGGCGCCTGTTCCGCGGCCCCCCAGCCCAGCTGGCTGCCAGGTCACTCCGCCCCGGCGCGCCCACCTTCGGGGCCAGTACGCCTAGAGCTGCTGTGATTTTGTTTGTGGCCCTGGAGCCCCGCCTCCCTGCCCCAGGGGGCCATCTTAATTCCCACCATTTCAGATTCTCTGGGTGGGTCCGTGGTCCACCCCTGGAACCTGCACTCACCAACTTCCTCGGTACACAAGGTCCTCCTGGAGCTCTGCTTCCATTCTTTATGAAACAAAATCTTGGTGTGCCCCGGGTGGCTTCAAATTGAGGTTTCTGCTGTCACAACTTCTACGCTGGAGTTTTAGACATGCACTGACATTCTCTGAACATCCATTGGCCACAGTGCTGTGACAGGCTTTCCTTTAGCCTTCTAGTAGCTTCCACCACATTAGGTTAAAGCCCCAGCCCCCAGCTTCTCTGTTCCTTTAAATTCATCTGGATTGAAAAGCATTGTTAGTATGCTGTTCCCTGTGTCCAAAATTGTGGCCCAGGTCCTCTACCAGCTCTCTCCTCCTACCAGTCTCAGAGTGGCCTCAACTACACTGCAAGGTTGCACACCAGACCATCACTGTCCTCAGGGCTCCTCATCTACACCTTCCTTCTGTGTAAGAGCCCCACAGTATCCTGTGCACAGGAATGCTTTCTGAGAACTTCTCTTAGGCCCTGCTCTTGGGCCTCCGGAGTCCCTTGAGTCAGTGCCTGCTCTATTCCACAGGTCTTTGTGCTGTGGCCACCAGAGCCTAGAGGATGTTTCATGGGATTCCAGCCACTCCAGGAATGGGAGGTAAGTGTAACCTGAATTGGGCAGCGTCTGAAGGGCCCAGCAGTCCCTGCTGCAGAAACTGTGAGAGGTGGTATTAGGGGACTCCTCTTTCCCACCCTCCCTTCATGTAGCCTTGGGGGGTGGCCAGGGGACAGAACAGATTGTGATGGAATGCTAAGACCCATAGCTGGCCCTGCTGGGTACAGATGACCAGATTCAGGGTGCCAGAGCCACAGGTGCCCTGAGCATCTCTAGGTCAGTACAGAGAGATTGTGAAATGTGTGACAGAATTTATTTGCACCATATTACGATGCTGTAAGCAAGGTGTGGTCACCTCATGTCCTGGTGAGGTGGCTGGCCTGGCATGCAGCCCAGCAGCCTCTTAGAGGCAGTGTTGTGCCACTAATGATGAGGTGAGCTTGGAACCCCCAACCTGCAGCAAGCACCCTCTGAGCTCTCCAGACATATCACAGTTACTTCCTTCAAGTAACTGAAATGGGGCTGGGACTACAGCCTGCCGTGGGGTCACCTTGTAAGACTACCTGCCAGCTTCTGCTTGTTTTGTTGTAGCCCCTGGGAATAAGCCAGAACTGTATGAGGTGAGTAGTCATAGAGGCCTGCCTGGATAGCACTGACCCACATCAGACATCTGTGTGGCTCTCACACTGCTGCCACGGAGTGGTTAAATGGTGCTAGCTGACATGGCCACCCTTTCTGATAGGAAGTGAAGTTGTACAAGAATGCCCGGGAGCGGGAAAAGTAAGTCATGTGGCTGCTCCCAGCATGTACGCTGTGCCCATCCCCCCTCCCCCAGACCTACTGCCACATTTATGTTGGGAGCATCTGCCAGGGATGGGTGAGAGGTAGCTAATGTGCTTGCGATAGCAGTGATCTGGGGTAGGAATTGGCTTCCCCGGACACCAGAGACCTGGGCTTCCAGCCTAAGGATGGTGGCCTGATGCACAGGTTATCTCAGGTATGACAACATGGCAGAGCTGTTTGCGGTAGTGAAGACAATGCAGGCGCTGGAGAAGGCCTACATCAAGGACTGCGTCACCCCCAACGAGTGAGTGAGCCTGCTGGCCTGTAATGTCTGACGGACACCCACCCTCTGGAGTCTGGGGAATCATCAGGGTCAAGGATCTGAGCCCATGCGGGGAGCCCACCCAGTACCCTGGGGTGCTCCTGGGCTTTGCTGGCCTCGGTACGGTGTGAATCAAGGAAGTCCTACAGAGGTTGAGAAGTAGCCAGTGGTAGAGGTGGGATGCAAACGGATGGATAGTCGTCAGGCTTCCTGAAGGTTCACAGGACCTGACTGATAGAACAGCTTTAACAAGTGAGCTAGAACCTTAGCACATTCAGTTTGAAGTGATGCTGGTCCTGTGGCCCTCCTCCCTGCTCTTCTTATTCAGAGTTTTTGTTATTGTGTTGTGTTTCTTATTTTTTGTCTGTCATGGGGCTTAAACTCGGCCTGGGCATGTCCCTGAGCTCTTTTTTGCCCAAGGCTAGAGTTCTAACACTTTGAGCCACAGTGCCACTTCCAGTTTTCTGGTGGTTAATTGGAGATAAGAGTCTCACAGTTGGGGTTGGGGATATGGTCTACTGGCAAGAGTGCTTGTCTCATACATGAAGCCCTGAGTTCAGTTCCCCAGCACCACATATATAGAAAAGGCCAGAAGTGGCGCTGTGGCTCAAGTGGCAGAGTGGTAGCGGTGAGCAAAAAGAAGCCAGGGACAGTGCTCAGGCCCTGAGTCCAAGGCCCAGGACTGGAAGGAAAAAAAAAAAAAAGAGTCTCATGGACTTCCCTGCCAGGTCTGGCTTTGAACTGCAGATCTCAGTCTTCCTTTCTTTTTTTTTTTTTTTGCCAGTCCTGGGGCTTGAACTCAGCCTGAGCACTACCCCTGGCTTCTTTTTGCTCACGGCTAGCACTCTGCCACTTGAGCCACAGCGTCACGTCTGGCCTTTTCTATACATGTGGTGCATCTGGAACGGCTAAAGAACAGAATGCAGGACAAGTGGGACTAGGCTTATCTCAGGCCCATATCAGCAGTTGGCTATCTCCCTAGGTATACCGCAGCCTGCTCCCGCCTCCTGGTCCAGTACAAAGCTGCCTTCCGACAAGTTCAAGGCTCAGAAATCAACTCCATTGATGAATTCTGCCGCAAGTTTCGAGTGCGTGAGCAAGTCCCTCCATCCCACAGGAAAGATGCAATTGGGTACCAGCATGCCTAACAGGTACCACTGCCCTTCAAGGCTCAGTACCCTTGTCTGCTCCCCTCAGCTGGACTGCCCACTTGCCATGGAGAGGATCAAGGAGGACCGGCCCATCACCATCAAGGATGACAAGGGCAATCTCAACCGCTGTATTGCTGATGTGGTCTCGGTGCGTGGCATGCACACTCCCTGACCCCCAGGATGTCCATGTGTGGACTTGGAGGAAGGGAGTGCCTACAGTCCCCCAAAGCCAAATAGTACCTGGGTGGGGGGCCAATAGCTGGGCCTGTACCCAGGGGGTAAGGCACATCCCGGAAGCTCTCGGAAGCCTACCTGGCTTCCTGCAAACACCTCTGAACACCAATAGCCCCCAAGTACCTCTCAGACCCCTCTCAGGCAGGGAGGTGCTTTGGAACTGGATGTAGGGGAGGAAGGAGCCTGGGGGAAGAGGGTGGGGCGGGGGATGGAGTTCAGCCCTGGACCAAGCTCCTCTGCAGGGACCTAGAGCTCCAGGGGTTTCCCCACCCAAGGGGTGGGGAATGCCTCACGTCCACACTCCTGTAGCTCTTCATCACAGTCATGGATAAGCTGCGCCTGGAGATCCGAGCCATGGATGAGGTACAGGAGTGGAACTGGGGGGAGGGGCCTGGAGGGAAGGGAAAGGGCAGAGTGGGGTGTCAGCCTGTGCCTGTGGCCGCAGATCCAACCAGACCTGCGAGAGCTAATGGAAACCATGCACCGTATGAGCCACTTGCCCCCAGACTTTGAGGGCCGCCAAACCGTCAGCCAGTGGTGAGTGCCTTCCTGGGCGTGCAGAACAGCGGCTGGCGTCACATTCCTGCTGCCCCACACCCACACGTAGCTGTCCCTAGGTTGCAGACCCTGAGCGGCATGTCTGCGTCTGATGAGCTCGATGACTCTCAGGTGCGCCAGATGCTCTTTGACCTGGAGTCAGCCTACAATGCCTTCAACCGCTTCCTGCATGCTTGACCCCCGGCACCTCGTGTGGGGGCATTAAGAAGACAACCTTAGGAGATGCTTCCTGGTTCTTTTGTGCTCCTACTTGCACTGGATTTCTGTGTTGCTAGGACTTCACCCCCAATAAAGATGCTGTGTGACCCTCCTGCTCCTGGCTCTGAGCACTAAGTCCTAAGAATACACACACACACACACACACACACTTGGGCGTGCACACGCACCCTGTGGCCTGTCCCATACACCGCCCGTGCCTCTCCACAGGCACCAGCTGGCCAGGCCTGGTGAAGGCTGTGGAAGCCCTTGCAGTGCTTGGAGGGTGGGGCCATACATGCCATCTACTTGGGCCGGGTACAACCTCCCCTCGAGCTCTAGGAAGCCCGCAGGCCACAGCTGAGCTGCCAGCCCCACGTGGCTCCTGTGCCCCTTCACGTGTCAGACCATGACCCTGCCCTGTGCCCAGGAGCAGCAGTCAGCTCAGGCGTGGTGCACTCTGTGTGTCTCAACCCTGGCCTCACTGGCCAGAGAATAAGGGGCACAGCAGGGTTGAACGGTTGCACTTGCTCTCACTGGCTGGGAAAACCCATCTTTTTTTTTTTTTTTTTAATGCTAGTCCTGGGGCTTGAACTCAGGGCCCCAGCTCCATCTCTGAGCTTCTTTTTTGTGATCTACCATTTAAGCCATAGCGCCACTCTTTCAGATCTCAGCCTCCTGATTAGTAGTTAGAATTACAGGTGGAAGCCTGGCCTTTTTTCTTTTGTGGTGGTTCTAAGGTCTTTGCATACTAGTTAAACACTTGACTGGGCTGGGAATGTGGCCTAGTGGTAGAGTGCTTGCCTAGCATGCATGAAGCCCTGGGTTTTATTCCTTAGCACCACATATACAGAAAAAGCCAGAAGTGGCGCTGTGGCTCAAGTGGTAGAAAACTAGCCTTCTATTCCCAGCCCTTGGTTATACAAACAAAATGTATCCAGGCTAGTTTTGAACTCATGATACTCATGTCTGCATTGCTTGAGTGGTTAGCATTTAGAGAGCTACTTAAGTGGGCAACAGCTGATAGAGAGTATTGTTTTGATACACCTTTTATTTTGAGAAGATGTAAGACACTGTTGAGTGGCATTAAGCACATATTGTTGGGGCCATCCCTGCCACTTAAGCTCCACACTCTTCCCAAGCTGAATATCTGTACCACTCGACACTAATATTCTAGTTCTTGGTACCCACCATTCTGTTTTCCATCTCTAGATTATGGCTTAAGGCATGTTAGGCAGTCATGTAAATGGAATCGTGGTTCTGTAACAGACTTCTCGTTCAGCAATGATGTCCTCCAAGCTCATCCATATTATAGCATGTGTCAGCATCCCCCTCCCCTTTTCTTTTTGGTCAGTCACAGGCTTGGACTCCGGGCCTGAGCACTGTCCCCGGCTTCCTGACTTCTTTTTGCTCAAGGCTAGCACTCTGCCACTTGAGCCACAGCGCCACTTCTGGCCATTTTCTATATATGTGGTGCTGAGGAATTGAACCCAGGGCCCCAGTACACAAGGCAAGCACTCTTGCCACTAGGTCATATTCCCAGCCCCTCAGCCTCGGTTTTGTTTTGTTTTGTTTTGTTTTGTTTTTTGTGCTCCTCGGGGCAGGGGCTGGAAGTGCACTGCAGGTGTTCCAGCCAGAAAGCTGCAGGTTTTCCCAGATGAGGTGGGAGAAGCACCAAATCCCAGGGCCAGGACATGCCCCACCCAAAGGGCCCCACCCTGTCCTATCCGGCTTTGCCTCCAGGACATTAGAGAGCAGAGTCCTTAGGCTCCCTGCCTGAGCAGCACCCACAAGACTCAGGTCAGGGGTTGGTGGAACCTGGTGGCCCCACAGGGTGGCCATGGGTGGTGCCTCCTGGGCCTCCCAGGCCCCGGTGGAATAAGCTGCCTGCCCCCTGGGGTATGACTTCTCAGCCCTCTGACTTTTACCCCGGCCTGCCCCTTCCCCCAGGGGGCCCTAGGAGTGGCGATGAGGCCCAGGGGTCAAAGGCTGAACCTGCAGGGAGGGACCGGCGCTGGGGTCCACCCCCAACCTTCCGGGAGTTCAGAGCAGGCAATCTGGCTCCAACCTCTTCCGGACCCCAGGAGCCTGCCAGGCGGTGTCGGGGGCCAAGGCTCCTCTTCCCTTCCTGTTTGTCTGGGTTTTGGCTTTAGCCATTTCCTGGGGATTTTCCCTGGAGGGCTGGGGGTGGGGAGCATGACTCAGCAAGCTCCTGCCCTCCCCCTCCCCCTCCCTAGGTGGCCCCAGCCCCACCCAATGCCGGTCGCAGGGCTCGGGGGGTTAGGGCCCTTGAAAGGGATGGGGGTTGGGCACTGGTGGCCCATCTTTTTTGAGGCCATACCTCCCAAATCCTGCCACAGTCCAGTGTCAAAAAGAAACTGAAAAACACATTTTCGTAGCCAGGGCTCTGGTGGCTTACACCTGTAACCCTAACTACTCAGGAAGGGGAAATCTGCCGATTCGGGCAGGAAAATCTTAAAAAGCCTTGGGCAAAAGCAGCTCAGGGCAGCACCCGGGCTCAGAGTTCAAGCCCCAAGAGGGGCACAAAAAAAAGGACTAGAAAGGATGGGTCCAGATGTGACCCGGTGCCGTCCATGTGCCTGTCCCAGGCGCCCAGGGCAGAGTCGGCCTCCAGCTGGAGGAGGGGTCCCCGCCCTGCAGACATGGCATGGCAGGCAGGGCAGGGGCTGTCCAGGCCACCCACCCAGGGTAAGGGGCCCGGCCCTTGCCTCAGGCAGGCAGCAGCTCTGGCCGCTAGGGAGGATCTGCCACTGGAATGGTTAACCTGGCACCTCCAGCAGCCAATCACAGAGCCCTGCAGGAAATACCTGGGAGAGGTCCTCGAGCTGGGGCCCAGCAGGTCAAGCCCAGCCCCAGTCTGGACCTAGGCGGCCCCAGCAGCCCACGCCTGGCCCAGACGCACCAAGTCTCCACACAGTCCTGAGGGCTCTAGGCTGGAGGCATGGCGATATTCCTGCACCGGCTCACACCAGGGCTCCTGTTGTCGGTGCTGGTGGTGACAGCCACAGTGGCTCAGCCTACCCATCTGCTAAACCTGCTCACCTCGGGTCAGGGTGCTCTGGATCGAGAGACACTGGTCAGCCTGTTAAATACGCTGGCGGACCGTGTGCACTGCACCGAGGTGCCGTGTGGAAAGGTAACGGCCCCACCCGACGGGTCCCCCAGCCCTTCCTGCCTGCTCCACCCCCACCCCGCAGCCTGCAGGAAAGGCTCCTGGGCAAACTCCAGGAGGCGGGCTGAGGCCGGTGGATGTGGCTACTGGGAGGTCAGAGCCTCCCTTCACTGCTCAGGGCTCTGATAGACAGTCTGCCCTGCCAGCTCCACTTCTCCTGACAATCAAATGTCAGGGGCTCTGGCAAGAAGCCACCCCAAGACGGGGACCCCTCTGTTGGGGCTCCTAAATGGACTAGTGGATCCCAGGACAGGAGAAGAGCTGGGCATGAGAGAGATGCTGGGTTCATCCTTGCCTGAGTCTTTCCCTTCTGTGATACGCCCACCCCAGCCCCTTCCCACCTGTCTGTCTACAGTGCCTGTCGGCGGAGGCTGTCTTGGCCCTGGGCAGGCCTGACAAGCCAGGGCTTGTCCCAAGGCCAGTTCTGGAGTCCAAATACATTGGCCACCTCAGTGCTGCGGCCGCCCTCTACCTTAGCAACCCTGAGGGTACATGTGGGGATGTCCAGGCTGGCCGCTTGGCTTCCCAAGTTGACCATTTCCTGGCCCTGCTTGGGAGTCCTGACGCCATGACCCTACGCCTGAACCAGCTGCTGCAGGAGCTGGAGACCCAGAGTTCCATCCAGTCTACTGGGAAGAAGGTGAGGGACTGGGGAGGCCCTGAGGTGAGGGACCTGAGGGGATCTCACCCAGAGACCTCCGGGGCATCCCGCAGACACAGTTGGGAGGCTGGAATATGCTGGAACTGCAAATGGATATTCACTACTGAGTGGGGTTGGAGGATTGCTGGAGGGAGGGGGGTCAGAAAAGCTCTGGGGCCCAAAGGAGGGAAGAATTGGGGTGGGGCTGGGGCTGTCTGGAGCAGGGCTTGATATGGCCCAGCAAAGCATGGAGGCCAGACCCCACTTTAGATGACCCAGGGGTACTGTGAAATCTAGGAAAAGTTTCCATGAGGGTGGTAGGCCCAGACCATGAGAAACAAGGCACCTGACTGGTTGTGCTAAGCTGGGTAGTGATGATGGTGGGGCTGGACTCCTGAAGCTCACACCGATGTGGGGCTGAGGGGCCTATCCCCTCTCCAGGCCTGTGTAGGTATCCCTCAGCTGCTGGAGGAGGCTGAAGAAGCAGGAGCTCCTGCCAGTCCAGGCCCCGTCCTGGCTGCCCTGCTGGACCACATCAGCAGTGGGTCTTGTTTCCGTACCCTTCCAAGCCCTCAGTACTTTGTGGACTTCGTGTTCCAGCAGCACAATGGAGAGACTCACAATATCACACTAGCTGGTGAGGCCTGAGTGGAAAATTCCAGACCGCACTTCCTCGGAGCAGGTGGGTCTGGAGTCCACCCACAACTGCTCCCTCGCTCTCCCTCCTGCCAGAGCTAGAGGTTTTGATGCAGCGCCTAGGGGTGGGCAGAGAGGACCACAGTGACCATGATGACCATGACCACGGTGGCCACCACAATCTGGGCAGGGACACCAACTATCTGCCTCTTGCCCCTCTCAACAGCAGCGCCAGTGAGTGGGATAAGGTGAGCCGCTGTGGGGTCCTAGGGAGAGAAGATGGGGTCCTGTGGATCTGCTTGGGCACCTGACCCCTGTCTTGACCTCACAGGTATGCTTGAGTGCCAGGGATGTGATGGCTGTATATGGACTGTCTGAGAAGGATGGGGTCACCCCTCAGGCCTGGGCTCAGATGAGCCCTGCCCTGCTTCAACAGCAGCTGAGTGGAGCCTGCAACCCCCAGCCCAGGTCCCCCACCAAGGACCAGCTCAGCCAAGCGGAGAGTGAGTTCCCATTCTGAAGTTGTGCCTACCTGGTTGTGCCCCCAGAATTCTGGCCTGTGGAAACCGAGCCCCCCCCCCCACCAAGGGCAGGAGGGAGGGGCTGGCAGGGGAGAAAGTGGGGCTTTAAGGCCGAAGGGCCAGTTTAAGCAGACACCTAGCCCACCTGACTACCCTGGGCCAGGCAAGCTCTGGCTCTTGCACCCGAATCTCCCTGGGAAGCAGGGGGTGCTCAGTGTGACCCCGCCTCCAGGGTATCTGTATGGGTCCCTTGCCACACTGGTCATCTGCCTTTGTGCCGTGTTCGGCCTTCTGCTGTTGACATGCACCCGCTGCAGCACAGCCACCCACTATATCATGCAAACCTTCCTGGGCATGGCCGTGGGGGCACTCACTGGAGACGCGCTTCTGCACCTGATACCCAAGGTCTGTGCTCACTTGCCACTTCCTCCCTTTCCCTCCCTGCCCATCCCCTCTTCCTTGCTGGGGCCCCAAGGCCCCCGGAGTCAGTGCCCCTGATCCCCAGGTGCTGGGCTTGCACACCCACAGCGGGGAAGGTCACACACACGAGGAGGAGGAGGAGGCGATGGGCCTTGGCCCACAGTCAACCTGGCGCCTTCTGGCTGTGCTCGGAGGCCTGTACCTCTTCTTCCTGTTTGAGAGCCTCTTCAACCTCCTGCTGCCCAGAGAACAGGTCAGGCTGTGGTGCCCAGGCAGGCGGGCAGAGTCGGGGGGCTTCACGGGCCCTGATCGGCATCTTCACAGGACCCCGAGAAGAACGGGCCCTGCAGCCACGGGGGCCACAGCCACGGAGTGTCCCTGCAGCTGGCGCCCCGGGAGCTGCAGCCGCGCAAGCAGCCCCTGGCCGGCTCGCAAGCCGACCTGGTGAGCCCGCCGACCCGCCCCACACCGAGCCCCTCCGCAAGGGCCCAGCCTGGGCCTAGCCCCGACTCACTCCAGTTCCTTCCAGGTGGCCGAGGAGGGACCCGAGCCGCTGGACCCGGAGCCCGGGACACTGCGCCCAGGTGAGACCCGGGGGAGGCCCAGGAGGGCTGCGGGCCGAGGGTCTGGGTCCCGGGGGCGGGGCGGGCCGGCCCGCAGGCAGACCCACCCCCGCCGCCCGCAGAGCTGAGGCTGCTGCCCTACATGATCACTTTTGGGGACGCGGTGCACAACTTCGCCGACGGACTGGCCGTGGGTGCAGCCTTCGCGTCCTCCTGGAAGACCGGGCTGGCCACCTCCCTGGCCGTGTTCTGCCACGAGCTGCCCCACGAGCTGGGTGAGCACCGGGGAGAGCTGCCCTGGATGGGGCCGGGGGGCGGGGGGGTGGGGGGGGAGAACTGAGGGGTGGCAGTGTGGGCGGAGCTGTGGGCGGAGCGGAGGGGCGTGGTCTACTGAGGGGTAGGGGGCGGCGTGGGCGTGGCCCGAGGGGGCGGGGCGGCGGCGTGGGCGGAGCTGTGGGAGGGGCAGGGGCGGCGGCGTGGGCGGGGCCTTGGAGGGGCGGGGCCTTGGGTGGTATGCCCTGCAGTAGGTGGACTCGCATACCCTGTGGTCTGCTGGCAGAATAGAAATGGCTTGGGTGCAGTCCCAAGGGGAGGCAGGGGGCTCTGGGCACAGTCCTCCGGGTGGGTGGTGGCTCTGGGCACAGTCCTCCGGGTGTGTGTGGGGCTCTGGGCACAGTCCTCCGGGTGGGTGGTGGCTCTGGGCACAGTCCTCCGGGTGTGTGTGGGGCTCTGGGCACAGTCCTCCGGGTGGGTGGGGGCTCTGGGCACAGTCCTCCGGGTGTGTGTGGGGCTCTGGGCACAGTCCTCCGGGTGTGTGTGGGGCTCTGGGCACAGTCCTCCGGGTGTGTGGGGCTCTGGGCACAGTCCTCCGCATGTGTATATGGCTCTGGGCACAGTCCTCCGGGTGTGTGTGCGGCTCTGGGCACAGTCCTCCGGGTGTGTGTGGGGCTCTGGGCACAGTCCTCCGCGTGTGTATATGGCTCTGGGCACAGTCCTCCGGGTGTGTGTGGGGCTCTGGGCACAGTCCTCCGGGTGTGTGTGGGGCTCTGGGCACAGTCCTCCGGATGTGTGTGAGGCTCTGGGCACAGTCCTCCGGGTGCTGTGGGGCTCTGGGCACAGTCCTCCGCGTGTGTATATGGCTCTGGGCACAGTCCTCCGGGTGTGTGTGGGGCTCTGGGCACAGTCCTCCGGGTGTGTGTGGGGCTCTGGGCACAGTCCTCCGGGTGTGTGTGGGGCTCTGGGCACAGTCCTCTGGGTGTGTGGGGCTCTGGGCACAGTCCTCCGGGTGTGTGGGGCTCTGGGCACAGTCCTCCGGGTGCTGTGGGGCTCTGGGCACAGTCCTCCGGGTGTGTATATGGCTCTGGGCACAGTCCTCCGGGTGTGTGTGGGGCTCTGGGCACAGTCCTCCGGGTGTGTGTGGGGCTCTGGGCACAGTCCTCCGGGTGTGTGTGGGGCTCTGGGCACAGTCCTCTGGGTGTGTGGGGCTCTGGGCACAGTCCTCCGGGTGCTGTGGGGCTCTGGGCACAGTCCTCCGGGTGTGTATATGGCTCTGGGCACAGTCCTCCGGGTGTGTGTGGGGCTCTGGGCACAGTCCTCCGGGTGTGTGTGGGGCTCTGGGCACAGTCCTCCGGGTGCTGTGGGGCTCTGGGCACAGTCCTCTGGGTGTGTATATGGCTCTGGGCACAGTCCTCCGGGTGTGTGTGGGGCTCTGGGCACAGTCCTCCGGGTGTGTGTGTGGCTCTGGGCACAGTCCTCCGGGTGTGTGGTGGCTCTGGGCACAGTCCTCCGGGTGCTGTGGGGCTCTGGGCACAGTCCTCCGGGTGGGTGGTGGCTCTGGGCACAGTCCTCCGGGTGCTGTGGGGCTCTGGGCACAGTCTTCCGGGTGTGTATATGGCTCTGGGCACAGTCCTCTGGGTGCTGTGCGGCTCTGGGCACAGTCCTCCAGGTGCTGTGGGGCTCTGGGCACAGTCCTCCGGGTGTGTATATGGCTCTGGGCACAGTCCTCCGGGTGTGTGTGGGGCTCTGGGCACAGTCCTCCGGGTGTGTGTGTGGCTCTGGGCACAGTCCTCCGGGTGTGTGGTGGCTCTGGGCACAGTCCTCCGGGTGCTGTGGGGCTCTGGGCACAGTCCTCCGGGTGGGTGGTGGCTCTGGGCACAGTCCTCCGGGTGCTGTGGGGCTCTGGGCACAGTCTTCCGGGTGTGTATATGGCTCTGGGCACAGTCCTCCGGGTGTGTATATGGCTCTGGGCACAGTCCTCTGGGTGATGTGGGGCTCTGGGCACAGTCCTCTGGGTGATGTGGGGCTCTGGACACAGTCCTCCGGGTGCTGTGGGGCTCTGGGCACAGTCCTCCGGGTGTGTGTGGGGCTCTGGGCACAATCCTCCGGGTGGGTGGGGGCTCTGGGCACAATCCTCCGGGTGGGTGGGGGCTCTGGGCACAGTCCTCTGGGTGATGTGGGGCTCTGGGCACAGTCCTCTGGGTGAGGTCCTGAGGTGACCCACCCCACCCCACCCCACTCCAGGAGACTTTGCTGCCCTGCTGCACGCGGGGCTGACTGTGCGGCGAGCCCTGCTGCTGAACCTGGCCTCTGCACTCACGGCCTTTGCCGGCCTCTACCTGGCACTCGCAGTCGGAGTTGGTGAAGAGAGCGAGTCTTGGATCTTGGCGGTGGCCACTGGCCTCTTCCTCTACGTGGCGCTTGGAGACATGGTAGGATGCTGACATGTGCTGGGGTGGGGAGCCCCAGGAGCTTCACACAGGCTGCTGAGCTGGGGCCCACCTCCTTTTTAGCTCCCAGCTATGCTCAATGTGCGGGACCAGCGGCCCTGGTTCCTCTTCCTGCTGCACAACCTGGGCCTTCTGGGAGGCTGGACCATCCTGCTGCTGCTGTCCTTGTATGAGGAGAGCATCACCTTCTGACAGCACTGCCCTGGTCCCAAGCCCGTTACCCAGCCTCCCCGTCCTGGCCCCAAGCCTGCAAGCCTTTGAATAATCCCTTTGCCTGGTGTCCCATTTCTGACTCAATAAAGACTTGCCCTTGAGTTCACCTGTGCTCTCCTTGCCTGGAAGGAAGGGTCTCTGGCATGAGGCAGAGTGCTGCCTGGAGAGGGCTTCAAGAGGAGCCTGTGGGCAAGTCAGCCTGTCTTCTCTGTCTTGGAGACCCTGCCTGAAGAACTGTCAGAGGAATTTCTAAGAGATATGACTACAGATTCCCAGTCAAAAACCCACGTCACCAACACTGCGTACATAGACCAGCTCCCAGTGTGGCAACCTGTGGGCCTTGGGCCGCTTCACTGACCTCAGCAGAAGCAGCCATTAATCTTCTTGTAGAAGTCTCATGGGTCTTCCTTAATGTGGCCTACCTTGTATTGGGTGCTTAAAACAACAGAAATATATTTTCTCACAGAATTCCAAAGCCAAGGTGTATGCTGAGGCTTGCTTCAAGAATGTCTCTGCCCGGCACCAGTGGCTCATGTCTGTAATCCTACCTACTCAGGAGTCTGAAATCTGAGGATCACTGTGTGAAGCCAGCCCAGGCAGAAAAGTCCCCAGAAGACTCTTATCTCTAAGTAACCAGTCAAAACCCGGAAGTGGAGGTGTATCTCAAAGTGGTAGAGTACTAGGCTTGAACTCAGGGACAGCACCTAGGTCCTGTGTTCAAGCCCCATGACCCACCAAAAAAAAAGAATACCTCTGAAGTCTAGGGAAGAATCTGTTCTGAGAGCTGTGATATCTGGTAGCAATAGGACTCTCTCTCTCTCTCTCTCTCTCTCTCTCACACATTAAGGGTTGAACCACAGTCTCAAGGGTTCTACATAGGGTCTTAAAATAAGATATCGATATTGAGTCATCCTACCTTCTGAGTGCAGGGTCTATAGGCATGGACCACCATAACTAGCTTGTTATCTTTTTGTTGGACACAATTCAGCCTATAACACCCCTCATCCAAAATGTGTGGCAGAACTCTAGCCATTGTGTGAACCCTACATGTAGCAGAAAGGAGGTAGTAGGAAAGAGCAAAAGGATAGAGAACAAAACCTTTAGTGAGGAGCTAATACCAATACTCCTCAAACTCTTCCGTGAAATAGAAACAGAGGGAGAAATCCCAAACTCATTCTATGAAGCTAATATCATACTCATTCCCAAACCAGGCAAAGACCCAACAAAAAAAGAGAACTACAGACCAATATCACTAATGAACACAGACGCAAAGCTCCTCAATAAAATATTAGCTAACAGGATCCAGAAACTGATCAAGAAAATCATACATCATGACCAAGTAGGCTTCATCCCACAGTCACAAGGATGGTTCATCCGTAAATCAATCAACGTAATTCACCACATAAACAGATCTAAAATTAAGAATTACATTGTTATCTCAGTCGATGCCCAAAAAGCCTTTGACAAAATACAACATCCATACCTATTAAAAGCTTTGGAGAGAACAGGAATAGATGGAACATTCCTCAAAACAATAAAAGCCATATACAACAGACCAACTGCTAATATCATATTAAATGGAGAGAAACTTAAATCATTCCCCCTAAACTCAGGAACAAGACAAGGATGCCCACTCTCCCCACTTCTGTTCAACATAGTGCTGGAATCCCTAGCCATAGCAATAAGGCAAGAGGAGGACATCAAAGGGACCCACATCGGCAAGGAAGAAATCAAGTTATCCCTATTCGCAGACGACATGATCTTATATCTGAAGGACCCAAAAAACTCAGTACCCAAACTCCTACACCTAATAAACCAATTTGGCAAAGTAGCAGGATACAAAATCAATCCACCAAAGTCAGCAGCTTTTCTGTACGCCAGCAATATACAAACAGAAAAGGAAATTATGGAAACAATTCCATTTACAGTAGCCAAAAAAAGATGGGCTGGGGATATGGCCTAGTGGCGAGAGAGCTTGCCTCGTATACATGAGGCCCTGGGTTCGATTCCCCAGCACCACATATACAGAAAACGGCCAGAAGTGGTGCTGTGGCTCAAGTGGCAGAATGCTAGCCTTGAGCAAAAAGGAAGCCAGGGACAGTGCTCAGGCCCTGAGTCCAAGCCCCAGGACTGGCCAAAAAAAAAAAAAAAAGAATAAAGTACCTAGGGATCAACTTAACCAAGGACGTGACGGACCTATTCAATGAAAACTACAAAAATCTAATAAGGGAAATCAAAGAAGACACAAGGAGATGGAAAGACCTCCCATGCTCATGGGTAGGCAGAATCAATATAGTGAAAATGGCCATATTGCCCAAATTGTTATACAAATTCAATGCAATACCTATCAAAATCCCAGCCACATTCTTCACTGAAATAGAGAAACCAATCCATGAATTCATATGGAACAGCAAAAAACCTAGAATAGCCAAAGCAATTCTAGGCAAAAAAAGCAATGCAGGAGGCATCACAATACCAGACTTCAAGCTCTACTACAAGGCCATCATAACAAAAACAGCATGGTATTGGTATAAAAACAGATCGGAAGACCAATGGATTAGAACTGAAGACCCAGAAATAAAACCGCACTCTTACAGCCAACTGATATTCGACAAAGGAGCTAGAGACATACAATGGAATAAACATAGCCTCTTCAACTACTGGTGCTGGGAAAACTGGGCAGCCATATGCAGAAAACTCAAAGTAGACCCAAGCCTATCACCATGCACCAAGAGCAACTCAAAATGGATCAAGGACCTCAATATCAGACCTGAATCCTTGAAACTACTGAAGGACAGAGTAGGAAAGACACTAGAACTTATAGGCACAGGAAGGAACTTCCTGAATAGAGTCCCAGGGGCACAACAAATAGGGGAAAGACTTGACAAATGGGACTACTACAAATTAAAAAGTTTCTGCACAGCTAAGGACATAGCCACCAAAATAGAAAGACAGCCAACAATATGGGAAAGGATATTTACCAGCACAGCAACAGACAAAGGCCTGATATCTGTCATCTACAGAGAACTCAAAAAACTAAGCCCCTCCAAGCCCAATAAACCTATTAGGAAATGGGCAAAGGAGCTAAAGAGAGACTTCACAAGAGAAGATATAAAAATGGCAAAGAAACACATGAGGAAATGCTCAACATCCCTGGTAGTAAAGGAAATGCAAATAAAAACAACCCTGAGATACCACCTCACCCCAGTTAGAATGGCCTATACTCTGAACTCAGGAAACAACAAATGCTGGAGGGGGTGTGGGGAAAGAGGAACCCTTCTCCATTGTTGGTGGGAGTGCAAATTAGTACAACCACTTTGGAGAACAGTATGGAGGTTTCTCAAAAAGCTCAATATAGACCTACCCTATGACCCAGCCATACCACTGCTAGGCATCTATCCTAAACAGCAAAACCTAAGATATCAAAAAGACATTTGTACTTCCATGTTTATCGTGGCACAATTCACAATAGCCAAAATATGGAAACAACCCAGATGCCCCTCTACAGACGAATGGATCCAAAAAATATGGTACTTATACACAATGGAATACTACATAGGGATTAGGAATGGTGAAATACTGTTATTCGCAGGGAAATGGTCAGAACTCGAACAAATAATGTGGAGCGAGACAAGCCTAGAACACAGAAAACAAAGGGGCATGATCTCCCTGATATATGACTGTTAACAAAGGGAGACGGAGAGACAGTAGAGACCAAGTCTGTGAATACTGTATATGTTCTTGATACATTGTATATTATATATATGTCTACCTGACCTAGAGAAGGGATAGAAAAACAGGACGTAAGATATCACAAGAAATGTATACACTGCCCTACTATGTAACTGTACCCTTTTTGCACAACACCTTATAAAAAATTTGTGTTCAATTAATAAACAAACAAACAAAAAAAAAGGATAGAGAGACTATAGGCATCAGATCCAAGCTGTCATTCACTCAACACCACAGCCAGGAGCAGGAGCTGGATTCACCTCAAGTCCTGCTCCACAGACAGAGGGAGCCACTGTCTGCCGGGATCAGGTGACTTGGGCAGGAGGGCTGCAGTTGAGGGGCCCTTGGCCTTGGGATGGAGGGCACAGGGAGCCAAATACTTTGACTAACTCCAGGAGACATGGATCCTTTAAAAACCTTCCCCACCTCACAAGAGAGGTCTAGAATTCACCAACTCCCCCCTAAACCCAGTTCATGATATGGAAATACGAAAGGGCCTGAGCATAGCACAGAAGGTAGAAAGACATGGACCACTTTTCTTGTCCCCCTCAGTGCCTATTTTACTCTTCTGTCCTTCTTTGTTGGGGTGTATATTCATTGTGCCAAGGGTATCACTGTGGTATTTGCACATATATATGATGTACTCAGTATAACCTCTTCTATTGCTCTTTTTTATTAGCATACACTTGTTATTCAAGGGTGATTCATTGTCACATTTTCACTCATGTACTTTCATTCCAATCTCTATTGTTCTTTTTCTGTGTTCCTTACCCTATGGTGTTCAATAGCTTTCAGTAAGATAACTATGTCATCTTCGTATGCAGATGCAACATACTTTGTGTTTCAATATTATTCATCCTCCATCATTAGCTTTGTCTCTGTCCCTGTCCACATCATTCATTCCCCAAGCAGTCCCTTACAACGAACTTGTGTGTATATAAGAATATACATACATAGAATCTATATGTGTATGTGTGAATGTGTGTCTTTGAACATCTAGATTCCACAAATGAGTGAAAACATGATATTTGGCTTTGGGGGGTGGGGCCTGGGGCTTGGGCCTGGGTGTTATCCATGAGCATTTTAGCTCATGGCTAGTGTTTTACCACTTAGAGCCACAGCTCCACTTCAGGCTATTTAATGATTAGTTGGAAATGAGAAATGAGAGTGGCATGGACTTTCCTTCCCAGGCTGGCTTTGAACCACAATCCTCATGTTTCAGCCTCCTCCTGAGTAGCTAGGATTATAGGTGTGAGCCATGGGCACTCCCTGTGGTACTTGGATTTTTTAACTTCTCACTCAACATGATGTTCTCTAGCCATTCATATTATTTCACTTTTCTTTGTGGCTGATTAATAGTCAATGGTATGTATGTACCACGTTTTCTTTTTTTTTTTTTTTCCTTTTTTGCCAGTCCTGGAGCTTGAACTCAGGGCCTGAGCACTGTCCCTGAGCTTCTTTTTGCTTAAGGCTATCACTCTGCCACTTGAGCCACAGCACGACTTCTGGCCGTTTTCTATATATGTGGTGCTGAGGAATTGAACCTAGGGCTTCATGTATATGAGGCAAGCACTCTTGCCACTAGGCCATACTCCCAGCCCTATCTTAACTGATTTTACCATTTGGCTATTGTAAACAAAGCTGCAATAAACCTGAGTATATAAATATTTCCTTTGTATACTGATTTTAACTCCTTCAAACATATGCCCAAAAGTGGTATAGATACTTTGCCAATTTTTTTTTTTTTTTTGCCAGTCCTGGGACTTGGACTCAGGGCCTGAGCACTGTCCCTGGCTTCTTGCTCAAGGCTAGCACTCTGCCACCTGAGCCACAGCGCCCCTTCTGGCCGTTTTCCATATATGTGGTGCTGGGGAATCGAACCCGAGAGCTTCATGCGTAGGAGGCAAGCACTCTTGCCACTAGGCCATATTCCCAGCCCAACTTTGCCAATTTTTTAATATGTAATTTTATTGCTATTATTAAGATGTTGTACAAACTGGGCACTGGTGGCTCATACTTGTAATCCTAGATACTCAGGAGTTTGAGATCTTAGGATTGTGGTTCAAAGGCAGCCTAGGCAAGAAAGTCTATGAGACTTTTATCTCCAATTAATCACAGAAAAAGCCAGAAGTGGTGCTGTACCTCAAGTAGTAGAGTGGTACCTTTGAGTAACAGGAGCTTAAGGATAGGGCTCAGGCCCAGAGTTCAAGGATCAGGACCAGCCCCCCTTCCCCCCAAAAAAAAGACATTGTACAGAGGGGTTACTAAGTCAGGTAATGAGTATATTTCTTTTTTTTTTTTGAACAATGTTATCCCTTACTTTGCTTTTCCTAGATTCCTCCCTCCATCCCTTCCCACAAGTTATATAGGTCATTTTATTTTATTATTTTGTCAATTGTGGGGCTTGAACAGCCTAAGCATTGTCCCTGAACTCTTTTGCTCAAGGCTGGTGCTCTACCACTTTGAGTCACAACTCCACTTCTGTTTTTTGTGTGACTATTGGAGATAGGAGTCTCATGAGGACTTTTCTGTCCGAGTGGGCTTCGAACCTCAATCCTCACATCTCAGCCTCCTGAGTAGTTAGAATTACAGTGTGAGGCACTGGCACCTGGCTTACTTTTATTTTTTGAGGAAACGCCATACTAATTTTCATAGTGGCTGCATTAGTTTATATTCCTTTTGTCTATGAGAGTGTCTCTTCTACACCAAGGATCCCTGGGCTCCTCTTCCCAGAGTCAAACTATTGTAAGTGGGGAATGCGAAACAATCAAATTGACAAGATGATTCAGTGATTCAGTCAGGTGCCGGTGGCTCACCCCTGTGATCCCAGCTACTCAGGAGGCTGAGATTTGAGGATCACAGTTTAAAGTCAGCCTGGGCAGGAAAGTCCATGAGACTCTTATCTTCAATATACCACTCAAAAAAAGCTGGAAGTGGCATTGTGGCTCAAGTGGTAGAGTGCTAGCCTTAAGCACAAATTGGCTCAGGGACAGTGCTCAGGCCCCAGGACTGGCAAAAAAAAAAAAAAAAAATCAACAGAGCTGGATACTGGAAAGAACATCAAAAGGAACAAAACAAAGGTAAAGAGGGATCTATTTTTATAGCTACTTAAAACCACTTAAGGCTTAGAATGTGGCTTAGTGGTAGAGTGCTTGTCTAGCATGTATGAAGCCCTGGGTTCAATTCCTCAGCACCACATAAACAGAAAAAGCCAGAAGTGGCGCTGTGGCTCAAGTGGCAGAGTGCTAGACTTGAACAAAAAGAAGCCAGGGACAGTGCTCAGGCCCTGAGTCCAAGTCCCATGACTGACCAAAAGAAAGGAGAAAGAGAAAGGAAAGACAGAAAGATAGATGATATACGCAATGATTTCACTTGCATGAGTCAGGTAATGAGTACATGTCTTCCCTTCCCTTGTTCTATCCTAGGCCCTTCTTTATTTTATTTTATTTATTTATTTATTTTTGCCAGTCCTGGGCCTTGGACTCAGGGCCTGATCACTGTCCCTGGCTTCTTTTTGCTCAAGGCTAGCACTCTGCCACTTGAGCCACAGTGCCACTTCTGGCCATTTTCTATATATGTGGTGCTGGGGAATTGAACCCAAGGCTTCATGTGTAGGAGGCAAGCACTCTTGCTACTAGGCCATATTCCCAGCCCCATCCTGGGCCCTTCTTCCCTCCTCCAGTCTCCACCCATGAGTTGTATAGTTCATCAATATCCAGTGAGCTCCACTGCTGCACTTTTTCACTCTTTTCCCCTGGAGTTCTGTACTTTCCCCCAACCACCCCCATCCCCGCAAAGATATGCACACAAATACACCATATGTATTTTGCTTGTTTTTGTTTTTTTTTTTTTTTCACTCAAGGCTGGAGCTCTACACACTTGAGCTCCATTTTCACTCTGACTTTTAGTGGGTTAATTAGAGATGAGAGTCTCTTGCCAGGTGCTGGTGGCTCACACCTGTAACCCTGCCTAGGTACTCAGAAGGCTGAGATCCAAGGATTGCGGGTGTTTTTTGTTTTTTGTTTTTTGCCAGTCCTGGGCCTTGGACTCAGGGTCTGAGCACTGTCCCTGGCTTCTTTTTGCTCAAGGCTAGCACTCTGCCACTTGAGCCACAGCGCCACTTCTGGCCGTTTTCTATATATGTGGTGCTGGGGAATTGAACCCAGGGCTTCATGTATAAGAGGCAAGCACTCTTGCCACTAGGCCATATCCCCAGCCCCAAGGATTGCAGTTTTGAAGCCAGCCCAGGCAGAAAAGTCCATGAGACTCTCTGTACAATTAACTACTCACAGACCAGGAATAGAGCTGTGGCTCAAAGTAGTAGAGTGCTAGCCTTGAGCAAAAGAGCTCAGGGAGAACACCCAGGCCCTGACTTCAGGCTCCACAACCAACCCATCACTACTCACCATCACCACCATCACCACCAACAAAGAGTCTCATGGATTTTCCTGCCTTGTCTGGCTTCCAACCTCCATTCTCCTATCTTAGACTTCTGACTTGGCTAGGGTGACAGGTGTGAGCCACCAGTGCCTGGCCATCAAAGGCATCGTCTGCCTCAATTGAGATGATCACAGGGCTTTAGTCTTTGGTTCTGTTTGTGTGTTGCATTATTGTCAATGTCAACCATCTGAGAGCCCGGGACTTTTTCCACAATCACCAGAACGCGGCCAGGGTAGGTACTTCGCTCTGATCTTTGCAGTTTCACATATCTGTGTTCTGGAGAGTGGGCCTCCTAGAACACCCACTACATGTAGTGGGGAGGGGCAGAGCCGGCTCTCCAGCCCCGGAGTACAGCGAACTGACCACAACAACCTCATTGTTTCTTTATGTAGTTTTTTTTTTTCCTCTCAATTTTGTTGAGAGTTAAGTTAATTTCTATCTTTTTTTTTTCTTTTTCTTAGGCTGGTCCTGGGGCTTGAACTCTGGACCTGGGCACAGTCCCTGAGCTATTTTTGCTCAAGGCTAGTGGTTCTACCACTTGAGCCACTCCACTTCCTCTTTTTCTGAGGAGTTTATTGGAGATAAGAGTCTAATGCACAACTGAACCACTCATGAGGGGAAAGGGAAAGGAGGAGGGGGAGTGAGGGGAGGGGTAACAAACAGTACAAGAAATGTACTCAAGGCCTAACGTATGAAACTGTCTGCCCCAAAGGCTGGGAACCACAATATTCAGATTGCAGCTTCCCGAGTAGGATTACAGGCATGAGCTACCAGCATTTAGCATGTCCCTGAGCTTTTATGCTCAAATGAGTGCTCTACCACTGGAGCCATTGCTCCATTTCTGTCTTACGGTTGTGACGGGAACCTGCATTGTTCTCATAACCCAAGGCTGCCTTCACAGCACACTCGACACTCCCCACCCAGGCCATTCTTGGAAGTCCTCACCTCAGCCCTGGCAGGGCTGGAGAGAGTAAGCACTGCCCTGGGTGGGGGCAGAGTTGACTTCCTTGTTGACTGTATACTTAAGTACTTAAGCCCTGGACTCTTCCCACTCCCCCCACCCGGTACTAGCTTACACATCTGACCCTGCCTGGTGATACTTGGCGCCTGCTCCAGTGATGAATAAAATCTGACCTGACCTGTTGAGGTCTCTGCCTTCTCTCTCCTCCTTTCTTCCACTTAAGTTTTCCTAAGAAATTGGAGATAAGAATCCATGGATTTTCCTGCCTGGGCTGGCTTTGAGCTGTGATCCTTGGATCTCAGCCTCCAGAGTAGCTAGGATTACAAGTCTGAGTCACTAGTGCCCAGCTTAATCTGTGTGTGTGTGTGTGAGGCCTGGGGCTTGAACTCAGAGCTCAAGTGCAGAGCTTTTAGCTGAGCTTTTTAGCTTAAAGATAGTGCACTACCACATGAAGCACACCTCTACCTTCCTGCCTGGGCTGTCTTCAAACCAAGATCTTCAGATCTTGTTGTATACAGGATACCCAGGTGGGCTTCAAACCCATGATAAGTCACCAGCACTCAGTCAATTGGGCTAGGAGTCTTTATTTAGCTGTGCAACAAATAGCGCTGGGGCCTAATAGGGCTGGGCTTTTAAAGGCAGATATCACATTCACCACTCACAGGTGGTCATGGGTTAAGAGGCACATTCACCACAATCAGGAGGTCTGGCAAGTTAGGCAAAGCAAGCAGCGAGACATACACAAGCAGGAGGATGGTTGTTAATGATTACAATTCCAGTAAACTCCTTAAACAAAGCAATACAAGTCTTGGTTCTGGGTGTGACTGGTCTTAATTAGCCTTAAATCTTTCTCTTCCTAGAACTTCCTCTGAACTGAGTGGTCTTCCTCATTCCTTTCTTTTGCCTAGGTCAAGCAGCTTTTGGCCCCTCCCCAAGCCCACTACCTGGTCTAAGCCTGTTTCCAGGGACTCAAAAAGAGGGTTCCCCTACACCTTTCACTTGGTTACCACAATCTCAGCCTTCTGGATAGGTAGGGTTACAAGCATGAGCTACTGGTGCCTAGCCTATCTAGTCTTTGTCTTCCAATCTGCTAATTTTCAGTTTGGCTACTTTTTCAAGGAGCTCTAGGTGCATCACTATTCATTTTAGGTTCTCTGTTTTACTGATATCAGCACTGATAACTACAAACATTCCTCTTGGCACTGCCTTCATTTGCATTAGATTCTAGGAATTATTTTTTTGGGGGGGTGTCGGTTGTGGGGCTTGAATTCAGGGCGTGTGCGCGGTCCCTGAGCCTCTTAGGGGTCAAGGCTAGCGCCCTATCACCTGAGCCGCAGCGCCAGGTCCGCTTCCTGCGCGATTGACTGGAGATGACTCTCGCGGGGGATCCTCTGCCTGGGTGGCGAGGGCTCCGGCCTGCGCCCCGCGCCCGGCCCCGCCGGGGCTTTTCCTGCACTGGCCAGCGGGCCTGTGCGCGCAGGTCTGGCTGTGACACACGCGCTTCCGTGCACTCCGGTGGGCGGGGAGCGGCTCTGCCTTCCGCGCTGACTTCCTGGGAGTCCCACGCGGGCGCGAAGGGCCCTGGCCGGGGAGGGGCCACCGCGACGCCTCGCCGGACAGCTAGGGGCCGGGCGGCCGGGCAGCTCGGTCTCCGCGAGCCGCCGGCGAGTCCGCCGTGGCCCAAGGCCCGGGTCGCGGCTGCACGGGGCCGGCTACGTAGGCGCAGGAGGCCGGAACTCCGCCGCTCGGCTTCGGTCCCCAGCCCGGCCGGGTCCGCCGCGCTCCCACTCTCCCGTCAGCCGCGTTGAGGCATTTGCGCAGGCGCAAGAGGCCGGAACCTAGAACCCGGTGTCTTGGTATCGGTGTTCCTCCAGATTAAATCCGTTGCACACCCAAGCCCCGGTTTCGGCCGCATCTGGCGGTTTGCACGTGCGCAAGAGATTGGAATCGGGCTCCATTGTCTCGGCTTCTGTGCCCGGCCCGGCCGAGTCCGTGGCGTCCCGGCCCCCGGCGTCGGCCTCATCAGGCGGTTTGCGCAGGCGCAGGCGGCCGGAACTCTGCGACGCGGCTGCGGTGCCCGGCCGGGCCGAGTCCGCCGCGTCCCGGCCCCCGGCGTCGGCCGCCACAGGTGGTTGGCGCAGGCGCAGGCGGCCGGAACTCTGCGACGCGGCTGCGGTGCCCGGCCGGACCGAGTCCGCCGCGTCCCGGCCCCCGGCGTCGGCCGCCACAGGCGGTTGGCGCAGGCGCAGGCGCAGGCGGCCGGAACTCTGCGACGCGGCTGCGGTGCCCGGCCGGGCCGAGTCCGCCGCGTCCCGGTCCCGGTGAGGCCCGCACGCGCGCGCGGTGGTCGTGGCGGCGCGATGTACGCGGTGTACAAGCAGGCGCACCCGCCCACCGGGCTGGAGTTCGCCATGTACTGCAACTTCTTCAACAACAGCGAGCGCAACCTGGTGGTGGCCGGCACCTCGCAGCTCTACGTGTACCGCCTGAACCGGGACGCCGAGGTAGGCAGCGCGGCCGGGCTCCCGCCGCGGGAACGGGCCCTCTCCTCGGTCTCCGGCTTCCGGAGCCCGCGCTTCACCGCCTGGCCGTGCGTCCTAGCCCCGAGTTGGCGGGAACGCCGCCCCTTCACGCTTTCTGCGGACTCCATTGTTTTCAAGCGGTGGTTGCGAGCGTCAGCCGGGTGCTGGGTAGTAGCCCCCCGAAAGAGAACCAGACCTGTTGGCCTTGGGGAGGGGACCCTGCGCTCCACAGGTGGCCGCCACAGCGCCACTGAGGGCGTGAATGAGAGAGGGAGCCGAGGAGGTGAGGTGAGGTGGTAACTGTAAGATCACAGCAGGGCAAGGGTTTGTCGAGGGAAGAACATTCCTAGCTAAAGGACAAGGTCAGACCACTGACAGGACGAAGTGGGACAATCCCATCAGTGGATGGTATACAGGGGTGCCTTGGGCGTCAACAGGAAATGAATTGGTTCAGGAGGACTTGCACTAAGCAGCTGCTTAGCTGTTCTCCAAGGAGATGGTACACTTAGCGGAATGAGGAGTGGAAGGGAAGGGAGACGAGGTGTTCCTGGCAGATAAACTACTTGGGCCTAGGCCAGAGCGCCTGTGTGTAAGTATGTACAATATGGTCATGTGTAGAGGAAAAGTTGGGAAGCAGAGGGTACGCTGAGGTCAGATTTGTTCTCCCCAACGATGGGAAAAGCTGTGGGAAATTTTGTTTTTCCCTTTGGCAATATTGGTGTTTGAATTCAGGACTTAGGTTTCATAGAGGCAGGTGCTATACCATTTGAACCACCCTGCCAGCCCCCAGAGAGGATTTTGAGGAGAGGCTGAGAGCAGTCAGAGGGGCACACTAGAGGTGATGGTCCCTCCGGGGCACTTGCCACAGCACATATTTGCTTGTGCATGAAATAAGTGTATTACTTTACAGAATAGAAAAGGATGAAATACTTTAGTAGGAGTTTTGTAACTGGATATAACATTGAAAAGTCTTGGCTTAACCAGGTGCTGATGGCTCATGCCTATAATCCTAGTGCTCTTTTTTTTTTTTTCTCCCCCCCCCCCTTTTTTTTTTGGTGCCAGTCCTGAGGCTTGAACTCAAGGCCTGGGCACTGTCCCTGGGCTTCCTTTTGCTCAAGGGTAGCACTCTATGACTTTGAGCCACATCGCTGCTTCTGGTTTTCTTGATGGTTCTTTGGTGATAAGAGTCTCAGGGTCTTTCTTGCTCCTGCTGGCTTTGAACAATGATTCTTGCATCTCAGCCTCCTGAGTAGGAAGGATTATAAGTATGAGCCACTAGTGCCTGACTCAGTCTGTTGTTCAAAGCAGCCCCAGCCTGTATTTATTTGGAGGGAGTTCTGCCCGCAGTTGTGGCTGTCTTAAATCTGTTCTGTGAGCCTAATGCGAGGGCAGCTTCATTCTGGGGGACGCCCAGTCAGGGCCTCCCTTTTGGTTTTGTTTAGACAGGTCTCACTATGTAGTCTAGGCTGGCCTGTAACTCAGGATGCTCCTAACTCAGCCTTCCAAGTGCTGGGATTATAGTGGTGCATCCAGCATGGACTCCTTTCTAACAATCTTGGCTGACGGTAGCTCTAGCACCTCAGCTTTGGCTGGAGTATATTTTTTGCGGCTTGTGCTGTGTTGCTTGAGCTGTGGTACAGATGTGTAGGTGCATAGCTGGGCAGGTTTGGGGTGTGCTGCAGAGCAGCCTTGTGGCCAGGCCCAGCTGAGGCGAGTGAGTTTCTGGGCACACAGAGGTATGCACAGTTGTTTACAGCAGTATCCAGCTTGCACACTGGCACTGCAGGAAGATTGAGCAGGGCTTCCTGGTGTTCCATCCATCCCAAGGGCCCCCAGGATTGGTCCTCACTGTCCTCTCTGTCTTTGCTCCAGGTTTTGACCAAGAATGATGGGAGCACAGGTGAGTGGAGGGAGCGCTGCCCCGGCTTGCACCGGGGTTAAAGGGTCGCCAGAGTTCAGAGTTCAGTGGGTCAGAGCCTGACCCGCTGGTGCCTTGCCCAGAGGGGAAGACTCACCGGGAGAAGCTGGAGCTGGTGGCCTCCTTTTCCTTCTTTGGCAACGTCATGTCCATGGCCAGTGTGCAGCTTGCCGGCGCCAAGCGTGATGCGCTGCTCCTCAGCTTCAAGGATGCCAAGGTAAGTGGTGGGCTGGTGAGGCGTGGACACAGTGGCGGGGGGTAGAGGCACTGCTGAGCAGAACCCCACTTCTGACCTTCCTCCCCAGCTGTCAGTTGTGGAGTACGATCCGGGCACCCACGACCTAAAGACCCTGTCCCTGCACTACTTTGAGGAGCCTGAGCTTCGGGTAGGCAGTCCCAGTACTTCTGGGAGGTCACGGAGCTGTTTGCTCCCCCAGCGTTGCTCCCGTGTCTCCTGTCGCGTAGCTCTGCTGACCTCCCCTCTGTCCCCAGGACGGGTTTGTGCAGAATGTGCACACGCCTCGTGTGCGGGTCGACCCTGATGGGCGCTGTGCAGCCATGCTCATCTATGGCACGCGGTTGGTGGTGCTGCCCTTCCGCAGGGAGAGCCTCGCTGAGGAGCACGAGGGACTCGTGGGCGAGGGGTGAGTGCCGGGCCTGGGCCGCAAGGGGGAGCCCTGCATTCCCCTCCCCTGCTGACAGACACCCCCGGCCCCCAGGCAGAGGTCCAGCTTCCTGCCCAGCTACATCATTGACGTGAGGGCCCTAGATGAGAAGCTGCTCAACATTGTGGACCTGCAGTTCCTCCATGGCTACTATGAGCCCACCTTGCTCATCCTGTTTGAGCCTAACCAGACTTGGCCCGGGTGAGGTGGGGCCCAAAGCACTCCTTGCTCTTTTCCTTGGGGTCCTGGACAGGGTGTGGAGATGGGAGGACCTGTGCCACTTCACCTGGGGTCCTGTGATGGTCCCCGGCTGACCGCACCTGCTGCTCTAGGCGAGTGGCTGTAAGGCAGGACACATGCTCCATCGTGGCTATCTCACTGAACATCACGCAGAAGGTCCACCCCGTCATCTGGTCTCTCACCAGCCTGCCTTTTGACTGCACCCAGGCCCTGGCTGTGCCCAAACCCATAGGTGAGGGCCCAGTGGTGCAGTGTGGTCGTGGGGGAGGTGGAGCCGGGCCTGCCTCCCAGCCACGTCTTCCTGCAGGTGGGGTGGTGATCTTCGCGGTCAACTCTCTGTTGTATCTGAATCAGAGTGTCCCCCCATACGGCGTGTCTCTGAACAGCCTCACCACAGGCACCACTGCCTTCCCGCTACGTGAGTGGGCGCGCCCGGGGGAGGGTGGCTTGTGCCCACAGTGGGGCCTTCAGTCGTATGACCCCCTGCCCCACAGGCACCCAGGAGGGCGTGCGGATCACCCTGGACTGTGCCCAGGCGGCCTTCATCTCCTATGACAAGATGGTCATTTCCCTCAAGGGCGGAGAGATGTGAGCACCCAGCCCAAGAGCCTTCTCGCCCCATCTCCTCTGTCCCCTAAGCCCTGCCGTGCCCCTGCCCTACTTACCACCCCACTCACACCTTACCCGCAGCTATGTGCTGACCCTCATCACCGATGGCATGCGCAGTGTCCGAGCATTCCACTTCGACAAGGCAGCCGCTAGTGTCCTCACCAGCAGTGTGAGTAGAGAGCGGGGAATGGCTCCAGGCCTGGTGTGGCACTGCCCTCACCTCACCTCTCCTGCAGATGGTCACCATGGAGCCGGGATACCTCTTCCTTGGCTCCCGCCTGGGGAACTCCCTCCTCCTCAAGTACACAGAGAAGCTGCAGGAGCCCCCAGCCAGTGCTGTCCGGGAAGCCGCTGACAAGGTGGGTGCCCACAGGCGGTGCCGCCTCCTGGTACGAGGCGGCCTCGCAAGGCCGCTCACTCTGCTCTCACCCCACAGGAAGAGCCTCCCTCCAAGAAGAAGCGAGTAGACTCCGCTGCGGGCTGGTCAGGTGAGGGCCAGGGTGTGCTGGGCCGGCTGAGGCCTGAGCCCAGGGCTTGGTGCGGGGGCTCAGCTCTCTGTGTTGCAGGAAGCAAGTCTGTGCCGCAGGACGAGGTGGACGAGATTGAAGTGTATGGCAGTGAGGCCCAGTCTGGCACACAGCTGGCAACCTACTCCTTTGAGGTGAGACTGGGGACAGCAGTGGTCCCCCCTCCGCTGGTTTCCCTTGACCCCTGCTGTCCCCCTAGGTGTGTGACAGCATGCTCAACATTGGACCCTGTGCCAACGCTGCTGTGGGCGAGCCTGCTTTCCTATCAGAAGAGGTGCTGGGGGGGACGGGGGACTGGAGGGTGAGTGGGCCGGCTGGGGGATGAGGGGTGTCAGGGGAAACTGTGTCCTTGCCTCTCTGCAGTTTCAGAACAGTCCTGAGCCAGACTTGGAGATTGTGGTTTGCTCCGGCTATGGGAAGAATGGCGCCCTGTCTGTGCTGCAGGTGCGTCGAGGAAGGGTAGGGACTTGCTATTAGGACCTGGCTGGGCTGACCCCGACCCTATCTTTATTCCAGAAGAGCATCCGACCCCAGGTAGTGACGACCTTTGAGCTCCCTGGTTGCTATGACATGTGGACTGTCATAGCCCCTGTGCGTAAGGAGGAGGTAAGCTCGACATGTATGGGCAGCAGGGTCCAGAGAGGCGCAGCCACGTGCGCCTCTGCCCACTGTGTCTCCTTCCTGCCCTCTTCCCCTCCCAGGAGGAAACGTCCAAGGCAGAGGGTGCAGAGCAGGGGCCCAGTGCCCCTGAAGCAGAGGACGACGGGCGAAGGCACGGTTTCCTCATTTTGAGCCGGGAAGACTCAACCATGGTAAAGGGCAGGGCCATGGGCAGGGCAGGGCTGGGCTTGGGGTTGCCGAGGGGAGGGGCTGCTCACCACTGTCTCCATAGATCCTGCAGACAGGCCAGGAGATCATGGAGCTGGACACCAGTGGCTTTGCCACGCAGGGCCCCACCGTCTTTGCTGGAAACATTGGGGACAATCGCTACATTGTCCAAGTGTCCCCTCTGGGCATCCGTTTGCTGGAGGGAGGTAGGCGCTGGGTCCGGTCAGTGGGCTGTGGGAGGTGCACCCTGTGCTACCCCATGCTCACCACTCCATGCTCACAGTGAACCAGCTACACTTCATCCCGGTGGACCTGGGTGCCCCGATCGTACAGTGTGCAGTGGCTGACCCCTACGTGGTCATCATGAGCGCCGAGGGCCATGTCACCATGTTCCTACTCAAGAATGATTCTTACAGTGGCCGCCACCATCGCCTTGCCCTGCACAAGCCCCCACTGCACCATGTAGGCGTCTCATGTCTGATGCCCCCCATCTGCCTGCCGCCGCTGCATCTGAACCCTCCCTCCCCCATCTGAACCCTCCCCTCATCTGAACCCTCCCTCCCCTCATCTGCCCCCCCCACATCTGAACCCTCCCTCCCCTCATCTGCCCCTGCCCCCATGTGCCTCCCCCTGCATCTGGACCCTCCCTCCCCTCATCTGCATCTGAACCCTCCCTCCCCTCATCTGAACCCTCCCCCATCTGCCTGCCCCCGCCACATCTGAAACCTCCTTCCCCCATGTGTCCCCCCCGCATCTGAACCCTCCCTCCCCTCATCTGTACCCCCCCCGCATCTGAACCCTCCCTCCCCTCATCTGCCCCCCTCCCCTCATCTGCCACCCCCCGCATCTGAACCCTCCCTCCCCTCATCTGTACCCCCCCATCTGAACCCTCCCTCCATCTGCCTGCCCCCTCCCTCCCCCCATCTGCCTCCCCCCCTCTTTCATCTGAAGCCCCTCCCTTCTGCAGCAGTCCAAGGTCATCGCGCTCTGCTTGTACCGGGATGTCAGCGGCATGCTCACCACGGAGAGCCGCCTGGGCGGGACGCGGGACGAGCTGGGGGGCCGCAGTGGCTCAGAGGCCGATGGCCTGGGCGCGGAGACCAGGTACATGGTGGCCAGGGTGTGAGGGGTCTGGATCTCCGTGCCGTCCTATGAGATGTCTGTTCTGCAGTCCCACAGTGGATGACGAGGAGGAGATGCTCTATGGGGACTCCAGCTCCCTCTTTAGCCCCTGCAAGGAAGAGACCCGCAGGAGCAGCCAGCCCCCTGCTGACCGTGACCCTGTGCCCTTTCGGGCAGAGCCCACACACTGGTGTCTGCTGGTGCGAGAGAATGGCACCATGGAGGTGGGTGTGCCTGAGCATGGTAGCCCCTATGGCCCGGCGGGGTGGTGGCTTCTGCCCCACTGCTGCTAACCATTGTCCCTCCGCAGATCTACCAGCTCCCTGACTGGCGGCTGGTGTTTCTGGTAAAGAACTTCCCTGTGGGGCAGCGGGTCCTCGTGGACAGTTCCTTTGGACAGCCCACCACCCAGGGCGAGGCCCGTAAGGAGGAGGCCACCCGTCAGGGAGAGCTGCCCCTGGTCAAGGAGGTGCTGCTGGTGGCGCTGGGGAGCCGCCAGAGCAGGCCCTACTTGCTGGTGAGTGCGGGCGTCTGGCTGCTGCCTGCCTGCCTGCCGGGCCCCGCCACGGCTGCGCTAACACCTGCCCTGCTCTGGTTGCCTCCCCAGGTGCATGTGGACCAGGAGCTGCTCATCTACGAGGCCTTCCCCCACGACTCTCAGCTGGGTCAGGGCAACCTCAAAGTCCGCTTCAAGAAGGTGCCAGTGGCTGGAGCCTCCTGGGTGTAGGGAGGGGAGGGCCAGGTGAACAGGGGCCCAGAGGACCAGATGTTCACTGTAGCGTCTACCAGGTCCCCCACAACATTAACTTCCGTGAGAAGAAGCCAAAGCCATCCAAGAAGAAGGCAGAAGGTGGCGGCACTGAGGAGGGTCCTGGAGTCCGGGGCAGAGTGGCTCGTTTCCGCTACTTTGAGGATATTTATGGCTATTCAGGGGTAGGCAGGCGGCTTCACAGGGGCCCAGGGTAGAGGAGGGTGGCCTCGCCCACGAGTGTGTGTGCTCATAGTGCCTGTCTCCAGGTGTTCATCTGTGGCCCTTCACCTCACTGGCTTCTGGTCACTGGCCGGGGTGCTCTACGGTTGCACCCAATGGGCATCGACGGCCCCATTGACTCTTTTGCTCCATTTCACAATGTCAATTGCCCCCGTGGCTTCCTGTATTTCAACAGACAGGTAGGAAGGCCTGGCTTGCTTCCTTCCAAGACCACTGATGTTAAGACCAGATCTGGGGCCCCAGAAAGGAAGCCTTTGATACCTGGGAGCCGGTGGGCTGGGTAGTGATGCACCCAGGGCGCAAGAATAGTGTGAACTCGTATGGCCAGAGGACTAGCCAGTGAGGCTACTTGCTGCTGCTGTTGGGGGTCACCCCTAAGGCTTTGCCCCTAGCATAGCCTCAGCCCTTTCTCCAGAGCCAGGCTAAGCTGGCGTCTGCTTCTGACCGCCTGGGAGAGACACGCCTCTGTGCTTCGTTCCTCTCTGTGCTGTTCAGATGGTAGCAGTGACCAGTTGGGTCACTTGGGGTTGCTGACAGTGACATGGTGAGTGTCTGGAGAGCAGCCCAGCTCCCTCTTGTAGAATCCTCGGCACGACCAGGCCCTCAGGGTCCCCTTGGCCTTGTGCTAGAGCCCCCCAACCCAAGATGACCCTGAAAATGGACAGCTCACTGGCCATCAAAAATGTGGGCCCTGCAGAACCACTACCAGACATGGCAGCCCCAGCACTGGTGGGTGGTCTGGGTCACCCCCCAATAGCCACCCGCTGCACCCCACCCCAGGGTGAGCTGAGGATCAGTGTTCTGCCTGCCTACTTGTCCTATGACGCCCCGTGGCCGGTCCGGAAGATCCCACTGCGCTGTACAGCCCACTACGTGGCTTACCACGTGGAGTCCAAGGTCTGTAAGCCTGCTATCGGTGTCATCCAACCCCCCCCCCCCCCCCGCAATGTCTTCCAGGCCTGGCATCTGGTTTGTAACCTCCTCCTCCCCCCCCAGGTGTATGCAGTAGCCACCAGCACCAACACTCCATGTACCCGCATCCCTCGCATGACTGGCGAGGAGAAGGAGTTTGAGGCCATTGAGCGAGGTGTGTGTGCAGCCCCGGGAGTGGGGCAGGGCTCGGGCCGCACTGGGCTCAGCTGTGACCCAGTTTGCCGGTCCCTGCAGACGACAGGTACGTCCACCCCCAGCAGGAGGCATTCTCCATCCAGCTCATCTCCCCGGTCAGCTGGGAGGCCATCCCCAATGCCAGGTGAGGCGGGCCCGCGGCACCTCTCCCCTGCCACACAGCAGAGGGCGGCTCGCTGATGCCGCCCTTCCCCATGCAGAATCGAGCTGGAGGAGTGGGAGCATGTCACCTGCATGAAGACCGTGTCACTGCGCAGCGAGGAGACTGTGTCTGGCCTCAAGGGCTACGTGGCAGCTGGGACTTGCCTCATGCAGGGCGAGGAGGTCACGTGCCGTGGGCGGGTGAGAGCCCTAGAGGTGTGGAGGGTGGGCGTGCAGGTGGCCCCTGACTGGCCCTCTGCCATCCCTGCTCATCCCCTCACTCTGACAGATCTTGATCATGGATGTGATTGAGGTGGTGCCTGAGCCTGGCCAGCCTCTGACCAAGAACAAGTTTAAGGTGCTGTATGAGAAGGAACAGAAGGGGCCAGTGACGGCCTTGTGCCACTGCAACGGCCACTTGGTGTCAGCCATCGGGCAGAAGGTGTGCCATCTCCCTGCCCCAGCTGTGCGTCTGCCCTGTCCGCAGTGTTGTTCTTTACTCATGCTGTACCCCGCGCCCGCCCCCAGATCTTCCTGTGGAGCCTACGGGCCAGTGAGCTGACAGGCATGGCCTTCATCGACACTCAGCTGTACATCCACCAGATGATCAGTGTTAAGAACTTCATCCTGGCAGCTGATGTCATGAAGAGCATCTCACTGCTACGCTACCAGGAAGAGAGCAAGACGCTGAGCCTGGTGTCCCGAGTACTGGCGGGAGGCTGGCCGCTGGGGGAGGAGGGCACCAGCCCAAGGCCTACCCTGACACCCCCCCACCCCTCCCCCAGGATGCCAAGCCCCTGGAGGTGTATAGTGTGGACTTCATGGTGGACAATGCCCAGCTGGGATTCCTTGGTAAGAGCGATGCCTTTCCATGTGCAGGTGGCTCATACCTGTTATTCTAGCTACTCAGAAGGCCTCATGCGATTTGAGCATTGAGCTAGCCCAGGCAGACAAATCCAGGAGATTCTTACCTCCAATTAATCAGAAAAAAGAAAGAAGTGGCTCAAGTACTGTATTGTCAGCCGTGAGCAAAAGAGCCAAGCAAGAAGGCAAGGACCTGAGACCTGAGTTCAAGCCCCAGTATAGGCACAGTGCCTTGGAGGTGGCTGGGGTTGATTCTAGCTTTCTGCTCCTCAGTTTCTGACCGAGATCGCAACCTCATGGTGTACATGTACCTGCCGGAAGGTGAGTGGCCCCAGCCCACCTGTGCCAGGGTGCCTGCAGGTGCAGGGGCAGCGGTGACATGAGTCCTTCTGCCTAGCCAAGGAGAGTTTTGGGGGCATGCGCCTGCTGCGCCGGGCAGACTTCCATGTGGGAGCCCACGTGAACACGTTCTGGAGGACCCCATGCCGAGGGGCTGCTGAGGGGCCCAGCAAGAAATCTGTTGTGTGGGAAAACAAACACATCACCTGGTTTGGTGAGTGTTGCCCAGGGGGTCTTGGGGAGCGGGCATGCCCAGGGGCAGGCGGCTGAGCTCCCCCACCCTGCCCCCAGCGACCCTGGACGGTGGCATTGGGCTGCTGCTGCCCATGCAGGAGAAGACCTATCGGCGGCTGCTCATGCTACAGAACGCACTGACCACCATGCTGCCCCACCATGCCGGCCTCAACCCCCGCGCCTTCCGGTGAGCACCCTCCCTCCCTGGCCCCACCCGCCCTGGACGTGTCCTGACCCCCTTGTGTCCACCCGGTCAGGATGCTGCACGTGGACCGGCGAGTCCTGCAGAATGCTGTGCGCAACGTGCTTGACGGGGAGCTGCTCAACCGCTACCTCTACCTCAGCACCATGGAGCGTGGTGAGCTGGCCAAGAAGATCGGCACCACCCCGGACATTGTGAGTACTCGCTGCCCGCCCCAGCCCGTCCCTCTGCCTGTCCCTTTCCTCGTGCCCTCATCTTCCCTCACCCCACAGATACTCGATGACTTGCTGGAGACGGACCGAGTCACTGCCCACTTCTAGCCCCTCTGAAGCTGCCCTGGCCCATGTACACTGACTCCCACCCCACCCCCCTTTTTGTACAAAACAAACCAAGAACAATTTCTTTGAGGCAAGTGTGTGGTCATTGTGTTGTCAGAGCCCCACAGAGCGTCCCCCATCCCAGGCCCCCAAGATGTGTCCATACTGCTGGCCAGGGCCAGCACCATCTGTTGAAACCAGAAGTCTTGCTGGCCCCAAGCCTAGGTCTCCAGATACTGGTAGAGTTCCTTGTTCTGGGGCACAAGGCCTAAGTAGACCAGAAGCCGAACCATGAGGGCAGTGAGACGCATGGCCAAGGTCTCCAGCCTGTGGGGGGCGGGGGGCAGGCGTCATAGGCTGGCAGGGTGCGTGTGCGGGCATCCGGTCCGTCCGCCCGTGCACCCCCTTACCTCAGGGCCACTTCGAACTTGAGCAGCTCCCAGAAGACCTTGGTGTGGCGCAGGAGGCTGCTGCCGTAGATGCCCTGGTACGCTGTGGCCACCAGGCGGCTCCAGCCCCGGATGGCACTGCACGAGACACACCCATCAGCACACGGCCTGCCTGTGGCGTCCCCCTGGGGGCCCCCTCGGGCCACCAACCTCTTGGCCATGAGGAAGTAGCGGTCAACGGGGTTGCCCAGCACTGTGATGATGGAGCGCACAGTGTTGATGTTCCGCAACACAAGCAGCATGGGCCGGGGCAGCTCTTTAAGCACCACCATGATATTCTCAAAATGGTCCCGGGCCATGTCCTGCATGTAGGCCGTCTCCTCACGGCTCAGCAAGTGGGAGCCCCACAGCTGACCCAGACGCACTGGCCGCTGCATGAGCACCTCGGAGAACAGCAAGTAGTCTGCAGAAGATGAGTGGTCAGGGCTTCGCAGCCAGCTGTGCCTGCCCCCCCTCAGCACAGCTCTGACCTCACCTTGTACCCCGAGGGCAGCCGAGTGCGTCTTCATTGCAGCATCGTCTCTCAAGATGATGGCTCGCCACAGCTGGCACAGGGCTGACCGGTCCCTGTGAGAGTTCAGCTGTGAACCCCAAAGGAGAGGATCCCAGGGAGAAGGAGCCCGGGGAGTGGGCACCTGGGAGAGGGGCCCGGGGAGGGGAGCTTGGGGAGAAGACCCCAGGGGAGAGGGCCCTGGACAATCCTGCTTGCTGGTGCCTGTCCTGCCTTACTTCTTATCCAGGAACTGGTAGAGTCCATGGTCTAGCAACACCAGCTCTGCCTTTCCATCCGGACCTTTCCGCACCAGAACTAGGGATACTGCATGTCAGTGTTCATTCCCTACTATCAAAACCCCGCCCCTGAGGACGTCCCTACCGTTGCCAGGGTGGGGGTCAGAGTGGATGAAACCGGTGTAGAATATCTGCTCTGCAAAAGCCTGGATCAGCTTCTTGGCTACCTGGAGAGAACGTGGGATGTGTGATGGACAGGCCGAATGCCGCCCCCACCCTGCCCTTGCCAGCACTCACGTCCTGCATGGCCAGCCCTTGGCTTTTGATGGCCTCCACGTCGTTGACCTTGCAGCCTTCACAGAAGTCAGCCGTCAGCACGCGCTGGGAGAGAGGAAGAGGCCGAGTTCAGAAGGCCCATGCAGCCACCTCCCACCAGAAAGGGGCCAACCAGGCCCACCTTGCTGGATTTTTCCCAGTGCACACGAGGGACCACAACGTATCGGAAGTGCTTCAGCTCCTGCGCACAGCGCTCAGCATTCCGGCCCTCGTTCTCAAAGTCCAGTTCCTGGGCCAGGGTGCCCTTCAGGTCCTAGGAACATATATGATCAGAGGCCAGCTCCCGGTCTGGCGTCCCACCACTGGCTGCCCGCAGGCTGTAGTTCCCCAGGACTACCTGCAAGACCCAGCCAAAGCCGAAGCTGGGGTGCATGAGGCCCACGAGCTGTAGGAGGAGCTCCAGTGTGTGCACATCGCCCTCAAAGCGATCTCGAAGATCAGCATACTGCACCTGCAGCAGGCGAAGGTGCCACCTGACTCAGTCGGCCAGGGAGGCCCAGAGCCCCCCAGGGCCAGGCAGCCCGGTACCTTCACAGCCACTGGGGCTCCACTGTGCAGCTTGGCGCGGTGCACTTGGGCCAGGCTTGCAGCAGCGATGGGCTGGTAGTCAAACTCCTGGAAGAGCTCACTGGGCAGGGCATGGAAGTCTTCAAGGAACAGCTGGTCCACCTAGAGAGAAGTGTACTTGGAGTGGCATCGGGCCCTGGGGCAGCCCTCTGCCCCTCCCAGCCTGTTGTGGGGCTCACCTCCCCGAGGTCCCTGGTGAGGGCCTTGTCCTCCAGGACCCGCAGCGTCTGGATGTACTCGGGTGGCAGCAGGTGGTTGAAGGAGCACAGCCCCTGCCCCAGCTTCACATACAGGCCCCCGTTGCTGATGGCCCCCGCCACCAGGGCATCTGCTGCCCGCTGGTGACACGCAGACATCACCTCCACGTACCCCGGGCTGTTCTGACCACAGGCATGGAGGGGAGGTTGGGACAGATGGCCACTCCGTGGGCCCTAGAGCACCCACAACCTCCAGCCTGGCCCGCACACCCAGGACTCGGGGACAAACCTCTTCTACCCCTCGCAGGGTGACATTTGTGCACCACCAGTAGTCCAGGGAGATGTTCAGGCCAATCCACAGGGACCTGTGGGCAGAGAGGTCTTGGCTCCAGCAGGCCAGTTCTAGGGGTTCCTCTGCCCTGGGCTCTATCAAGGTCGAGCTAACCACCAGGTCTAAGACGAGACTAGGCTGAGGTCCATCCACTGGGATCCTTGGAGCACCCAGAGGATTCCTTTGTGTGTGTGTGTGTGTGTGACAGGTAAGAGTGGGAGAGCATTTGTTAGGTTCAAACTCCAGGGTGGGGAGGGGGGGAGGTGACACAAGCCAGGATGACATGACTCTAGCCTCTGGCAAGCCAAATCTGGGACAGACTTCCCAACAAAACCGATACTGCCTGGCGCTGGTGGCTCACACCTGTGATCCTGGCTACTCACAAGGCTGAGAGCTGAGGATACGGTTCAAAGCCAGCCCAGGCAGGAAAATCCGTGAGCTTCTCATCTCCAATTAACCACCAGAAAACTAGAAATGGCGCTGTGGCTCAAAGTGGTTGATGCTAGCTTTGAGCAAAAGAGCTCAGGGACAGTGCCTGGGCCCTGAATTCAAGCCCTGCCACCAAGAGAAAAAGTGGTGCTCATAGGTAACACTGACTAAAATGTAAATTGGTATGAATAAGCTAATAGCTTCTAAATGGGAGAAAACTTTCTTATAATCAAGTGCCAAACAAGACATGCTAAAGGGATGACTAAATCAGGAAAAACACCATTTGACAACCATCAGTGAGGTGTGCATCAGCGTCATCCCAGCGCCTGGCTGGACACTGACAGGTGACGAGGACTCGGGGGGACGCCCGACACACATGGCATCTGGCTGGGCACATAAGAGCACGGGTTGCTTTTTAAACTTCTGGACACAACTGCAGTGCTTGTGTTGACTTGTCTCAGACAAACCCAAGTGGAAGCTTTGGCAGGTAAAGCCTTCCAGTCAGCGGCTGCTCCAGGCTCTTAGCCTGTGGGCTTGGGGTCAAGTCAGTTGCTCTGTCTCTGTAGGTACTGTGCATACTGAGCAAGTTTTTTTGTTTTTTGTTTTTTTTTAAAGCTTCTTTTTGCTCAAGGCTAGCACTCTGCCACTTGAGCCACAGCGCCATTTCTGGCTTTTTCTGTATATGTGGTGCTGAGGAATTGAACCCAGGGCTTCATGTATACGAGGCAAGCACTTTATCACTAGGCCATATTCCCACTCACTGAAAAAGTTTTATATATACAACAAGGGCAGCAACCATCCTGGCAGTTGGTCCAAGGAGCACAGTTTGCCACTAGTCTGGAGTTTTTTAGAGTAACTCTGCCTGGAGGCCAGGCCTATTTTCTGATTTCTGGGGACTGACTGCCTCTAAAGCCTGCAGTCTCCTGAGAGGCATGTCTGTTCTTCAATGATTGGCCTTCACAGCTTATGCCAGCAAGAGATTTGTAACCAAAAAGACCAGCTGTTGACCAGCGTTCCAGGGCTGTGGGTGGAGAGAGAGGAATGGTGGCTAATGACTTATTAAAACCCTGGCTGGGCACCAGTGGCTCACAACTGAAACCCTAGCTACTCAGGAGGCTGAGATCTGAGAATCATAGTTCAAGCCCAGCTGGGGCAGGAAAGTCCATGAAAACCAGAAATGGCATTGGGGCTCAAAGTGGTAGAGTGTTAGCCTTGAACATAAAAGCTCAGCAACAGTGCCCAGGCTGAGTTCAAGTCCCACAACCAACAGCAACAACAAACAAACCTGGACCTGTCTGATACTGGTGGCTCATACCTTTAATCCTGACTTCATAGGAGGCTAAAATCTGAGGACCAGGGTTCAAAGCCAGCCTAGACTGAAAGGTCCACAAGACTCTCATCTCCAACGAACCAGCAAAAAGCCAGAAGCTGAAGCATGGCTCAAGTGGCCAAGTGTCAGCTTTAAGCAAAGAAGCAGTCTCCGGTGGGTTTCCGGGTGGCAGGAGGGTAGAGACCCCCAAGGACCACTCAAGCTCCGGATGAGGGGCTCACCTGGGTCTTTCTTCCTCTTCTCTCAGCCTTGGGGATTCCTACAGAACTACCAAAAGTAAGGGGCAGTGGAACAGATCACTGGACCAGCCTGTGCAAGGTCCTGGAGTCATCCGTAGTAGCAGAAAAGAAAATACCAAAAACTGAGGAAGGTCCAGTGATTCACATCTGTCACCCCAGCTACTCAGGAGGCTGAGATCTGAGGATAGAGGGTCAAAGCCAGCCTGGGCAGAAAAGTCTGTGACACTCTTATCTTCAATGATCTACCAGAAAACAAAATGGCGCTGTGGCTCAAGCTGAAGAGCTCAGGGACAGCACCCAGGCCCAGAGTTCAAGCCCCAGGACCAGAAAATTAAAAACTTCAGACTGCACTTAGGCCCTGAGCTCAAGTCCAGGATCAGCACGTGTGCACATGTGCATGCAGACAGGCATGCGCACGCGCGTGCACACATATAACTGAGGAAGACCCTAAGATTGTATCCACCTCGTTTCAGCTGGTCTGAAGCAAAAGTGGCCCCAGGGGCCCCAAATGTAATGTGTACATGATATCAGAAGTCCTGACCAAACATGGCCTGAAGAATTATGCATCTAACCTTGAGCCTGTCAATCTTGGGCAGTCACAAAAGCCAAGGAGATACAGAAGGGGCTCCTCTAGACCAGAGAACACCAGAGAGACGCCATCACTGAATGACACTGGCAACCCGGGATTGATCTTTTCACTAAAGGAATGGGCCTATATGCAAGACAGTTGTAATGGGTTAGGGTTTGTTTTGGTTTTTGAGACCATGTTTCACTCTAGCCCAGGCTGGCCTAGAACTTATGATCCTCGTACCACATCCTCCCAAGTGCTGAGATTACAGACCTGCATCACTATGCCCAGGATCAGTTGTTTTTACTCTTTTGTCAGTCGTGGGGCTTGAACTCTGGGCCTGGGTGCTGTCCCTGAGCTCTTCAGCTCAAGGCTAGTGCTCTACCACTTGGGCCACAGCTCCATTTCCAGTTTTCTGGTGGTTAAATGGAAATAAGTCTCACGGACTTTCTTGTCAGGGCTGGCTTTGAACTGACCCTCAGATCTCGGCCTCCTGAGTAGGTGGGATTACAGGCCTGAGCACCTGGTCTTTTCTTTTTATCTTGTTTGTCCATTTATCTGTCTTCCCCAACCTCCACCCATCCACACGCGAACTGCGTTCTCAGTTGCCAAGAGCTGATGCCCAGAAGGCTGTGCTTGGTGACTATGAGAATGCCACAAGTTCTGCATCAGGAGAGGGAGAGTGACAGGCCCTTGGCACCATGTCAGAAAGGGGCCCCTGCTCCACTACTCCCAGCCTGTCTGAGATGCCAGCTTTCCTCGGGTAAGAAGGGAGGGGCAGAGGCCACCACCCCTAAGGCCAAAGCTGACACGGGGAAAGGTCTGCTGAGTGCATGGGGGGCCCTTCAGAGGGCCCCTCAACCACAGTTCACAGGGCCCAGGGCAGCGTGCACACATGCACGCACGTGCCCTGAGCAGCACACACACGTGCGCGCGGCCCTGAGCAGCACACACACACACACACACACACACGTGCGCGCGCGCGCAGCCCTGAACAGCACAGGACACCGGGACGGTGGCCGCAGTCTCAATGGAACCCTGAAGCCCTCCAAGATCAAATGAGGGAGAAGCCAAGCCACCCACCTACCACAGGGGCTGTCAGCCCAAAGTACCTGCCAAAGCGCCCGATGCCGTCTACTGCAAGCCGCAGCCTCCTCTTCTCCCGTGCCTCTGCCGTGAAATAGTAGACCCCAAAGAGCAGAGGCACTCCCACCATGGTAGCAGGGAAGACCCTCCGCCAGAGGGGCGTGGGTCTTGAGGCCCTGAGGGGAGATACAGACAGGAGCTGGGAGTCTGACCCTCCACAAGGCTGGGCACACAGCCATCAGCTCCCTTACCCCACCCCCTGCATCGCACAGCGGCACGGATGCCAGGCAGGTCAAGGGGCAGGTCTTCCTGGGCTTGTGGAGCCCAGGGAAGGCACTGGTGAGAAGGGCCCCTGGGCTGGGTTGGGCTGTCCCAGGAGAGGACCACACTCCAGACACGGCCTAGCTGCGCTGCTCAGAGCCCAGCCGCTGTCCCCTCAGTCTGGATGACTAAACCCTAAGTCCTAGGTACCGCCAGGGACACACTGAGGTTGGCACAGACCGAGCAAGGGAGAGTTGGGAACAAAGAGGAGAGCGGAGCTCACTGCTCAACAGGGCAAGTGCCTGGACTGGGGCAGCTGGGGCCACCACCTCTGTCCACAGAGCCCACAGAGCTTAGACAGACCCACCGGCCTCCCGGGAGCTGCTCCTTGGCCTGGCGAGGCCCGCCGCAATCCCCTCTTTCTGTGCCCCTAGCGTCACCCTATTTGCTCGGCACAGTGGAGGCTGATCCGAAAGGCTCCTGCGGTGCCAGCGCCTGTCCATGGCAGTGCAGCTGTTGGGTGTCTACCCTGAGTGTCCTATCTTGGAGGCACAGCGGAGGGCTTGGCTCAGGCCCCCCACCTGCTGGCTGCTGAGGCCTTCCCTGGACCCTTCTCCCCGTGCTCTGGATGGCCCTTTGCCCAGCTGGAGATGCTTCCAGGCCCGCTGGTCCCGGACGTGTAGGTCCTTCCCTGACACCCAGCTTGGCCTCGAGCAGCACCCTGTGCAGCCCGTCCTCCCACCCTCACGCAGCACAGAGGGTCACCTGCCTGTCTGTGTCTGGGGGGACATGTTACCTTGCAGGGGGGGCCCTGAGGCTTCTCCTGAAGAACGCGGCGGGGCATGGCCAGGGCTTCTGCCTGCTCTGCAGCAGAGCCGAGTGGAAGCGGCACAGTCGCACCTTTGAAGGGAGTAGACAGTTCAAGCTCAGCAGGGACAGGTGCATTCACTCCGGCCTCGGTCTCTGTCCAGCATCTGCACAGGCGCGTACCCAAGCTCAAGCAGCCTATGCTGCCCCGAACTCCCCACCGAGTGTGTCAGCATCAACTGCATGCCCAGGGCTCCTGCCTGTAAGTGAAGCTCCACCTTGGGCCACGGAATAAGAGACAGCCCCCACTGGAACTCACCACCTGGGAGCAAGGCTAGGGGCAGGATACCCAGACAGGAGAGACCTATGGACTTGTCACTGAGCACATCCCATCTCTGAATGTCCTCTCACTGTTGCTGGCTTGTCTGTCCAGACTGACTATCTCTCTTTTATTGGCACCGTGACTGTTCCTTTACCATTTCCTGCTGCTGAGACCGCTGACACCGGTGGCCACAAGTAAGCAGGTGCATCGTCAAAGGAAGCATCAGCTATGCTCAGCCTAGCCACCCAAAAGGGGAGCCCAACTCTAAGGGGGAGGCCCAAACAGGAGAAGAGTCACTGTTCTAAAATCAAAGAGTACAGGAGCTGGCTCAAGCCTGTAATCCTAGCTACTCAGGAGACTGAGAGCTGAGGACTGTAGTTCAAAGCCAGCCCAGGCAGTTAAGTCCATGAGACTCTCATCTCCAACTGAACACCAAAAAGCCAGAAGTGGAGCTGTGGCTCAAGTACTAGAGAGCTAACCTTGAGCAAAAATGCTCAGGGATGGTACCTAGGCCCCGAGTTCAAGTTTCAGGACCAGCACAAAAATAAAAGAAAAAAAGAAAAAAAGTACACGGCATATAATCCACTAAGACCCCAGAGGTGGCACCCTGAGGAGCCCCACCTGGAGGAGGGTGGGGGAAGCAGGGTGGACGATACACACAGCCCTGGCACACAGGACGTGGAGCTAGCAAGGGCCTCAGACACTCCATGGCAACCTTGCTCTCCAGTTTTGTTTCTGATGTTTTTTGAGAGGAGGGTTTCTCACTTTGTTGCTCAGGCTGGTCTCAAACTCTGGGGCTGCAGTCATCTTCCCACCTTAGTTTTCCAAGTAGCTGGGACAACAGATGTGGATGTCACTGCACAAGGCTCCTGCTCTTATTTGAATTGTGAGCTGGGTATGAGTGGCCCACATCTGTCATCCTGGCTACTCAGGAAGCCGAGTTCTGAGGATCACTATTCAAAGCCAGCCCAGGTAGTGACGTCCGTGAGACTTAACTTCAATAAACTACCAAAAAAACCTTCAAGTGGCGCTATGGCTCAAGGAGTAGAGAGCTAGCCTTGAGCAAAAGAAATTCCAGGGACAGTGCCCACAGACAGATCAAGCCCCAGGACTGGGGGGGGGGGGGGAAGTTCAACTGTAAATTAATTTAACAGTAATAGGGAAAAATACTGCAATCATTTCACCCAGCGATACAGGTGTGCCGCATCAAATATGTAGCAAATATGTAGCTGATTCTTAATCTCTTTCTGGACAAGGGATATAGTCCAACAGATAGACAAGGCAAGGGCATCAAACAACACAAAGACTGAGGCCCATGACCTATCATCCAAGGAGGACAGAGGCTGGCTGAACCCTGTGCCCAGCCCTGCACGCAGCCCCGTGCAGCAGGCCAATGTGCAAGAACACCAGAGGTGAGAAGAGCAGAGCAGTCCCAGGCCGATGGGGCTCCTGGGTGCCGTCACCTGTGACCCTCCTGGCCCTGACTGCGTCCACTGCCAGCGCACAAGCAGAAGGCCACTGGGACCAGCGGAGCTGCTCGGGGTGCAGGCTAGTAACGGTGCACAGGGAGCTGGTGTCCACTGTGACCTGAATGAGCCTCAGCCCAGGACCCCTGCCCTGTTCTTCTCAAGGCCACACTGCCTGTGGCATGCACTGCCTTCTGGGAGCAGCACGTGGACAGGACGGCACATGACGAGAGGAGCTCGGATCTGGGTGGTGGATGGGATTATGTGGGGACACGCCTTCCCGAGGCCCACAGGGCTGGAAAGCTAAACTGTGCTCAGGAGTAGGATGTTCACTCTAAAAGAAAAGCTCAGGCAAGCAAGGCGGAGCTAGGCCAGATGTTTCACAGGCCCCAAAGTTTACCGGCAGGGAGGAAGTGAGGGGAGTCGGTCCCACTTGGGCAGCAGGCACATGCTAGAAGGTCATCCCAAGGACGTAAGGACAAGTGTCCAGTCAAGGGGGTCAGAGCCAAGTAGATCCACGGCAGGATAGGTCTGCACACCAGTGTATCCCTGCTGCCCGCTCCAACGGCCTCAGGATTCCTCTCTCCCTGCTCTCCCTCAGCAAGACCGCATGCCAGTGAACAAGGCCGCCCCAGCCACCAATCACCAACTGTGCTCGAGGTACCACAGACATCCTCAGTGATCCTGAAAAACAGCACTCTCCAATCTGCAACCCAGCCTCTTTGGAAAGCCAGTGGTGCTGGGCTAGGCTAGGTGCTTTGTAACTCTTTCTATATCCCTAAGTATCTGAACATCTCAAAATATAAAGTGGGGCTGGGAATGTGGCTTAGCGGTGGAGTGCTTGCCTTGCATGTGTGAAGCCCTGGGTTCCATTCCTCAGCACCACATATAGAAAAAGCCAGAAGTGGCGCTGTGGCTCAAGTGGTAGAGTGCTGAAAAGAAGCCAGGGACCATCCTCAGGCCCTGAGTCCACGCCCCAGGACTGGCAAAAAAATAAAATAAAGTGAAAAGGGCAGGGAAATGGCTATAAATAGGTGTGTTCTGGTACTGGAACTTGAACTCAGGGCCTGGGTCCTGTCCGGTTAGCTTTTTCTGCTCAAGACTTGCACTCTATCACTTGAGCTATAGCTCCACTTGCAGTTTTTGGTGGTTAACTGGAGATAGGAGCCTCAGGGACTTTCCTGCCCAGGCTGGCTTCACACTGGCTTCAAATCCTTAGATCATAGCCATCTGAGTGAGCCATGGCACCCAGCTCTACTTACTTTTGAATGAAATCACGAGCCAGGAGTGGTGCTACCATCCCAGCACGTGAAGCCTGAGCAGGAGTACTTTGAGCTCAAGACTAGCCTGGGCTACGAAGCAAGACCCTGTCTCAAAACAAAAACAAAACTTAACTGGCTGGGTGTTCGCCCAGCCCCTAGTGACCGCTGCTGTCAGAGTTTTCCTGGGGAAGCTGGTCCTTGAACTCAGTCAGGGCTTAGGCCTGAGGTTGTGCTCATGGCTAGCGCCCTACCACTTAAGCCACAGCTCCACTTACAGCTTCCCCCCCACCCCGGGTGTGGGGGGGTGTGGATGGATAAGAGTCTCATGGACTTTCCTGCCCAGGCTGGATTTGAACCACAATCCTCAGATTTCAGCCTCCTGTGTAGTTAGGATTATAAGCGTCAGCCACCAGCACCAATAAAGATTTTTTGGACTCAAGACCTGGCACTCTTCGCTTAGCTGGTGTTTTACCACTTGAGTCACACACTCCACTTCCTAACGATTTTGGAAGGAAAGGAGAGAGGGAAAGAGGGAGGGAAAAAGGTGACTGAGAGCAACCTATAAAGCAGCAAAAATATGTCTTCTGAGTAGGAACTCTCCACTTAGGTCCACAAAGTTCACAAATCAAAGTGTGTGATGTCGGGCAGAACTATGGGCATATGTGCTTGAGTTGGTGGCACAAGCTGAGCCATTGTTTTCTAACACCCTGTGGATTAGACACAGCCAATTAGAGAAGGATGAAAGGCAGGAGGGAAGCTGGCCTGGAGCAGGAAGAAGCCACTGCTGAGACTCAGGATAAAGCTTGAAACAGAAAAAAGGTAAGTGGGTGACCAGACCCAGCAGCCTAATAACACCTCCTCAGGAGAGGAAACGCACAGGACCATGCCCCAAGTGAGGAAGTGATGGACTGGGCATCTGGGCCAGACCTGGTGCCGGGGAATGAACGGAAGGCTGAGCGGCCTGGATATGTAAGGAAGCTCCGCGGTGGGAAGCGCCGAAGCCACGGGCCCCCCGAGGTCCCGGCCTGACTCACTAACAGTGCTCCTCCTTCCCGTGGGCCCGGAGAGCGCTCGCGGCCGGGGCACGAAGTCCTCGCCTATCAGTCTCCAGCCCTACAAGGCCAGGCCGGCCGGGAAAACACGGGCTTGCAGGGACGGCGCGGCCGTCAAGGCCAGGCGAGGCGGGGGCGTCCGAGGGCCGGGAGCTCGGGCGGGGAGCCCGGGAGCGGGGGGCGGGCGGGCCGAGGGGGCGTCCGCCCCGCCGCGAGGAGGGCGGGCGTCGCCGCCCGCCGGGCTCGGGGCGCTCGGCCCCCGGCGGGGTCCGCGGGACGCGGGGGTTTGGGGTGCGGGTGCTGTCGCGGGCCCGGGGGCGCCGAGGCGGGACGCCGGGAGGGGCGCCCGGGCGGGTGGGGCGTGAGCCTAGGGCGGGCGTGCGCGGAGGGGACGCGCGGGTCAGGGTAGGGAGCGGGGTCCGAGGCGCGGGGGTCCTCACCGGCCGCCACATGTCCCCGCCGCGCTCCTCCGCTCCGCAGCAGGCGTCCCGGCGCCCAGCAGGCCCTGCGGGCGGGGCGCGCGGGGCGCATGCGCGCCGGACGCGCGCGCCCGGCCTCGGGCGGGGCGGGGCCTGGGCGGATCTCCGGGACCCGAGCCCCAGCGCCCCCTGGCGGCGCCCGGCGGCCTCGCCTCGCACTCCGCGGCCGCGGCGGCGGGGAGCGGGAGCCGCAGCCCGCCCGGCCTGGCGCGTGCTGGGCCGGCCCCGGTGAGGCCTCCTCCCCTGTCAGGGCTCCGGGGGCTCCGCGTCAGCCGGTGCTCCCAGGACTGCGCACCATCTCGGCTCGCACCCCAGGCTACTCCTTTCGGCATCCACCCGGCAGATTCCGCCAGCCATGCCGCGCGGGACGTGCAGCGCCCCGGGCGGTGCGCAGGCCTCAGCCCCGCATCGCAGGGCGCCCGTGTCCTTCGCAGGACCACCTCCCCTGGCTCTGATCCCTGCTAGGAAGGGTCCCGGTGGACACCTGACGCACCCGGGCTATCGAGGGTCTCTGGGAGCTGTGGTCCAGGGACAGAGGTGATTCAGGTGCACTAACCCCAAGGTAGGAAGGGAAGGGTTGAGTTCTGGGGACCAGGCCACTCAGCTGTGTAGCAGGTGACAGGATGCAAGTGGACCAAAACCAGACGGTGGGGAGCTGGCCATGAGGTTCTCCGCCTATAAAGGCCAAGCCTGCAATTTGAGACAGGTCAAGGGCTGGGAATATGGCCTAGTGGCAAGAGTGCTTGCCTCGTAGACGTGAAGCTCTGGGTTCGATTCCCCAGCACCACATATATAGAAAAAGCTGCAAGTGGCGCTGTGACTCAAGTGGCAGAGTGCTAGCCATGAGCAAAAAGAAACCAGGGGACAGTGCTCAGGCCCTGAGTCCAAGACCCAGGACTGGCAAAAACAAAACAAAAAAAAAAAAATCTTGAGTGTTGCAGAAGCACCTGGAACTTCCAGGACAAGTGCTCATCCTGAGGCAGTGGGTGTGCATTCTAAACACAGTAGGTGGAGTGTCAGCCAGTAGCTTGACCTCAAGCACCTGCAGCTGTCTTATAAAGTTCATATGGCTGTTTGGTGTAACTGAACTGAACAACTCATGGGGGTGAAAAGGAAAGGGGAGGAGGAGGGGGAATGAGGGAGGAGGTAACGAACAATACAAGAAATGCCTAACGTATGAAACTGTAACCTCTGTACATCCGTTTGACAACAACAATAAAAAAAATTTTTTAAAGGAAAAAAAAGTTCATATGGTCTGGGATCTAGCTCAGCGGCAAAGCCCTTGACTAGCAAGTACAACATCCTGGGTTCCAACCCCAGTACCAAAAAAGACAAAAACAAAAGTTCATATAGTGTGATGTTTCTGATGCCAAATATCATTTGTACCTGAAGATGTCTAGCCACATAGGGGCTCAGAAACTGGGACGTCTTAAACATCTGTCACCTCACAGTGACAGCTGTGGTTGATTGCCCCATCCGTGCAGCCAAGAGCTTGGCTTGGAGCAGGGGACAGTGGATACACAGAGAAGTGACCTCATGTAGGAGACACCTGGAGGGAACCCAAAGTATTTCAGATGGAGAGAGGAGTTGGGGTTCAGGATACCCTCAGCTCTGACTAGCACAGCAGGTAGGAGTGGGCAGCACTTGACAAGAAGATGATAGTAATCAGCTTTAAGGAGGTACAGGAGCTGGACCCCAGTGGCTCACACCTGTAATCCTAGCTACTCAGGATCAAAGCCAGCTGGGCAGGAAAGTCTGTGAGACTCTTTATCTCCAATTAACCACTAGAAAACTGGAAGTGGTGCTGTGGCTTAAGTGGTAGAGAGGTAGCCTTAGGCTGAAGAGCTCAGGGACAGCGCCCAGACCCAGAGCTCAAGGCCCATGGCCAACAACAACAAAAAAACAACAAAGGAGGTGCAGGGTGCTCAGGGCATCTACGCTGGGTGTGTCCAGTGCCGAGGGCTTAGTCCTGCTTCTCGTGGAGGATCCACCTCCAGGGCACAGGAAAGGACTAAAGAAGTCTCCTCCAGCGTAGGCCCCCTGCCCCTGCAAGGAGAGCCCAGGGCTCCCTGGGTGCCTGTGTTGCTGCCCCTCAGTAGTCCTACACATCATGGCCTCTTGAGGGCCTGCCCTGTGGCTCAGGACTCACCCTTCATGTGCCTGTCCTCTGGGATCACTGAAGCACAGGTGTCTGCCTTCCACGCTGTACTCGGGCAGGGGGAGGGTCTCTTGACCATCACTCCTGCTCCTGACCTCAGACCTCAGAGACCACCACCTTCCAGAACCCCGCTCTGTATACCCCACAGCCTCTTAGGTCTTTTCCATTCTGCCTCTCTCAGGAACCTGACAGATCTTTACCTGGTAGGAAACAGGCCTGGTGCATCAAGTCTATCCTTTCCTAAGTATGCATGATCTGGTCTGGCCTAGGGGGTGCCACAGTGACTAGGAGTTGGGAGTTTGTTGGCCTCAGGGCCTTTGAACCGTCAGGCATCCACAGACTTTTCTCCCTCTCCTGTTCCTCCCCCATGGCCTCCACCCCGCAGCCAAACATGCAGCATGGTAATCCCTGAGTTCGGCTCACCCTAGCTTCAGCTGTTGTGATATGCCCAGTACGTACAGTCACCTTGTCCTTATTTTCTCCAGGGTACTGAGTTCTGGACCCCACAGCGAGCCGAGCAGTAGGCCACCATCCTCACTCATTCTTTGCTCACCTTGCCAGAAGGACTGAGGCTTGATTCTCATCCTCCAAGTCCAGGCCGGAGTTTGACAGAGGAACATGGAGCTCCTCCCTGGACCAGGATTTCTGGAATGTTCCCATTTAGCCCGGGAGATTGTGTGGTGACACAGAAGGTGGACATGACGGGAGAAAGGAAGAGCTACATGCCCCACAGCATCCGCTGCCCGGCACAGACTCCACCGGAAGCCTCTCCCCGCCTGCCACTGCCACCTCTGCAGCCAAGAAGGGGAAGATTGCGGGCTTTTCCCGATGAAGAAGGAATTCCACCCTGTTTCCAAATCAAAGGCCCAAATCCTGGTCTAGGCCACAGGGTTTTGTTCCAGATGGACAGTGCATGCCCTGGACTGAATGTGGGCACCCAGTGTCCTGGGTGCTGCTGTGAGGTGCCAGACTTTGAAGTCAGGCCCCACCACGTGAACCCCATTTTAGAATCGAACCCTGAGCCAATCAGATTTGTACCTGTGTTCTAATCTTGCTTGCACAGCTGATTGTTGTAACCTTGTTCTTTGCCTTTATAAGCCCTGTGTAATCACAGCTCGGGGCTTCCTCCTAACCTCCGCTGTGTCGGTGGGTAGGACGAGGCCCGAGTTGGCAGCTCGTTAAATAAAGCCTTGCCTTGCTTTTGCATTTCGGAGTGTCTGAATCTCGGTGGTCTTCTTGGGGGTGGTCTTGCAACTTGGCACAACATTTGGGGGCTCGTCCGGGATAGCCCCAGAGACCCTGAGATCCCAGACTCCGAAGGTAAGAAAACAGCGCTGTTCATTTGTCTTGTCCTGTAATTTGTCTGTTTGTCTGTTTTGCTTTTGCTTATACTTGTAGGGCGCGAGTCAGTTTGGTTTTTGGCCGGAACTGACCAGGAGGGCCTCCTAAATGAGACTCAACCCGCCCACCTTGTACTTGGGTCTGCTCCTTCTGCTTATCTGGCAGGAGGTTGTGGGCCAACTCGGGTCCACTCCTTCTGCACCCTTGCAGGAGGTTGTGGGCCAACTCGGGTCCACTCCTTCTTGCAGGAGGTTGTGGGCCAACTCGGCCATTCCTTCTGCACCCTTGTAGGAGGTTGTGGGCCAGCTTGGGAGATCTCCAACTCATAGCTTTTCTTAGGCCTGTGTGTTTTCCTCCTTTTGTATTAATTGTTTTGTTTTTGTAGCCTTTTGGAAGAAATTTGGAAGTAAATTTGGAAGTAAAATTGTCCTAAATAATTATTGCAAAGTGAGAAAAGGAGAATTATGGCTACCAAAATGTTTAATTGCCATTCCAGCTTCTTTGTAGGTTTTTTTTGTAACAGTTTCCAGCAGGCCCACAGAGAAGCACAGGTGATTCTTACAAGTTTGTCAAGATCTAATACTGACCCTTAATAAGTTCCAGGTAAGATAGCATGCTTAAAAACTACTTCTGTGTGGACCACCTTGTTGCTTATAATTGGAGTAAAGTGGCCCCTTATAAGACTCATTGATCTGAATCTGCGGTTCGAAGCCAGCCCGGGCAAAGAAAGGTCCCTGTGAGAGACTTGTCTCTAATCAGCCAGCAGAGTGCTGGGAATGGAGTGGTGTGGAGCTCAAAAGTGGTACGGTGCTAGTCTTGAGCTGGAGAGCTGAGGGACAGCACTCAGGCCCTGAGTCCAAGTCGAAAGTCACTCCTCCTGGGACAAAAGTGATGGAGCATCGAGGCAGTAAGCCACTGCTTGGATGGCAGAGATGGTGTCAGATCCTAGAGTCACTACTGTTGGCCTTTCAAAAGTTAAAGCCGGGAAGTCCTAGAAGCATAGTTCATAAGCATGCCTTTCCAATGCCCATGTCTGTCTACTGGGCAGGAATTTACCAGTCATCTGTGATAGTGGTTAGTAAGGGTAAGTTTGTCAAATGAGAGGATAGATTAAAATCTCACCCCCCGCATTTACTCAAAGCCCTGACTGGCAGTGAGAATTTTAAGCTCATACATCTGTTTAGTAAAGAAAGCTTGTAGACCTGAGATTGTGTCCTTATTGAGATCTGTTAAAGGCCTGTCAGCTTGCCAATGCCCCCAATCAACAGATTACTAAAGGAGCTCGCCTCTGTGGGAATAGGCCAGGTGTGTATTGGGAAGTAGATTTCACAGAATATTTGCTAGTTTTTGTAGACACCTTTTCAGGATGGGTTGAAGCCTATCCAACAAAGCATGAGACTGCGAATGTAGTGGCTAAGAAGATCCTGGAAGAAATCCTACCCAGGTATGGCTTCCCATCCACCATTGGGTCAGACAACGGACAGGCTTTCGTCTCAAAACTAAGTCAGGGAATAGCTGCAGCACTGGGGACAGATTGGAAATTGCATTGTGCTTATAGACCCCAGAGTGCAGGACAGGTAGAGAAAATGAACTGGACTCTAAAAGATATGATTCTGCTTCTGTCCCTACCCCCCATTTATTCAGACCAGGGGACTGAAATCCTAAGAACCACGGTGGAAGGTGTTGGGGATTATTATGGCCTGGGAAAGACTGCCCTTCCACCAGCCTTGGGACAATAGAAGCCCCTCCCACCTTCTGACCTCCACCCCTTGGGAGGTGAACACGTGCGTGCCACCATGATGGGGTTGTCCCGCCCACAAAGGGAAGTTTCGTGATGTCACTTGATGAACGTGACCCCTAGCCTATGACTGACCCTTTGGCCAGCCCCCTTTCCTTCCCGCCATTACTTCTATATAAGTGCCCTTCCATATTAAAGTCTTTGAGACGCATTCCACCACCGCAGCGTGTCCCTGATGCCTTCCTTTCGCCTCCGCCCTCGGTAACATGTGGGGGGGACTGGGGGGAGGGGAAGCTTCAGCAACCCGTCCTCAACTTAGCGTTTGCCCATGTGAGCACGCCTTTGGCCTTCCGCTGGCGGAGGGCCAGGCTGAGTGCTCTTTCATAGAGTTTGTGGTTACCATTCTCCCCGTGGGGGGAGAAAGGGGGTGTCCAGAACCCCAACAGAAGGAACCCTAGACGGCATCGCCACTTGGGTTCATTGCTTCCACGCCAGGCCAGCTGACCCCTTTGCCCTGGATGACAACTACTGTGGTGGAACATGGGAGGTCTCCAAGCACCCAACTCAGCCGCTTCGCCTTCGCCTCAAGAAAAGAAAGTTAGACTGAATATTGTTATAATTTTCTTTTTGCCTTCTTTCCTTACTACCCTGGCTAGTGTTAATGTTATTTTGGCAGCTCACTCCAAAGTGAGGTGAATCCTGCAGTCCCTTGGTAAAGTAGACTAAGGTTATAGGTTCCTGGCTAGGTAAGGTCAACGCCCCTGAGTCAGCCTGAAGAAATTACAGAAGATGGATGATCTTCACCCATCAGCCCCCCTTTAAAACCGAGGGACCAGAGTTATTTTCGGATACTACTTTTGGCCCTACTGGCCCATGCCTTACCTCTATATCATCCCCTAGACATGCAAGCCATTGAAATGGACAGAATGGAGCCATGATTGGCTCCCAAGGTACCAAAAAGAAAAAGGGGGAAATGAGGTGCCAGACTTTGAAGTCAGGCCCCACCACGTGAACCCCATTTTAGAATCGAACCCTGAGCCAATCAGATTTGTACCTGTGTTCTAATCTTGCTTGCACAGCTGATTGTTGTAACCTTGTTCTTTGCCTTTATAAGCCCTGTGTAATCACAGCTCGGGGCTTCCTCCCAACCTCCGCTGTGTCGGTAGGTAGGACGAGGCCCGAGTTGGCAGCTCGTTAAATAAAGCCTTGCCTTGCTTTTGCATTTCGGAGTGTCTGAATCTCGGTGGTCTTCTTGGGGGTGGTCTTGCAACTTGGCACAACAGCTGGACCCCATCACACTGAGAAAACCTCGGCTAGTCCCAGAGGACCATGACAGCTTCCCATGTGCACCCCATTCTAGCACCCCATGACAACTCCTCCTCCAGAGTCCATCTCCCTAATTGTGAGCACTTCATGCTTCCCTCAAACCCATGGCCCCACGGCCTGCAGATTTCATAAGTGATACAGCAGAAAGAAAGAGCTTAAGTAGCACTAAGAAGCAGGGCTTCTCCACAGAGGTGAAATGAGCATGCATGTACAGGCTAAGCAGCACCTCCGCAAAGGGCCACTGTCCTAGTCCCAGTGCCTGGAACCTGGGAGTAGGACCTTATTTGGAAATTGGATCTTGAGGGATGTGATTAATTCAAGGACTTCTAGAACCCTTGAAGGTCATGGGCCCTAAACCCAATAGTTGGGGTCCACCAGGAGAAAGGGAAGATCTGTGCAATGATAACAGGGAGTGTTCTGGAAAGGTGCTTCCTCTGCCTTCAGGGGGAACCAGCCCGGTTGATTTCTGGACTTCAGACTTCCAGCCTCTGGAACTATGAGCAAGTAAATGGCTATTGTTCCAGTTTTTTGTATTTTTTTTTTTTTTTTGGGCCAGTCCTGGGCCTTGGACTCAGGGCCTGAGCACTGTCCCTGGCTTCTTTTTTTTGCTCAAGGCTAGCACTCTGCCACTTGAGCCACAGCGCCACTTCTGGCCGTTTTCTGTATATGTGGTGCTGGGGAATCGAACCCAGGGCCTCATGTATATGAGGCAGGCACTCTTGCCACTAGGCCATATCCCCAGCCCCAGTTTTTTGTATACTAATGTGTTCTTACATCCCTGAGAAACTAGGATATTGGGTTAAAGGTTTACCTAACTCATTAACTAGTTGAGGAGCCAAGACATTTGTTAAGACCAGCTCGAAAGAGACATTCAAGCTGGGTGTCAGTGGCTCATGCTTGTGATCCTAGCTACTCAGAAGGCTGAGATCTGAGGATCACAGTTCAAAGCCAACCCAGGCATGAAAGTCTGTGAGACTCCTGTCTCCAATTAAGCAGCAGAAAACTGGAAGTGGTGCTATGGCTCAAGTGGTAGAGTGCTAGCCTTAAGCTGAAGAGCTCAGGGACAATGTCCAGGCCTAAAGTTCAAGCCCCACAGCTAACGAGAGAGAGAAGAGAGAGAGAGAGAGAGAGAGAGAGAGAGAGAGAGAGAGAGAGAGAGAGAGAGAGAGAGAGAGAGAAGAGCTTTTCAAAAGCCAGGCACTAGTGGTTCATACCTATAATCCTAGCTACACAGGAGGCTGAGATTTAAGGATCAAGATTTGGAACTAGTTTTGGCAGACAAATCCAAGAGACTCTTACCTCCACTTAGCCAGCAAAAAGCTGAAACTCCAGAAGTGGTTTAAGTGATAAGAAGTGATAAGAGTGCCAGCCTTGAATGGATAAAGGTAAGAGCAAGAGTGCAAGGCTCTGAGTTTTAGCTCCAATACACACACACACACACACACACACACACACACACACACACACACGAACCATGCATTTGAGCTGGGAATGTGGCTTAGTGGTAGAGTGCTTGCCTAGCATGCATGAAGCCCTGGGTTCAATTCCTCAGTATCACCTACACAGAAAAAGCTGGAAATGGTGCTGTGGCACAAGTGGCAGAGTGCTAGCCTTGAGCAAAAGAAGCTCATGGACAGTGTCCAGGTCCTGAGTTCAGGCCCCAGGACTGGCAAGAAGAAAAAAAAGAACCATGCGTTTATATGGGTAAAGGCATGTTGCAATAAGGTTACAGATAGGCAGGATTGGCTTTTTCATCCAGAAGATACAATGGGATGGCCCTTGAACCCAAGTTCTCTGCGGGCCTGCAAACAGGAAGTGCCTGGCCTGCTGGGAAGCATCTGGCTTCTGGCATTGACCGAGCCCTAACACCATGGGGAGCAGGAATCTGGCAGTTGGTATCCGACGGCCTGGAAGGGTAGGCTCCAAGTGTTATTTCCCCTAGAAGCCTCTGTACATGTTAGAAGTTTTCATTAGACATCTCACTTCTTTTTGACTTAAAAAAAATCTAAAGAAAAAGAAAAGGCAGTGAGCCTAGGCCCCGGCCACAGAAGGAATGCTGCTCTGTAAGGGTGCCAGTATTTATACAGGTGCAGTCAGGGCCCCAGGCTGCAAGGCCATCTCAAGTCTGTTTTTCTGGAAGTTTCCATGAGAAATCTGAGATTGGATTGGAGCTTCTAGAACCACTCTTTTTTGCTTAATAGGTAGAAAGAAGACCTCTAATTTAAGTGAATTTCTATGTTCCTGGGTTGATTACCACAAGCTCTCAGAAAGGTTTGCAAATACTCCCCACCTACCATCCTGTTTCCCAACAAGCTGCACTCTCCGAATGACAGCGTGGGCAGGTTCTCCTCCATGGGTTAGCCTGAACTCCCAGTTCTATGCTGGCAAAAGGAAGGCTGACCCTCTATGGTCTTTTTTGTAGTAAGGCTTGAACTCAGAGCCTGGGCACTGTCCCTGAGCTCTTTTTGCTCAAGGCTAGAGCTACCACTTTGAGTCACAGTGCTACTTCTAGTTTCTTGAATAGTTAGTTGGAGAAAAGAATCTCACAGGGACTTACCTGCCTGGGCTGGCTTTGAACTTCGATCCTCAGATCTCAACCTCCTGAATAGCTAGGATTACAGGTGTGAGCCCCAGGCATCTGGCCCCTCTATGGTCTTTGTTTGTTTGTTTGTTTTTGGCCAGTCCTGGGGCTGGGACTCAGGGCCTGAGCACTGTCCCTGGCTTCTTTTTTGCTCAAGGCTAGCACTCTGCCACTTAAGCCACAGCACCACTTCTGGCCGTTTTCTGTATATGTGGTGCTGGGGAATCAAACCCAGGGCCTCACGTATACGAGGCAGGCGCTCTTGCCATTAGGCCATATCCCCAGCCCCCCTCTATGGTCTTAATATGCCCCCACATTCATGTGCTAGAAACTGAATTTCTAAGGGATAGCATTAGGAGGGGCCTTCAAAGTGGCACTAAGCCCTCTGAGTGGGTTAATGCATTACCAAAAAAGCGTGCCCATCATGGGAGGGTTAGTTCAACTTTCCCCTCTGTCTTTCTCCCTTCCTTTCACCACAGGACGACTTTTGCCACAAGCAAGAAGGCCCTTCCAAGCTGTGGCTCTCAGTCTTGGACTTTAGCACCAAAACTGTGAGTTGACAAATTCCTGTTCCTGTTCCTGGAAAAGTACCTATCTGTGGCATTCTGTTATGGCAGTGCAAAACAGGCCAGGACTCTGCACGTGTCTCCCCTGAGGCGCTTTGGTGAGAGGACAAGCGGCAGAACAGTAGAGATTTCTCTGGGAAATCTCCAAGGAGGGTTTGTGGTTAATTAATTTAATTTTTGTGCCAGTCCTGGGCTTGAACTCAGGACCTGGGCACTGTCCCTGAGCTTTTTTGCTCAAGGTTGGCCCTCTACCACTGAGTCATAGCTCTACTTCTGGCTTTTTGCTGGTTAATTGGAGATTAGACTTTGCTGCCCAGGCTGTCTTTGAACCAAGACCCTCAGATCTCAGTCTACTGAGTAGTTTAGGGTTACAGGCGTGAGCCACTGGTGCCCAGCTCCTTAGGCTTTTCTATACACGAAGATGTATGTTATCTGTGAACACAGAGAGTTTTACTTCTTTCCCAATCTGAGTGAGTTTTTCTTTTCTTTCTTTCTTTCTTTCTTTTTTTTTTTTGCCAGTCCTGGGCCTTGGACTCAGGGCCTGAGCACTGTTCCTGGCTTCTTTTTGCTCAAGGCTAGCACTCTGCCACTTGAGCCACAGTGCCACTTCTGGCCGTTTTCTGTATATGTGGTGCTGGGGAATTGCCACATGTATATGAGGCAAGCTCTCTTGCCACTAGGCCATATCCCCAGCCCCTTTTCTTATTTTTTTGACTGCATTGCTCTGAACAGGACTTCCACTACAATGTCGAGTGGGATTAGAGAGTGTTCCTTCTTACATCAGTCCTGATCTTAGAAGAATATGAAGTATTTAGCCGCATCATTAAGAGTGAACCAAGTGCCAGGTGCTGGTGGCTCACACCTGTAATCCTAGCTACTTAGGAGGCTGAGATCTGAGGCTCACAGTGTGAAGCCAGCCTGCTCAGAAAAGTCTGTGAGACTTCTTTTGTTTGTTTGGCTTTTTTATTTGTTGTTTGTTTTTTTTTTGACAGTGAACTCAGGGCCTGAGCACTGTCCCTGGCTTCTTTTTGTTCAAGGCTAGCACTCTGCCAACTTAAGCCACAGTACCACTTCTGGCGTTTTCTATATATGTGGTGCTGGGGGATCAAACCCAGGGCTTCATGTATGTGAGGCAAGCTCTCTACCGCTAGGCCATATTCCCACCCCCACCCCCCACCCCCAGCTCTTTTGCTCAAGACTAGCACTCTACCAGTTTGAGCCACAGCACTACTTCCAGTTTTCTAGTGGTCAATTGAGAATAAAAGTCTCACAGACTTTCCTATCTAGGCTGGCTTCGAACCACAAACCTCATATCTCAGCCTCCTAAGTAGCTAGTATTACAGGCATGAGCCACCAGTACCCGGTTTAAGTTTTTGTTTTTGTTTTTCTCGCATAACTTTATTTCCTAATTCCCACAAATATTTTTGAAACAGAGCAAGTACATGGGTTGAGTTCTGTGTAAGAAGCTGGAACAAGGGCTGGGGATATGGCCTAGTGGCAAGAGCACTTGCCTCGTATACTTGAAGCCCTGGGTTCAATTCCCCAGCACCACATATACAGAAAATGGCCACAAGTGGCACTGTGGCTCAAGTGGCAGAGTGCTAGCCTTGAGCAAAAAGAAGCCAGGGACAGTGCTCAGGCCCTGAGTCCAAGGCCCAGGACTGGCAAAAAAAAAAAAAAAAAAAAAAAAGAAGCTGGAACAAGATTTGTCCATAGCTTAAGTTCAGTTCTTCAAAAAGTGATTTTATTTTCAATTGACCAGCGCTTCCCAAGTAAGTAGGAGAGACAAATACAGCAATTCCAATGAAGGGCTACATGGCTCCCTTTTTTTTTTTTTTGCATACAAGCATTTAGGGAGGTTCAACCTTACTAAGCACAATTTGCATGAGTGGTTTTACTAATGGACACAAGGCTAAGAAAAACTGTGCAGCATGAAGTGGTATAGAACATTATTATTGGGATATTAGAAACGGCAGTAAATGACATGTCTGATAGTCACTGTGGCTAAAAAAGAGAATGATAGAAACTCAGGATATGATGATGACATAACATAGTACTGAAAATCTGGTAATATTTGGTAACAGTTATGTTTATGATAATAAGTATTGATAGGTTGTAATTATCTCTATGTATGCATTTCCTAATTTCATTGTAAGTAGTGAAAAAGGCCTAATGATTATTTGACTTCCTCACCAGACATGGAGCAGTGTGTGAAGTGCCCAGATCATCAGTACGCCAACATGCAGAGAAACCAGTGCCTCCAAAGAGCTCCAAGTTCCGGTTTAAGTTTTTGATCTTTTAAAAACATCCTTGGCTTCACACAGTAAGTGCTACCTGCACTGTCACTCTAGCTGCAGTCATCTGCCTTCCTTCCAGGCTGGATGGTCTGCAGGGCTGAAGAGTTAGGAAAAAGCCAGGTGCCGAGGGCTCACACCTGTAATCCTAGCTACTCAGGAGGCTGAGATCTGAGGATCCCAATTTGAAGCCAGCCAGGGCAGGAAAGTCCCTATGAGACTCTTATCTCCAGTTAACCACTCAAGAAACCAGAAGTGGAGCTGTGGCTTCATTGGTAGAGCCCTAGCATTGGACACAAAGAGGCTCAGGGACAGCGCTTAGGCCCTGAGTTCAACCCCCACAGCCAGAGTTAGGAAGAAATGCCCAGTGAAGCCACAGAAACCATCCCTGCTGCCGTGCAGGAAGAACCTGACAGTGACGAATCAGTACCAGAGCTGAGGAACAGAACTCCACACAAGTGGCCACACAGCAAGCCCAGTTGGCAGCAGCAGCAGAAATGGATGAAGAACCTGTCAGTGAAACCAAACAGAGTTGGAGTAAAAAGAAGTTATGACAGGCCAGGTCCAAGCTGGGTCTTCAACAAGTTACAGGAGTTACTAGACTCACTGTCCGGAAATCTAAGACTATCCTCTTGGTCATCACAAAACCAGCTGTCTACAAGAGCCAGCTTTAGATTCCTACATAGTTTTGGGGGAGGCCAAGATTCAGGACTTATCTCAGCAAGCTAAGTTAGCAGCTGCTGAGAAATTTAAAGCTCAAGGTGAAGATGTCTCAAACATTCAAGAAAACACATAGACTCCAACTGTACAAGAGGAGAGTGAAGAGGAGGAGGTTGATGAAACAAGTGTGCAAGGACAGAATAGGTCATGTCACAAGCAAATGTGTCAAGAGCAAAGGCAGTCTGAGCACTGAAGAATAATAGTAATGATATTGTAAATGCTTTAATGGAATTAACAGTATAACCATATGAAAACAAGGACCCTTTTTGTGTGTGTGTCTGTGTCTCAAGAGGGTTTGGTTTGAAGCTTGTACTGTTTCTATCATTAATAAAGTATGGCTTCTTGGTGGATGAAAAAAAACTGTTGGTTTTTATTAAATTTATCATTTTTCTATTCTCCATTTATTTTTTTCTGCTTTCACCTTCCTTCTATCCTCCTTTTTCCGGGTTTAGTTTGTTCTGTTTTTGTTTTTCTGGCTCCTCCTCCTCCTCCTCCTCCTCCTCCTCCTCCTCCTCCTCCTCCTCCTCCTCCTCCTCCTCCTCCTCCTCCTCCTCCTCCTCCTCCTCCTCCTCCTCCTCCTCCTCCTCCTCCTCCTCCTCCTCCTCCTCCTCCTCCTCCTCCTCCTCCTCCTCCTCCTCCTCCTCCTCCTCCTCCTCCTCCTCCTCCTCCTCCTCCTCCTCCTCCTCCTCCTCCTCCTCCTCCTCCTCCTCCTCCTCCTCCTCCTCCTCCTCCTCCTCCTCCTCCTCCTCCTCCTCCTCCTCCTCCTCCTCCTCCTCCTCCTCCTCCTCCTCCTCCTCCTCCTCCTCCTCCTCCTCCTCCTCCTCCTCCTCCTCCTCCTCCTCCTCCTCCTCCTCCTTCTTCTTCTTTCCAATTCTTAGGCTTGAACTCCGGGTCTGGGTGCTGTCCCTGAGCCTCTTTGTGCTCAAGGCCCAATGCTCTACCCCTTGAGCCATAATGCCACTTCTTTTTCTGAGAAGTTTATGGTGTGGGTTGGGGTGTGAGTATGTAAGTGTGTGTGTGCACTAGGCTTAAACTCAGGATCTCACACATTGATTTTTTTCACTTGTGGCTGGTACTCTACAACACCTCCATTTCTTTAGGGTGGAGGGAGGTTGGTCATGAGGCTTGAACCCAGGGCTTGGGTTCTGTCCCTGAGATTTTTTGCTCAAGGCTGGCACTCTACAACTTTAAGCCATAGCTTCACTTCCAGTTTTCAGGTGTTTAATTGGAGCTAAGTCTCACAGACTTTCCTGCCTGAACTGGCTTTGAACCCCAATCCTCAGAGCCCAGCTTCCTGAGTACCTAGGATTAAAGGAATGAGCCATAGGTACTAGACGTTTTTCTGGTTTCGTGAGGTGGAAGTCAAGATTATTGATTTGATGGCTGGGAATGTGACTTAGTGGTAGAGTGCTTGCCTAGCATGCATGAAGCCCTGGCTTCCATTCCTCAGTACCACATACACAGAAAAAGCCGGAAGTGGCTCAAGTGATAGAGTACCAGCCTTGAGCAAAAGAAGCTCAGGGACAGTATCCTGAGTTTAAGCTTCCGGACTGGTTAAAAAAAAAAAAAAGGTTGATTTGAATCTGGCAAAGTAGCCTGGGGCTGTAATTGCGCCTACTCAGGAGGAAATAGAGATCAGGAAGATTGAGGCCAGCCGGGAGGAAAATTAGCAATACTTCATCTCAACAAATACATCAAATGGCTGCTCACAGGGGCTGGGAATATGGCCTAGTGGCAAGAGTGCTTGCCTCGTATACATGAAGCTCTGGGTTCGATTCCTCCCTTGTTAGGGCTGACCTGAAAACTGGAGAAACTAAATATAAGTTTTAGTGTTAAAATTATAACAGCTTCTAAACTCTGGTGATGACTCCATGATAGAAGGCTGCACCCCCACCTGTGAGACTAGTTTCTTTTTTTTTTTTTTTTTGGCCAGTCCTGGGGCTTGGACTCAGGGCCTGAGCACTGTCCCTGGCTTCTTTTTGCTCAAGGCTAGCACTCTGCCACTTGAGCCACAGTGCCACTTCTGGCCATTTTCTGTATATGTGGTGCTGGGGAATTGAATCCAGGGCCTCATGTATATGAGGCAAGCACTCTTGCCACTAGGCCATATCCCCAGCCCCGACTAGTTTCTTATAGTTTGACATTTAAAAATGTAGGGAGCACTTGTTCACCTCTATACCTGGGTAACAACCATGGTAACGGACAGTAAAAAATGATCTTAGTCATAGACTATAGAAATATCCATAATAGTAGTAGAAATGCCATGGTAACTGTTGGGTTGGATTACTTATGATTGAGTACTGGATTGTTTTAGCCCGCTCAAGCTTGCTTAGTGGTAATGGGAAAACATGGTCGCAATTGTTCAAATAAAGTTGGTACTAGGTCAGCCTGACTGCAATATTCTGCTTCTGTAAACAGCTTGCTTAACCCATTTGTGACTTGCTCTACCCCCTGCACTAACCCCCTGCATCAGTGCTACGTGACCACCTATTGTCAATTCTTGATATCGAGGCCAGTTCCCGATATCAAAGCCAAAATAGGTTGCTCACAGCAATAATCCTAGGTACCCAGGAGGCATAGAAGGATCACAGGGGCTAGGATATAGCTCAGTGGCAAAGTGCTCTCCTAGCAAGTGTAACATCCTGGGTTTGATCCCCAGTACCCAAAAAGAAAAGACAAAGAGAAAAAAAAAAAAGATCATAGTCTGGGGCTGATTGTAGGCAAAATTAGGTTACCCTACCAGAAAAAATAACAATAGAAAAAAATGTTTAGAGATATGGTTCAAAGAAGTACAGTGCCTGCCTTAGCAGATGCAAAGCCCTACACTCAAATATCAGTAATACACACACACACACACACACACACACACACACACGAGCATTATTTGCTGGGTGCTGGTGGCTCACACCTGCAATCCTAGCTACTCGGGAGGCTGAGATCTGAGGGTCCTGATTCAAGGCCAGTCGAGGCAGGACAAATAAAAAACACCGAACTCTGCCAGGTGCCAGTGGCTCACATCAGTAATCTCAGCTACTCAGGAGGCTGAGATCTGAGGATTGAGGTTTGAAGCCAGCCTGGCAGGAAAGTTCATGAGACTCTTATTTCCAATTAACTACCAAAAACATGGAAATAGAACTGTGGCTCAAGTGGTAGAGCAGTAGCCTCTAGCTCAAGGATAACCCAGCCCCTCCCCTCCCGCCAATGGTGTGTCACACAGCTGTGATCCCAGCACCTGAGAGGCTAGGGTAGGAGGAGCACAAGGTCAGAGCCAACCTGGGGTTTGTACGGGGTTTTAGGCTAGCTTCTGCTATACAGTGAGACTGACTCACCAAAAAACAACACAAACATGCCGGGAGCCAGTGGCACACACCTGTAATCCTAGGTACTAAGGAGGCTGACTGAGATCTGAGGATCGTGGCTCAAAGCCAGCTGGGCAGGAAAATCTATGAGACTCTTTGATTAATCACCAAAAGGCTAGAAATTGAGCTGTACCTCAAGTGGTAGACCACTAGAGTTGAACAAAAGCAGCGTAGGGGCAGTGTTGAGGCCCTGAATTCAAGCCCCAGGACCTGCACAAAAACTAATAGACAGGGCTGGGAATATGGCCTAGTGGCAAGAGTGCTTGCCTCATATACATGAGGCCCTGGGTTCAATTCCCCAGCACCACATATACAGAAAATGGCCACAAGTGGCGCTGTGGCTCAAGTGGCAGAGTGCTAGCCTTGAGCAAGAAGAAGCCAGGGACAGTGCTCAAGCCCTGAGTCCAAGCCCCAGGACTGCCCCCCTCCAAAAAAAAAAAAACCTAATAGACAAACAAGCAACTAGCATTCTGAGCCAGGAACAGTGGCATAGACATGAAAACTCAGCTACACAGGAGGCAAAAATTCAAGAATCATGACTTTGAGGCCAGCCGTAGCTACATAGCAAGACCATTCCTCAAAACCATAAAGGCCACTAGATTCTGCCCAGCTAAACCTAAAGATGGAATTACTTCCAAAGCAGGGACAGGAAAGGCTCTTATTTCAGAAATGGAGTCTCAGACTTTTGCCCAGGCTGGCTTTGAACTGTGGTCCTCCAGATCTTGGTCTCCTAGCTAGGTAAGATTGTATATGTGAGACACTATCATCCCGCTGCTTTCTAATATTTAAAAACTAATTTGTGAGTTGTAGTCAGAGAACATGCTTGTGTGATTTCTATCCCCAGGGCCACAGCTTGAGTGACTACAGTCGTCTGGAGTTGTAATTGCCATGATTGCCCCCGATAACCCTACTTTGCTTCTAGGAATATAAATGAACACATAATGGCACCATTACAGTGGTGTGTGGAGCTTTATGGCTGAACCCTGGCACATCAGCTCCACGACCATGCCTGGTGCCCTCGATATTCTCTTGAGATAAACCAGGTGCATTTCAGTGCAGAGTGAGTCATCTTTGTCCTACTATATGCACCCTGACTTCCTTTATTTATTAATTAAATTTTGTTGACAAGGTGTTGTGCAAAAGGGGTACAGTTACATAATAGGGCAGTGAGTACATTTCTTGTGATATCTTATACCCTCATTTTTCTTTCCCTTCCCTAGACCAGGTAGGCATGTATACAATACACAATGTATCAAAAACAAATTCAGTAGCCACGTGGCCTACGCCAAAGGAATTTCACCTAGAACTTTAAATATAATGTCAACAATAGAGTTTGCTTATCCTTGTCTTATATGATCATACATATATAGCTTTTGAGCTATTGTGATCCACTGAGAGGTCTATTTTAGACCTTTTTATGTTTAGTAGTTGTTTGGTTTTAGTTACATAATGTAAGGCCACTGACCCACACCTGTGGGAAATACCATTTGACAGAGTTTCACAGACCTGGTCTCTAGTGTCCCTCCCCAACCCTTAACAGTCATATATCAGGGAGATCATGCCCCCTTTGTTTTCTGTGTTCTAGGCTTGTCTCTCTCAACATTATTTGTTCAAGTTCTGACCATTTCCCTGCGAATACCAATATTTCACCATTCCTAATCGCTATGTAGTATTCCATTGTGTATAGGTACCACATTTTTTGGATCCATTCATCTATAGAGGGGCATCTGCGTTGTTTCCATATTTTGGCTATTGTGAATTGTGCAGCAATAAACATGGATGTGCAGATGTCTTTTTGATATCCTGAGACCTGTTTTTCAGGATAGATACCTAGGAGTGGTATGGCTGGGTCATAGGGTAGGTCCATGTTGAGTTTTTTGAGGAACCTCCATACTGTTCTCCAAAGTGGTTGTACTAATCTGCACTCCCACCAACAATGGAGAAGGGTTCCTCTTTCCCTGCACCCCCTCCAGCATTTGTTGTTGCCGGAGTTCAGAGTATAGGCCATTCTAACTGGAGTGAGGTGGTATCTCAGGGTTGTTTTTATTTGCATTTCCTTTACTGCCAGGGACGTTGAACATTTCCTCATATGTTTCTTTGCCATTTTTATCTCTTCTCCTGTGAAGTCTCTCTTTAGCTCCTTTGCCCATTTAATAATTAATTGGTTTATTGGGCTTGGAGGGGCTTAGTTTTTTGAGTTCTCTGTAGATGACAGATATCAGGCCTTTGTCTGTTGCTGTGCTGGTAAAGATCCTTTCCCATAGGGTTGGCTGTCTTTCTATTTTGGTGGCTATGTCCTTAGCTGTGCAGAAACTTTTTATTTTATAGTAGTCCCATTTGTCAAGACTCTCCCCTATCTGTTGTGTCCCTGGGACTATATTCAGGAAGTTTCTTCCTGTGCCTAGAAGTTCTAGCGTCTTTCCTACTCTGTCCTTCAGTAGTTTCAAAGATTCAGGTCTGATGTTGAGGTCCTTGATCCATTTTGAGTTGATCTTGGTGCATGGTGATAGACTAGGGTCTACTTTGAGTTTTCTACATATGGCTGCCCAGTTTTCCCAGTACCAGTAGTTGAAGAGGCTATGTTTTTTCCATTGTGTGTCTTTAGCTCCTTTGTCGAATATCAGCTGACTGTAAGAATGAGGCTTTATTTCTGGGTTTTCAATTCTATTCCATTGGTCTTCAGGTCTGTTTTTATACCAATACCAGGCTGTTTTTGTTATGAGGGCTCTATAGTAGAGCTTGAAGTCTGGTATTGTGATACCTTCTGCACTGCTTTTTTTTGTCTAGAATTGCTTTGGTTATTCTAGGTCTTTTGCTGTTCCATATGAATTTATGGGTTGCGTTCTCTATTTCAGTGAAGAATGTTGCTGGGATCTTGATATGCACCCTGACTTCTGACTCAAACTGCGGGTAGAGGCTCAGTCCTTGCTGCACCCAGGACTGCACTTCTGCCTGAGACTCCCCAGTAAACCACTCTGCAATTCTCTGTGCTTCTGCTTGTTTCTTCCATCTCACGCACTTCATAGCAGTCCTTGTACACTGGATTTTTTCTGGAACACAGTGCTTCTGATTTTGGTGGGATCTTCCTATGGCCTGACTTACAGTCTGGCCTGAAGGGGATCCTGAAGGGGGTGTGTATTGCACCATGACCACTGGATTGTTCATGATGATATTTGTCAGGTCTAGCTGGACTAGAGTATCCACTGACAATGAATTAATGCTGTTCCTGAGCTTCTTTTGCTCAAGGCTTGTGTTCTAGCAATTGAACCACATCGCCACTTCCAGCTTTTTCTGAGTAAGTTCATTGGAGATAAGAGTCTCATGACCTTTCCTGCCCAGGTTGGCTTTGAACCATGATCCTCAGATCTTAGCCTCCTGATTACAGGTGTAAGCCACCAGGCCTGGCTTTCCTGTATTTTTTTTTTTTTACTTATTTTCTTAGAGATTTTCCTCAAGATTAAATTTAGGATTTATAACTAACTTGTTCATATTAATATCAACATATTTTAATAATATGCATAAACTTTGCTTTTACGTATCTGCTCCTCTATGTCTCCATTTTACCATTCTGTTGTGTTATGAATGACATTTAAACAATGTTTTATGTTATAAACCATATATTCTAATTATTGCTTTGTACTATTTTATTTTCTGGCAGTGCTAGGGTTTGAACCCAGGGTCTTGTGCTTGCCACTCACTGTTCCTGGCTTGCCATGTGTGTGTGTGTGTGTGTGTGTGTGCGCGCGCGCGCGTGTGTGTGTGTGTGTCTGTGCCCGTCTTGGGGCTTGAAATCAGGGCCTGGATGCTATCCCTGAAACTTGTGTGCTCAAGGCTAGTGCTCTACCACTTGAGCCACAGATCCAATTGTAGTTTTTGAGTGCTCAATTGGACATAAGAGTGTCATGGAGTTTCCTACCTGGCTGGCTTTTAACTGTGATCCTCAAATCTCAGCCTCCTGAATAGCTAGGATGGAGTCACACCAGTGCCTGGCTAGGATAACTGATCTTGAGTTCAAGGTCAACCTGGGCTCTTTAGCCATATATATGTCAACAAAATAAACCGTTGGGAATGTGCTCTAAATGGTTCAATTTTCCACCAGAGATCACTAGTGTACTTCACTTAGTTCATCTTATTTTTTTCTTTCACAGTGCTGGAGATTAATCACACATAAAAAGCAGGTGCTCTAACATTGAGCTACATCTTCAATTTTCTTTGTATTCTACTTGTTGTTATCTCCTGACAGGTCCCTTTCCTTGGTCTGCCCACTTGTATGAGTCACAGATTCCTTGTGCATTGAAAGAGCTGAGTGATTGGAAACTCAAGCGTTCTCTGGGCCTCTTCTTGAAACACTGAGAGGGCTCAGACCTTTGAATACAACACTAATCCCTTTGTCCCTGTGAGGGCATAGGTAACCATTCTTTTTTTTTTTTTCCCCCAGTCCTGGGGCTTGAACTCAAGGCCTGTCCCGTCCCTGGCTTCTTTTTGCTCAAGGCTAGCACTCTACCTCTTGAGCCACAGCACCACTTCCGGCTTTTTCTATATATGTGGTACTGAGGAATCGAACCCAAGGCTTCATGTATAGGAGGCCAGCCACTCTACCACTAGGCCACATTCCCAGCCCCAAGGTAACCATTCTTTGTTTTTTAAATTTATTTATTAATTGAACACAAATTTTTTTTGACAAGGTGTTGTGCAAAAAGGGTACAGTTACATAGTAAGGCAGTGTGTACATTTCTTGTGATATCTTACGCCCTGTTTTTCTATCCCTTCTCTAGGTCAGGTAGACATATATACAATATACAATGTATCAAGAACATATACAGTAGCCACGTGGCCACACCCAAGAAAGTTCGCCTAGGGCTTTAAATGTAATGCCGATATTAGACAATATGTCGACAGTAGTCTTATATGAACGTACATACATAACTTTTGAGCTATTGTATTCCCCTGAGAGGTCAATTTTTGACCTTTATATGTTGAGTAATTGTTTGGTTTTAGTTACATAGTGTAGGGTCACTGACCCAAACATGTGGGAAATACCATTTGACAAGAAGTTTTTGGTTTCGCAGACCTGGTTTCTACTGTCTCCCCCTCCCCCCACCTTAACAGTCATATATCAGGGAGATCATGCCCCTTTGTTTTCCGTGTTCTAGGCTTGTCTCGCTCAACATTATTTGTTCAAGTTCTGACCATTTCCCTGCAAATACCAATATTTCACCATTTCTAATCGCTATGTAGTATTCCATTGTATATAGGTACCATATTTTATGGATCCATTCGTCTGTGGAGGGGCATCTGGGTTGTTTCCATATTTTGGCTATTGTGAATTATGCAGTGATAAACATGGAAGTGCAGATGTCTTTTTGATATCTTGGGACCTGCTGTTCAGGGTAGATGCCTAGAGGTGGTATGGCTGGGTCATAGGGTAGGTCTATATTGAGCTTTTTGAGGAACCTCCATACTGTTCTCCAAAGTGCTTGTACTAATTTGCACTCCCACCAACAATGGAGAAGGGTTCCTCTTTCCCCGCACCCCCTCCAGCACTTGTTGGTAACCATTCTTTTGACATACTCCATTCCACTCCCAGTGATCCTCCCAGTCGTGGACCATGCCATTGGCTCCCTCTCAGGCAAGGGTGCAAGGGAGAGAGGACCCCGCTCCCTTGGTGTGGAGCAAGAGCTTCCTTGGATGGACCACCTTGACAAAACCCCAGGGTGACCCAGAGGAGAGAAGCTTGACCTTCATCTGGTTTAAGGAGGTGAAGTGCAGAGTGTCATGATCCTGTGAGTCAGGTCTCTCCTCTGAGCAGGTGGCTCCCTGCCCCAGGTAGCATCATAGCATCTGGCAGCAGGACTCTCAGCATGAACAAAAATCTTATTTTTCGGGGCTGGGGATATGGCCTAGTGGCAAGAGTGCTTGCCTCGTATACATGAGGCCCTGGGTTCAATTCCCCAGCACCACATATGCAGAAAACGGCCAGAAGTGGCGTTGTGGCTCAAGTGGCAGAGTGCTAGCCTTGAGAAAAAAAAGAAGCCAGGGACAGTGCTCAGGCCCTGAGTCCAAGCCCCAGGACTGGCCAAAAAAAAAAAAGAAAAAAAAGAAAATGGCCAGAAGTGGCGCTGTGGCTCAAGTGGCAGAGTGCTAGCCTTGAGCAAAAAGAAGCCAGGAACTGTGCTCAGGCCCTGAGTCCAAGCCCCAGGACTGGCAAAAGAAAAAAGAAAACTGGAGAACTTGTCAGGCACTGGTTACTCATGCCTGTCATTTCAGCTACTTAAGAGGCTGAGATCTGAGGATCCTGGTTCAAAGCCAGCCCCAGCAGAAAAGGTCTGTGAAAATTATCTCCAACAAACCACCAGAAAACCAAAAGTGGTGCTGTGGCTCAAAGTGGTAGAGCACCAGCCTTGAGCAAACAGAGCTCAGGGACAGCGCACAGGCCTGGAGTTCAAGTCCCACGACTGACCAAGAAAAGAAGGAGGAAAAAATGGAGAACTATGGAACTGGGCTGGATGTCTTGTGGACCCAAGCCCCGGAGAGACTGGCTCCAGTACAGCCCCTCTACCTCTCAGCTCTACTTGCCTCTGGGTGCCTTCATTCTCTGATGAGCTCACTGACTAATTGGAGGCACTTTTACAGCTCTTGAGATGACTGGTTCTAGGAAAGAAATCATCATGGTAGAGTGTGACTTAGCCCCAGGTGTCACTGGCCCCAGGTTAGCCACGGTGGGCAGAACAGGTGGCACACCCAGCCACCTGGCGGTACAGGACCCTAGGAGCTTCAAGGAGAACTGCAGCAGAGCCCAGCAGCCCCTTATGGATGGGCAGCCAGTCCTCCAAGGGCAGGGGATGGGTGGCCAACGGGGCTGCTTCCAAAACTGCTGGTGCCCCACCCCCTGAGCCTCTCCCCACACCCTTATTTTCAGATACCATAGAAGTTGGTCTCCCTTTGAATTCCGTGGAGTGGCGTGGCCCCTAAGATCTGTTGTCCCAAGCAGATGCAAGTCAGGTTGGGGCCCTCCGCTGCCCGGGGACCCCAGCAGGCTGAGAACCGGGACTAAAGGGAGGTGAAGACTTTACCCGCAGCCATTCAACCACAGCCAGGCAGGTCTCAGGTGAGGTGACCATATGCCTGATCAAGGAGGCTGCCTGTGGTTGGCTCTTCTGTGGCCTCAGGGGGACATTCCTGGTGGTGGGACAAGAAACAGTGGGTCTTAGGACTCAGCTTTGCCCTGGCTCGCTCAGGGGACTGCCTTCTGGGACAGTTGGACACCTTAAGACCTGCCTCAGCCACTGTGTTCCTGTTGAGTCTCCTGAGGACTTCTAGCCCCAGGTGTGAGAGACCCCCTCCCCCTTATGTAGCTGGAGGTTGTGGGTGCCTTGCTCCGGTGGGCAGTATCTTGCCTCCTGATAGACGCTCATGGGCTCCACAGAACTTTGCCTCAGCCCTGAGCCTGTTATCGTTCTCGGGTTGTTATTTTGACCTTTGGCCCTTCCCTAGGGCAGGACTGGGAGGACTGGAAACTTCAAATAGCTTCCTTGCACAGCCCACCTCCAGCCCAGGGTGGCCAGGCTCTGAGGCACCTGCCCCTTCTCTCCAGACTGCATGTCTGTAAGGTCAGGCAGGGCCTTTGCTGCTCTGTGGCCCTCACGCTTGGCATGCCCTGAGTAAATGCATACGCAAGCACAGGGCTGAGGCTAAAGGAATGCCTCTGGTCACTGACCTGTGGCAAGAAAGACAGGAAAGAGCTGGGAGGTGAACCCACAATTCTCCAGGCCTGGATGGACAGAGGAAGGCAGGCCCCAAGGATAGGACAAATGGATAGGGGCACAGTGCTAGTAGGGAAGGGGCAACTGTGTCCTGAGCAGGTCAGCCTAGACAATGGCTCCACCCACCTCACGGCAGTACCCTGGTTCTGTTCACCACCATCGTTCCCCTGAAGCCGACCCCAGCCTGTTACCCTTGCCCTGGAGTTGCAGAGGAATGCAACCTTGTCAAGACACCACTGCCCTTCCTCGGGGCAGGCCCCTGAGCCAGCTATAGCTGCCCAACTCAAAGCTCACAGAAGCTCTCTGATCTTGCCAAACTGATGGAGGTAAGAGCTCTGCACAGCCAAGTCAGGGACAAATTTCTGAAGTTTGGAAATGTATCCAGAGACCAGAACTATGGTGAAAGAACAGGGAAGCAAGGGTAAAACCACTTTCCCTTGAATTCCAGACTGCCTGAGCAACAAGACATGTCTGTGAGGCCCTAATTCAGATCAGTCCGTGACCTACCTCCCTGAGAAGGCTGTGTCCCCCACAGACCTGCCCTGAATACTCTTGGATTCCTCATGGGACCCCTCCCTGGCTCAGGGGCTCCATTTCCAGCTGAGGCTCCTAGCCTTTGTGCCAAAGCCTGAGTATCACCCAGGAGAGAACAACAGGCAGCAACGGGAGGTGCTCCCTATAAATGCAAAGAAGGGGGAGAGAAGGCAGCTGCTGTATGTCTGCCTGAATAGAGGGTTGGGAGATTTGACCCCAGGACCTGGAAAGCAGCAGAGGCTGATGGCTTAAGGATGGGTAAGCAATAGTGAGTAGTCCTGAGACGGGCTGGAACCCTAGACTCTGGCTCCTCAAGGTCCCCTTCCCCCTTCCGTTATGTGCTTGGACCGTGCACCAAATGTTCGTGTGAATCCCCTGGCAAGATATTCCTTAGGCAGACAGCTGGGCAAGCGCTGCCCTTCCTGGGAGCTCAGTGGGTCCCAGCCTAATCATGCCTGAGCCTCAGGCTGCCCTGGAGGTGCTGTAGAGCAGTGGCCCTGCTGCTTGTCACTGACTCTACAGTGGAGCATCAGATTGCCTCTGAGCACTGAGCCTGGACTTGATGTGGGCCCAGGGATCTGGCCTTCCTGTCCTCAGGGCGGTTTTAAGGAGCAATAGGGGGAGCACCCTAGGGCGACACCAGGACCTGTGTGAGCAGCGGGGGAAGAGGGGGGGCTGGATGTCTGCCCAGGAGCTATGCCAGGACCCTGGGAAGTGCTGAGAGGATTAACCACCAACTGAATAAAGACATTTTATTGTGCAAATCCTAGGAAAATGGCAGGGCCAAGCCCCAGCCCCAAACTACCCCTGGCTCCAGGCCTGCTCCTTGGTCCTCACCGGGGCTTGAGATGCCAGGTCTCTTGTGGAGTGTGTGGGGAGGTTTTGAGAGCCGCAGGCACTCAGGCACTGTGCCAGCCTCCAGGAGGAGGTGGGCTGGGCAGAGTGAGCTCACACCTGCCTAGGCTCAGAGGCCACACAGGTCCACACAGTCCTTCCCGCTGTGGAATACACGGTAGATGCTGGTGGGAGGGAACATGGCAACAGCACCAGCCAGGGAGCCCACTTGGATGGCGACACCAGCTGCCAGCAATGCAGACCTGCCTCTACCATGCAGCACAGAGCTGACTGCCACCTTGACATAGGAGAACACACCGGCACACAGCACCCAGGAAAGTACCTGCAGGGAACATCCAACAGCACGGTAACAGGCTGGGAATATGGCCTAGTGGTAGAGTGCTCGTCTCATATACATGAAGCCCTGGGTTCGACTCCTCAGCACCACATATACAGAAAAACCCGGAAGTGGCGCTGTGGCCCAAGTGGCAGAGTGCTAGCCTTGAGCAAAAAGAAGCCAGGGACAGTGCTCAGGCCCTGAGTTCAAGCCCCAGGACTGGCAACAAAAACAAAACCAAACAAACAGCAGGGTAACTATGAAGTGCCCTTGCCCCAGGGCAAGCCCCTTCCCTCTTCCTGTCCCCAACATACTTACCACAAGGACCACACCTGCAGAGGTACCCACTAGGGGAGGGCAGGGACTCAGGACTGCCAGTGTCATCAGGTAGGCCCCAAAGAGCATGCCCAGCACAGAGAGACCACACAGGCCTGCCAGGGACCTGTCAGGAGTGGGCGAAGACTCAGGACTGGCTCAACTAGGTCCCAGCTCCACCCCAAGTTCCTCCCACCAAGGGTCTGTGACCCATGTGCACCTGCAAAGCACAGCCATGGCCAGGAAGCAGGCTAGAGGGTTGGCTGAGCTGCCCAGCACCACAGCCAAATGGTAGGCCAGGCGCCCGTAGGGCAGGCAGGAAAAACTCTGCACGGCAGGCAGCACACCATTAGTCAGTGCATTGGTGATGGCCAGCAGGCCCAGAAGGCAGGCACTTTGGACAGTGAACAGCTGGTGGGCCTTAGGATCCGGTCTGGGGGTGGGGGTGGGGCTCGCCGCCTGGCCCGGTGGCTCCTGTAATGGAGAGGCTTCCTCCTCCTGCTCTGCTCCTGGTGCTGCCATTCGACCGGGGTCTAGGCCCCCTCTGGGCAAAGACGGTGGTGACGGCAGCAGCCACAGAAGACCATGGAAGGCGGCGGCCGAAGTGACCAGAAGGGCAGTCAGTACCCAGAAGAAGGTGCTGGCAGAAAATCGCTCTGGGAAGTTGATGGGAGGCCCAGGGGTGCCATTAACGGGTACCGGTGGGCATTCTAGGCGGCCCACACCCTGAGCCAGGGCCAGCACACAGAGCAGCAGGGCACTGAGACCCTGACCTAGGAAGAAAGACCGCAGGAAGGGAGGAGGCAGGCAGCTCAGGAAGGGCAAGAAAGTGACATTGGAGGCACAGCAGGCCATGGCCAGCACAAACGACAGGGTCAGGAAGGCCACAGAGTGGCGCTGCCCGGCCACGGGGACCACATGATGCCACAGAGGGGCCAGCAGGGCTGCGCCCACCACGCTCAGCCCCTGCACCACCCGGATGGGGACGCGCTCCCCCTGGCCCGGGGCCAGCCGCCTCCACAGGGTCACCACCAGCAGACCCAGGTTCCCCAGCGCCACGAGCACAGAGAGGTACGAAGGGAGACTCCAACCTGCAGGCAGAGGAGGCTGTGTCAGGGCACCGGCTGGGGGGCCGGGGGCGGAGCCGCCCGCCCCGCGGCCCCACCGGGCCCCACTCACCCTCGGGCAGGTCTTTCACCACCACCGGCAGCTCCACCCAGATCCCGTTCACCGCAGCCCACGAGCCCATGCCGAAGAGGGCCACCAGCAGGTGGGTCAGCGCGAGACGGCCCAGCGGGGGCGCGGCCATGGAGCCGGCGGGGGGCCCCCGGGGGGGCGGAACGGAGCCGGGGTCCGGGAGGCCCGGCCGCCGGCGCGCCGCGCGGGGAGGGCGCTCGAGCCGCGGCGGAGGACCCGGCACCCCGCGAGGGGCGTGGCCGGAGGGGGCTCGGCCCGGACGCGCGCCGCCCACCCGGGGCCGCCCTCCCGCCCCGCCGGAGCCTCCCGGCCCCGAACGGCGCGCAGCCTCAGTCCCGGCGCCCCGACGGACGCCCACGCCCGCCCGGCCGGGAAGCGCGGCCGCCGCGGCCCGCCCCGCGGAGGAAGTCCCGCCCCGGAAGTCGCGCCGCGGGGCGGGCGGGAGGCGGCGGCCCCGCCCTGCCTCCGCGCCGCGTCCGGCGCCGCCATGGCTCCCGCCGCCGCCCGGCGGGCCCGGCGCCGACCCCGGGGCGCGCTGCGGGCCGCGGCGCGGAGCCGCTCGGCCGAGGACTGGTGGTGGGACCGGCTGGCGCCCAGCGGCTCCGGGTTCCACCTGATGCAGGCGGACAGCGTGCTGCTCGTCCTGCCGGGGCTCGGGCCCTCGCGAGCGCCCCGGCGCGCCGCGCGCCGCGCCTCCCGGCCGCCGCCGCCCCGGCCGCCCGCGCCCGCCCGGCCCCGGCCCCGGCCCCGGCCCCGGCCCCGGCCCGAGCCCGCGTCGCCGCCCGCGCCGGACCAGGCCCCGGACGCGGGCTGGGGAGATCGCCTTCCCCTGGAAGTCCTGGTGCACATTTTCGGGCTGCTGGTGGCCGCCGACGGGCCCATGCCGTTCCTCGGCAGGTACCGTCCGGCCCCGGCGTGGGGGGGGGCGGGTAGGACCGGGCGAGAGCACCGGGAGCGGGGTCTCGGGCCCTCCCGGGGAGTGGAGGAGTCGCGGGACGGGCGGCGGGCCCCCGGGTCACGCCCCGCCCCCCCCCCGCCCTCCCGCAGGGCCGCGCGCGTGTGCCGCCTCTGGCACCAAGCCGCCTCCCAGCCCACGCTCTGGCACACCGCCACCCTGTCGCCCCCCCTGGCCGGCCGCGCCTCCAAGAGCAGCGTCAAGGCCGAGCAGAAGCTCCTGGCGTCCCTGGAGTGGCTCATGCCCAATCGGTGAGGACCCCCTGTGCCTCCTGGCGCCAGTGTGGGCTGGGGGAGACCGAGTGGAAGGCCTTCGTGGGACCGACTAGTGCCACCGAGCCTTACCATTGCCAGGTTCTCACAGCTCCAGCGGCTGACGCTCATCCACTGGAAGTCTCAGGTGCACCCTGTGTTGAAGGTGAGCACTTAAGGCCACGCCAGCCGTGAATCTGGGCCTATCCAGTACTTCTACGGGTAGCCTCAGAACTGCTCCACAGGAAAGCCTGCTTGCTTATCGGCTCTCCTTTTCTGCTCTCGCCTCCTAGCAAGGAGATGCCGGAGGTAGGCCTGGCACGTGTGGACGCAGGTTAGGGCGGGGGCTGTACAGTGGGGGTGGCTCAGGCCCCCCAGTGTCTCTCCCTGTGGACCTGGCCTGCTTCCACCAACCTCTGTGGCTTCTGTCGTACCACAGCTGGTGAGTGAGTGCTGTCCTCGGCTCACCTTCCTGAAGCTTTCAGATTGCCACAACGTGACTGCCGATACCCTGGTCATGCTGGCCAAAGCCTGCCGCGGGCTCCACAGTCTGGACCTCCAGCACTCCATGGTGAGCCCTGTGCCCCAGGGGGTCCCGAACAAGCCTGGGTGGAAGTGACTGGCACCCCTGTGCTAAGCCCGTAGGTGGATTCCACAGCCGTGGTGAGCTTTTTGGAGGAAGTGGGACCCCGAATGCTCAAGCTGTGGCTGACCTACAGCTCCCAGACAACAGCTATCTTGGGTGCACTGCTGGTAAGTTGGTGCTGGGCACGAGCACAGTTAAGTGCTAAGTTGGGGGCGGCCAGCTGGTAACCTAGGGTGCGCTTTGCAGGGCAGCTGCTGTCCCCACCTCCAAGTCCTGGAGGTGAGCACCGGCATCAACCGCAACAGTACTCCCCTGCAGCTGCCTGTGGAGGCTCTGCAGAAAGGCTGCCCCCAGCTGCAGGTGCGTTGCCTTGTCTCTCGTGTCCGGCAGTCTCTCTGCCCCTATCTCTTTATTTCTTCCCCTCTCACACACACACTTCCTACCTGTAGTCTCCTTGCCCCCAGGTGCTCCGGCTGCTAAACCTGATATGGATGCCCAAGCCTTTTGGGCGAGGGGTGGCTCCGGGACCAGGCTTCCCCCGCCTAGAGGAGCTCTGCCTTGCTGGATCCACCTGTACCTTTGTGAGCAACGAAGTCCTGGGCCGCCTGCTCCGTGGCTCTCCCAGTCTACGCCTTCTTGATCTTCGTGGCTGTGATCGGATCACACCTGCAGGCCTGCACGGTCTTCCTTGTCAGGGTCAGCTCTCCTAGGTGGGGCTGGGCGGCTGGCCTGTGGGGTCCTTGCTTCCCTGTGGCCCACACCTCCTCCTCCTCCTCCCGTTGCAGAGCTAGAGCAGCTGCACCTGGGCCTGTATGGCATGTCCGACCGGCTGACGCTAGCCAAGGAGGGCAGCCCTCTGTTGACCCAGAAATGGCACCACAGTCTCCGAGAACTGGACTTGAGTGGTCAGGGTTTCCATGAGAAGGACCTGGATCAGGCGCTAGCTGCTTTCTCTGGCGCCTCTGTCCCCCCGGCCTTGCGTTGCCTCAACCTCAGAGGCACCCGTGTCACACCCAGCACGGTCAGGTCAGTGATCCTTCCCCTAGTACCATGGGCCCAGTGCTGCTTGCTGCCCTGTCTGCCTGAGGCTCAGTCTTGGTATGCCGCCTTGCTCATGCCTCCAGGGTCAGAGAGAAGAGTGCACACCAGCTGTGCCCTTGCTTGGGTTGGCCTTGGGGATGCCAGGGCTTTGGGCCTATGTAGCCCGTGGGGGACAGGCTAGGTCAAGTGCAGGCAGATGGCTCCCTGTGAGACCTAGCCTTCTGGGGCCTGGGTCTTCTGGGCAGCTGTTGACTTCTCTGTGCCCCGCCTTGGCCCACAGCTCTGTGATCAGCAGCTGCCCTGGCCTACTGTATCTCAACCTGGAGTCCTGCCGATGCCTGCCCAGGGGCCTGAAGCGTGTCTACCGGGGCCTGGAGGAAGTGCAATGGTGTCTGGAGCAACTGCTCACAAGCCCCCCGGCCCCTCGCTAGCTTGGCCTAGGCTTCTGATAGGCCTGCCTCTATGCTTCCCCTGTTTTAGATGTTTGAGCATTTTGTTAATAAAATGTTTCTAGGGATTCTGTGTGGTCCTTGGGTGCAGGTGCTTGGGGCCACTGCCCAGAGGCTGTGTCATGGGGGGGGCGGGGGGACACCAGAGACGCCCAGTCCTGCCGAGCCTGTCCCGTTGCCCGCGCCTCTGATTCCTGCTCCCTGCTTTGAGCCTCGCACTCTGGGACGTTGAGTGAGCTGCTGGAGAGCGTGGAGGGGACAGAGATGGGGTCCGGAGCCCTTACTAATCACCAGGTCTGTGAGGGGCACCTGGCTGCAGCTTGCTCCACAGCGTAGCCCAGTGTAGGCCGGGGTGTCCTGCTGCCCACACTGGATTGAGCCCTGTGAACCGAGCTGTACAGGTGGTGGTCAGTGAGGTAGACTGGCTGGGAAGTGCACCCCCACTAAGGAGGTGTGGTCAACAGAACAGCCCCTTCTAGAATGCATGGTCCAGAACTTCTAGAACCCACTCACAGTCCCGCCTGTTCCGCTGCCTCATTGACCTCCCCCTTGCCCTGTCTGAAGTCTGAGCTTCTTCCTGGCCTGCAGCCCTGGACACTTTATTCTCCCAGGTACAAGGGTGAAGGGCGGCGGGCGGCGGGGTGGCGGGGCAGCAGGGAGCCGGCAGGCTGACCACCTCTGCCTGACCCAGGTTCCCAGAGGTCGGGTTAGTCGCCTGCCCACGACCTTCGTCGGCAAGCGCTTCCAGCTCTGGGCCCTTGGATTCTTCTGCACAGAGCGGCACCTGGCAAAGCGTCTCAAGAACAATAGCTTCTACCCCTTCACACAGCAGCAGCCGGGAGGTGTGCACAGGACAGGGCATTGCCCGGGCCCAGATCGGGGTTGGGGGCGGGGAAGCAGCCATGTCCTCATGCACCTGGTGATACCCCTCAGTGTTTGTGCTCGAGTACTACCTGGACACCATCTGGAAGGGGGCGCTGCTTTTCCTCGTCTGCCTCGCTATAGTCTCCTGCGACTTCTTGAGACAGGTGCGCACTCCAGGCCCACGCCCACAGCCCTCCTTACCTGAGCAGGACGGGTACCCAGTGGCTCCCAGAGCCCGCTGCTGCTCTCAACCCCTGGTGCCCACAGGTGCAGAAGCAGGAGACCTGGTGCTTCCCGGCCTACGGCATGGGTGTGGGCCTGTGGCTCCTGGTCTCCTCCCTGCCTCGGCGTCGCTTGGTGCTGAACCATACCCGTGGCATGTACCACTTCTCCATCCAGGGCCGCACCATTTGTCAGGGGCCCATGCACCTGGTCTACATGCGCATGGCGCTTAGCTCCGATGGTAAAGCCAGGGATGGGAGGGGGAGAGTGGGGAGGGTAGACAGGCCATCCCGCTGCCCCCCGACCCCCGCCACCTTGCAGCTGAGTTTCTCACCCTTGGACAGCTTATGGAAGGTGCTTCTTCCAGCTGGTCCTGTGCGGCCACAAGCTGGAGCCTCTGGTGCTGGTGCAGCTGTCTGAGCACTACGAGGTGAGTCCCGCCACTCTTACTTGCATGCTACTGCTTGGGGTCTATGGATGGGACCATTTGCACACAGAGGGTGAACACCGGCCTTGGCCAGGGCCTCCATCCTGAAGGTGGTGGGGAAGGGCCATGGAAGTTAGAGGAAGGGAGGCTAAGGGTGTGCTGGCTGGGGCCTGAGGGAGACCTGGCTGCCACCTTCCCCACAGCAATTGGAGTACCTGGGCCGTCATATGGCCCAGAAACTCAACATTAACTACTTCGACTACCTGGTGACGTCCTACCGGCACGTAGTCCGTCACTGGCCGCTGGGGGCCGGCTTTAGCCCGGGCATTGTGCAGCGCAAGACACGCATCTACGAAAAGCCAAGCACCTCAGAGCTGGAAGTGTGACCCTTGCACCTGAGCCTGCCTTTCCCCTCCCCCTGCCCTTCCCCTCCACCCAGCCTGTGCGCTCTTCTACCCCCCATCTGGGGGCTGCCTGCCGGCAAATCCCACCCACGGTCTTCCTCTCACTAAAGTTGCTTCTGGCATCTAGCCAAGTCTTATTTGTTTTTGTTTGGGAAGGGGACCTTTCCAGGCATCATCAGATCTGGAGCCAGTGTCCTCCAAGGGGTCCTAAGCCAAAGCCCTGGACAGGAAGCTTCTGGCAGTGCTGTGAGGTCGTGACCCAGGCAAAGGACAGCACTGGGTGCAGAGGCAGAGGGGAGCCCTCAGAGGGAGTCCAGGAGAGGGAGAAGGTACTCTGCACATGTCAGGAGGAGAGGGAGAAAATGCCAAAGAAACTCAATGCAGAGAAACATGACAGCTGGCAGGATCAAGCTCTTGTCTGATCACCTTTATTTTATTTATTTTTGTCAGTCGTGGGGTTTGAACTCCAGGCCTGTGTGCTGTCCCTGAGCTCTTCAGCTCAAGGCTAGTGTTCTACCACTTGAGCCACAGTGCTACTTCAGGTTTTCTGGTGGCTAAATAGAGATGTATCTCAGAGACTTTCCTGCCCAGGCTGGCTTTGAACCGAGATCCTCAGATTTCAGCCTCCTGAGTAGCTAGGATTACAGGCGTGAGCCATGTGCGCCCAGTGTGATCACCTTTTTTTTTTTTTTTTTTTTTGCCAGTCCTGGGCCTTGGACTCAGGGCCTGAGCACTGTCCTTGGCTTCTTCCCGCTCAAGGCTAGCACTCTGCCACTTGAGCCACAGCGCCGCTTCTGGCCGTTTTCTGTATATGTGGTGCTGGGGAATTGAACCTAGGGCCTCGTGTATCCGAGGCAGGCACTCTTGCCGCTAGGCTATATCCCCAGCCCCAGTGTGATCACCTTTAAAGGCAAATTGGTATGCGGTTGGGAATGATAAAACACTGTGTGTGTGTGTGTGTGTGTGTGTGAGAGCGTGTGTGAGCGTGAGCACATGCATGTGCTGGTAACGGGACTTGAACTTGGCTGAGTGCTCTGTTTTGGCCTTTTCACTCAAAGCTGGTGCTCTACCACTTGAGTTACACCTTCACTTCTTGCTTTTTTTTTTTTTTTTTTTCAGATTAATTGGAGATGGGTCTCATGGACTTTTCTGCCAAGGCTGGCTTTGAACACCCATCTCCAGATCCCAGCCTCCTGAGTAGCTAGGCTGGAAGGCATGAACCACCAGCACCCAACTACAATAGGCATTTATTATGAAGTAGGTGCCAGAATATTTGTAGGAATAAGATTCTTGGCTGGACAGAAAGGAGGGCTAGCTAGATGTACAGCTGGGGCTGTATGTTCTGCTTGTCCTTATTTCTTCCTTAGCAAAGAATTCCCTGTTTAGTTAGGTGCATGGTCACATAGAATAAACTGCACTTCACAGTCTGCTGTGGATCCACATAGGTGGTGATTTGAACATTCCTGGCCAAAACAGTATAGTAATCTGTATGGTTTCAAATAGTGTCTATAAAGGAGAAGGTGCTGGGAATATGGCCTAGTGGCAAGAGAGCCTGCCTCGTATACATGAAGCCCTGGGTTCAATTCCCCAGTACCACAGAAGTGGCGCTGTGGCTCAAGTGGCAGAGTGCTAGCCTTGAGCAAAAGGAAGCCAGGGACAGTGCTCAGGCCCTGAGTCCAAGGCCCAGGACTGGCCAAAAAAATGTATATAACGCTATAAGGGAGAAGGTTGCCTTCTGTCATTTGTTTTGTTGATTGGAACACACCCACAATGACTGGGGCCGAAGCAGTCATTTTGAACCATGAGGCAGAATACATATGCTGAAGATAGAGGGATGAGTCAGGTGCTGGTGGCTTGTGCCTACAATCATCGATACTCAGTAGACTGAGATCTGAGGACCAGTGTTCACAGCCAAGCCCCAGCAGGAAAGCCTGTGAGACTCATAGTAAGTTAACCACCAGAAAGCCACAAGTGGAGGTGTGACTCACATAGCAGAATGCTGGTGTTGAGTGAAAAAGCTCAGGGGCAGTACCCAGGCCCTTAGCCGTTCCCCTAAGAATCCTGAGTGGTTCACAGTGGTCACTCCTTTTCTACAAGAGGAAAACAACAAGTTAAGCTGTTACTTGGGATTTCCTGACACTTCTGCCAAGCCTGATTCTGACTTGCAAGGTTTTTAAGCTTAAAGGTGAAGTGGGACAGTGGTTTTGCGTTTTTCAGTACTGGAGTTTGAGCTCAAGGCTCATGATCGCCGGGCAGGCATTCTGCTACTTGAGCACTTAGCCGTGCCTTCAACCGTTTATCGCGGTGGGTGTCCCAGGCTTTCCCAGGGCAGGCCTCAGACCCTCCAGCCTTCGTCTTCTCAGTAGCTTGAACAGACACGTCACCTCCTCACCTGGAGTGTCGCTTAAGATGGGGGTCTCAGTAACTTTTTTGTGTATGCCAGTACTGGGACTTGAACTCAGAGCCTGGATACTGTCCCTGAGCCTCTGTGCTCAAGGCTAGCATTCTAGCACTTTGAGCCATAGCTCCATTTCCAACTTTGGTAGTTAGTTGGAGCTAAGAGTCTCATAGACTTACCTGCCTGCACTGGCTTTGGACTGGGATCCTCAGCTCTCAGCCTCCTGAGTAGCTAGGATTACAGGTGTGAGCCACCCAGCACCCAGCTCGTCCCTTCTCCCACTTCCAGGGGCCTCAATAGCTTCACCCATGCTAGCACTGAGCCATGGTCTTCATAATCTCTATCTCTGGAGTAGCTGGGCTTTATAGGCAAGCATAAGCTGTTATATCCAGCCAAGAGGTTTTTCAGGGCTGGGCATGTGCCTTAGTGGTAGAATGCTTGCCTAGCATGCATGTAGCACTGGGCTTGGTTCCTCAGTACCATATACACAGCAAAAGCTGGAAGTGTCCTGTGGCTCAAGTGGACTAGCAGAGGGAAATAACAAAACAAAGCTGTACCAGGAGTATTCAGTAGACACTGTTGAAAATGAACTATACAACTTGTGGGTGGTAAGGATGGGAGGGAAAAGTTGAGACAGGAAGGAAAGGGGCAACGTTGTCCCAAAAGAAAAATACACTCTTGCCAAGTGCTGGTGCTCATGCCTGTAATCCTAGCTACTCAGGAAGCTGAGCTGAGGATCTCAGTTCAAAGCCAGCCTGGGAAGAAAAGTCCTGTGAGACTCTTACCTTCAATTAACTACCAGAAAACTGGAACTAGAGCAGTGGCTCAAGTGGCACTACCTTTGAGCTGAAGAGTTAAGGAACAGTGCCCAGACTCAGAGTTCAAGCCCCATGAGTGACCAAAAATAAATAAAATACACACTCACACACACACTTTACATGACTAGTGTAACTGTAACCCTTCTGTATGTCACCTTTTTATTATATATTATTTAAAATTTAAATTTTTTTTTTGCTAGTCCTGGGGCTTGGACTCAGGGCCTGAGCACCGTCTCTGGCTTCTTTTTGCTCAAGGCTAGCACTCTGCCACTTGAGTCACAGTGCCACTTCCAGCTTTTTTCTGTATATGTGGTGCTGGGGAATTGAACCCAGGGCTTCATGTATAGGAGGCAAGCACCCTGTCACTAGGCCATATTCCCAGCCCCTTAATTATTTTTTAAAAAATAAATTAAAAAAAATAAAGACGGCTCTGAAAGCTGGGTGGCGGTGTCTCCCACCTGTACTCCTGGCTACTCAGGAGGCTGAGATCTGAGAGTCGAGGTTTGAAGCCAATCTGGGCAGAAAAGTTCCCATGGAACTCTTATCTCCAGTTAACCACCAGAAAACGGGAAGTGGCGCTGTGGCTCAGGGAGCGTGCCCAGGCCCTGAGTTCAAGCCCCACAGCCGACCAAGAAAATGATGAAAGGCTGTGAAGTGTTCTTTTCACCGAATAGGAGAGTCTGTGGGCAAGGAGTGATGTCCACGTGAGGTGGGCCAGGAAGGGGCGCTGAGGCCATGCCCCGGGCAGGACTCCTGTGTCCACAGGGCTAGACACTGAGCTAGGACAGCGTTACCAGGGTGCCCATGAAACCCCAGCTGGAAAGGCAGAGGGAGGACATTGGATGGAGGGCCTTCAGTCTAACATTGCTGCTTCAGCAGCTACTCTAAATGCAGACTTAAAACAGCAATGATATCCCTCATGACCTTGTGAGTCGGCCGGGCTCAGCTGGGCAGGTCCACTTCATCTGTGTAGCCGGGGTCTCTGGTGTGGCTGCACCAGCTGGGAACTTGGTGGGGGTGACAAGATGACCTCCCACCCTCCAGGGCCTCTTTCCAAGTGTCAGCTCATCATTCAGCAGGCCCCCAGCTGCTGTCCTGCGGAGAAGTGAAATGAGGACCAGCCCCGTGGTGTGACAGGAGGACCACCGGGCCCTGCAGGCCTTCCGCTGTGTCTCTGTGCTGGTGTCTGGCTGGACAGCAAGTCACACCGAAAAGCCGGCATTAGTATTGAGGGGCTGGCGGAGGGCAAGCCCTGCAGGGTAGAGAGCTGGGCTACAGTTCACCTGTGGGCTTCTCCCACTGCAGAGTACAGAGCCCTCCGGGGACCCCCCAACTTCTCACCTCACTGCAGTTCTGCAATCATGCCACTCATGGACACACGTGATCTTCAGGTGCAGCCTTCCTGTAGGGCCTTCAGGTATAGAGTCCCCTGGGCTCTGAGCAAGCATCTTCCCTGCACACACTACACTACAAACAGAGATGGAGTCTCTTCAGTGGCACTTCTGTGTCATCGTGGAGAGAGGGCGTATGGGAATGGCTTGCAAAGAACAGTTCCAAAGAAGAAAAGGCTGACTTGATGGTGTGGGCCCTCCTGGTAGATGCCCCCTTGGTCAGGTGAACAAAGTAGACATCAGCGGTGATTAGTCACAGCACTGTCCTTAGCCCCATGCTCTAGTGTGCTGTATACAAGACTGCACCATTCCTATGGTCTTCACTCCCTCCAAGCCCCGTACTCTTCATCAGAAGAGGGCAGTAGGGAAACCCTACCTGAAGGACTTCCTACAAAATTGAGCATTGGGCTGGGGATATAGCCTAGTGGCAAGAGTGCCTGCCTCGGATACACGAGGCCCTAGGTTCGATTCCCCAGCACCACATATACAGAAAACGGCCAGAAGCGGCACTGTGGCTCAAGTGGCAGAGTGCTAGCCTTGAGCGGGAAGAAGCCAGGGACAGTGCTCAGGCCCTGAGTCCAAGGCCCAGGACTGGCAAAAAAAAAAAAAAAAAAAAAAAAAACACAAAAACAAAATTGAGCATTACTCCTTGAAACACCAAGGTAATGAAAAGCAAGGAAAGATAGCAGCCAGGTGCCGTGGCTCACATCTGTAATGCTGTTACTCGGGAAGCTGAAATCTGAGGATCACCTCTCAAAGCCAGCCCACATAGGAAAGTCCATGAGACTAATCTCTACCCTTCAGAATGCCAAAAGAGAAGCTGTGGGTCATGTGATTGAACCCTAGCCTTGAGTAAAAAAGCAAGAGCCCAAGGTCATGAGTTCAAGCCTCAGGACCACCACAAAAACAAAACCGGGTAGGTTTTCTATAAATCAAATGAAAAACAAAACAAAAACCTCCATTAAGTAACATCCAAACCTGGATCCTTAGGATTCCAGAATCTTTTTTTTTTTTACCTCCCAGTTATGGAGCTTGAATTTAGGGCCTGGGCGCTGTCCCTAAGCTTTTCTGCTCATGGCCAGCACACTACCACTTTGAGCCACAGCTCTACCTCTAGTTTTCTGGCGGCTAATTGGAGATAAGTGTCTCACAGACTTCCCTTCCCAGGCTGGCTTCAAACCATCATCCTCAGAGGCACTTCCTGAGTAGCTAGGATGACAAGTGTGAGCCACCAGTGCCTGGCAACCAGATTCTTTCATAACCCAACTGGCCTAAAATGGGCTGCGTAGTATAAGCTGGCCTCATTCTTTTGATCCTCTGCCTCAGTTTTCCAAAAGTTTCCATCATCATACTCAACTTCTTCATAGGTGCTCTGTGTGTGTGTGTGTGTGTGTGTGTGTGTGTGTGTGTGTGTGTGTAAGACAGTAGTGGGGCTTAAATTCTGCCCTTCCAGCTTGTCACTCCCCTACCCCCCGCCTCATGGCTGGCTTGCCGCTTGAACCATGCCTCTACTTCCAGCTTTTTGCTGGTTAATTGAAGATTATCTAAGATTTCTTGGGCTGGCTTGGAACTTTGATTCTCAAATCTCGGCTCCCTAAGTAGCTAGGATTATAGGCATGAGCTACTAGTGCCTGGTTCAGAGAAATGGTTCTTACTCTAAAAATACTTCTCAACATGGAAAATCCTATGTGGAAAAAGTTTTCTTCAGGTTTTCCTTGAAAAGTGAAAAGTTCTCTCTTTAGCTCATCTCTCTTGCAACATTACTCAATGCTGAAGGAATCTAGGGGTTGCAGGTGTGGGTGTGATAGAGCACTTGTCTAGAATGTGCTAGATCCTTGGTTCCATTCCCAGCACTGAAAAAAAAAATCTATAAGATCTTTAGGAAAGCACTGTTCCTTACTTGGGCCTATACATTAACTAAAAGCAGGAACAGTTCTACTTTCTTTCCTTTTTTTGGTTTCTCTAAGTCATGAGGGTTGATCTCAAGTCCTAGGCACTGTCCCTGAGCTCTTCTGCTCAAGGCTAGGACTCTACCCTACCACTTTGACCCATAGCCTTACTTCCGTTTTTGTTTTTTTGCCAGTCGTGGGGCTTGAACTCAGGGCCTTGGCACTGTTCCTTAGTGTCTTTTGCTCAAGTCTACCTACCACTCTACCACTTGAGCCACAATGCCACAATAGCTTCCTCCACCTTCTTGTCATAATCCAATTCCTCATTTTCTGCCCATCACCTCCTCTCCTCTGGGCTGGACCCTTCAGTCCAGGCTCTCCACGGATTCCCTAGGTAGAACTCAAGGGCAAGGACAGGACCACTGAGCCTCAGTGTGGGAGCAGTAGGTGCTTTGGCTTTGTTGTATTTGGGAACACAGTGGGGGAAGGAGGGACTCCCCATAGACCTTTCTGCAACATGGAGTCTGAACATGGGTAGAGAGGGTTGGAACAGAAACAGAGAGAGACTACAGGTCACAGGATGGAACTTCCAACCAGGAATGGATAAGGGAGGGACTGGGCAGAGCAGCAAACCGAACCAGGGAAGTGGAAGAGGCCTTCAGAGGTCCCTCTGGATGCCCTAGGAGGCCAAGCACAAACAGCTCCCAGAACATCCATGGACGGCTTCCTCTGCTGCAACAAAGCCTTGAAAGCCCTAGTTTTCAGTGGGAGACCCAAGAGGTCCCTGAGTGGAAAAAAATCTGAAGCGTCAAAAGCTGTCCTTCCCCAGATTCTCCCGGCTGGACCAGGCCAGGGTGTCACCCTGAACTCAGATGCTCTGAGAGGCAAGCGGTCTGGGGAGGAGGATGCTCACAGGGAGGTGAGGAGGGAAGGCCCAGGTAATTGTGCCTAGACCACATGTGTTCTCTGCACGGGGGCGCGTGTGGACTGATGGCCAAGGGCCTGGATCCAGCTGCCCCTGCCCACTGGGTGCCCCCCTGGGAGAAGGGAGGCTGCGCCATCCATTGGAGCAAGAGCGAGCCTTGCCCAAATGGTCCTCTTGGGAGCAGCCCCTGGCCATGGGGCACATGTGTCTGCGCTCTACATTCTTCTGTCAAGGGAGTTGGGGGCCAAAGGGGAAGACGGACAAAGAGAGGCAGGGATGTGAGCAGGGAGAGGGGAGGAGAGATCAGATGAAGAGCTGGAGGAATGAAATGAGCTCAGGGTGACGGAGCACTGGGACCTGGGGCAGAGTAGGAGAATGGGAGGGCCAGAGTGGCCAAGTACCCGGGTAGAGCGACCCCCGAGAGACCGGGAGACCGGGACCCGGGGAAACTGGAAAGACGGGGCTGGGGTCGCGGGCAGAGCCAGGCAGCGAGCAGCGCGCGCTGACGGGGGGGGGGGGGGGGGGAGGACCCGTGCGCGGCCAGTCCTGCCCGCGCCCTGGGGGTGCGCAGGGCAATTAGGCCTGGTTCCAGATGCGCCCCCCCCACCCCGCAATCAAAATGCTAATTGGCCCCCACGCCTCCGGCTGCGCCTCGGCGCGCGTCCCCCCGGGAGCCCAGACAAGGGGCCCGGCCCGGAGACCCCCGCCCCCACCGCGCGCCGGGCCGGCTGCGGCGGCGCGATAAGGGGGCGGCCGCGCCCGCCTCGCCCCCGGGGAGCGTCTGCCACGCGACGCGGACGCCGGGCCCGGCCAGGCCGCGGCGGGCGGCGGGGTCCCCGCGCCTCCCCGCGGGGCGCCGCCGGGGCCCGGGCAGCGGCTGCTGGAGCGGGAGGGCGCGGGCCCGGGCGGCGAGGCGCTGAGGTCAGCACGGCCGCCCGCGGGCGCGCCTCCCGGGCCCGCACAAGGTCACCGCGCCGCCGCGCGCGCGCCCGCCCCCCCCCCCCCCGGGGCCGCCTCCGGGCCGCGGGCCGCCGCGCGGGGCCGGGCGGGGGAGGGGACAATGGCGGCGCCCGGCCCTCAGGGGGGCCCGAGGCCCCCGCGCGCGGCCATTGTGCGGCCCGGGCCCCCGCGCCCGCCATTGGCCGCCGGTCCTGACGTCACGCGGCTGCGAACGCCGGGCGGGCGGGCGGGCGGCCCGGGGAAGGCCTGTCCGCCCGGTCGCGGGGCCGCCGCGGCCGCGGAAGGGCGGGAACCACCCCGGGCGCCGAGTTTCTGGAGCGGGGCATGGCAGTCCCCCTCACCCCGCCGCGCCACGCCGCGCGCCCCAGACCCGCCCCGGCGGGGGGGCAGCGGGCCGGGGGCCCGTGCGGCGGGCGCGGGGTCGCCCGGGGTGACCGAGGCACCGGCACTGCGGCACGGAGCGCACGCGGCGCGTCCTCGCTGCGCTTCCGCCGCCTCAGCACGGGCGGCTCGGCCGCGGCCCAGCCCCCGCCGCCCGGCCTCGGCCCCGGCCGCCGGGCCCCGAAGGGGGTCCGCCTGCGTGCGTTCCCACGGGCGACCCCGAGCCGGGGGGTGCGTGGGCGCCAGGCCGCTTCCCGTTGCCCCCCGCGCGCCCGCCGCTGCCGCCCAGCGCCGGGGCCGCCGTTCCCGGGACGGGGGGGGGGACACGCCGCACGCCGAGGGGAGGCATCCCGGGGACCCCTCCCGGGAGACCCCGGCGGGGTCGGGCCCGGTGCCGCCGTCGCCGCGGGCTCTTCCCCTCCCCGCCCCCGCCCCGCCCCACCCCCCGCGCCCGGCTTTAAAAGCCGGCGCCCGAGCCGGGCCGCCGGCAGAGGCTGCGGCGGGCTCTGGAGGCCGGCCCGGAGCTGTCCGAGCGCCGAGCCCCGCCCCCGGACCCCCGTCCCTCCCCGCCCCTCCTCCCTCCTCGGCCCGCCCTCCCCGCGCTCCCCTCCCCCCGAGGACCCCCGCCCGCCGCCGCCGCCGCCGCCGCCGCCGCTGCCGCCGCCGCCGCCGCCGCCGCCGCCGCCGCCGCGCTCTCGGGCTGCAGAACAATAAAGCGAGCGTCCCGGAGACCCCGGCCGAGGAGCCCCGCCGGGCGGCCCAGCCCCCCGGCCCGCCCCGCCCCGCCCGCGCCGGCCCCGCGAGCTCGGGCGCTGGCCGCGGTGCTGCCCAGGCCGGCGCTGGCCGTGGTGCTGAAACCGCCGCCGCCGCCACCGCGTCCTCCCGGCTCGGCGCCGCCGCCCCCGGGGGCATGGGGGGCCGCTGACTGAGGCTCCGCCGCGGCGGCGGGGGGGCAGGGGCAGGGGGCCGCAGGGCCGGGCCCGCCCTGCACCCATTCGCAGCCTCCGGGCCCGGGACGGAGCCGCCCCCCCTCTCCGCCCCCCCAGCCTCCTCCCCCGCCTGTCCAGGGGCGGCACTGCGGGCTGGGAAGCCGGGACCAGCAGAGGGAAGGAAGGAAGGAAGCAAGCAAGGAAGGAAGGAAGGAAGCCAGCCCGCAAGGGAAGAAGGCCGAGAAGCGGCGAGGAGAAAGGAAGGAAGGACGGACGGACGGCAGGAAGGGGAGAAGGCGACGAGGGGAATCCGGAGGGGCAGCGGAGGACCGGCCGCGAGGAGAGGCGGCATCCCCCAGCCCGAGTGCGGACAGCGCCGCCGCCGCCGCTCGTCGGATGGTGACGGGGCCCCGCCGCGGCCGCAGCCCCCCAGAGCCCCGGCTCCGCAGGCCCGCAGCGCCGGAGCCCCGCAGGAACCATGCCCAGGTCCTTCCTGGTGAAGAAGGTCAAACTTGACACGTTCTCTTCGGCAGATCTCGACAGCTCCTACGGGCGCGCCCGCAGCGATCTGGGAGTGCGACTGCACGATAAAGGTGCGTGCCGGGCTGCGGCCAGGGCAGGGCCCGGGGCTGGGGGGGAAACGGGCCTGGGGCCAGACGGTCGGGGTGGAGAGGCAGGGCTGGGAGAAAGCGACCGGAGAGAAGCATCCAGGCAGGAGGTCGAGACCGGAGCCAGGACTGTGGAGGAGGCGGGGAGGGGGCAGCAAACAGGCAGGCCCTACCCCCGCCAAGGCCGGGAGAGTGTGGATGGAGGAGGAGAGGTGGAGAAGAAGACCCACACAGACCCACACCCCTGCTTGGGCTGAGACAACCAGCCGTAGGGACACCTGCTGACATGACAAGACCCAGCCCCACTGGCACATGCAGACCCACACCCGGAACCCTGGGCCCACACTACTACCCTCTTCTTTCCCTACATTGCACCTCCAGGACACCCGCTGGGAGGATGCTGGCCGCTCACGGGAGTAGGCAGAGATGGGGTCCAGCAGGGTGGCCCACCTGTCAGGGCCAAGGGACCAGCAGTGTCTTCCCCGAAGTCACAGAGAGACAGGGAGGAGGATGCAGAGGAAGAAAGACCAAGGTGCCGGAGGCATGGGCAGCTCTTTGTGTAAAGGTGCCCAAGTTCAAGGACCACTGTTTAGCAAGCGTGCAAGGCGGCCAGGAGTGCCAGCGGCACGGGGTGGCAGAGCGAGTGTGACCTGCAGGAGCGTGAGCCTGTGTGGGCCCATGTGACTGCGTGCGGCCATGTGACTTTGCTTGTGTGTGACCCTGTGTGAGTGTGGGCCTGCCTGTGTGCCACTCCACGGGACCATGTGACTCTGAGGGCGCTGCGCACCATGTGACTGAGTGTGTCTGGGTGGCCGCCCGGGTGACCCCGTGTGAGCGGGAGGTGTGCAGCTTGCACGCTGCTGGAACTCCAGGGCACCGTAAGGGGTGTGCACTTGTGCCCCGGAGGTGGTGCGATCCCTCCTGTACCTGGAGAATACCCGCGGTTGCCAGTATGAGTGAAGCTGCCCTCCGGCTGCCTGTTCCTGCGACTGGGGCCCTGGGGGTGTCCTAGCAGACTCTGACCCCAGGCTCCCTGGAGGCGGGTGATGGGGCTTGAGAGGCCTCTCGAGGGCCTTTCCCTAGATGAGGAAGAGCCGAGGCCACAGGATGGCGGAGCGTTGGGAGAAGAGTGGCTGGCGGGCTTGGCTGCGGGGAGAGGGAGCGGGCACCGTGAATGACGGAGAGAGGAGAAGCCGGAGAAGAGAGGGAGGTGCTGGTGGGGGCCGGCCCTGCCGAGGAAGTAGCAGAGGTCTCTACGGCTGGTTAGGAGACGCCGGGAAGCGGAGGGGGACCGCGTCAGGACCCAGGGAGCATTCTGAGCCGCAGAGGAGATCCGGGGGGACCCCAGAGAGGAGGGACCCTTGGGGTCTCCGGGCTAGCCGTCCTGGCTTTGTGCGCGGCGGCGGGTCTGCAGTGTGTTGCATAATCAGGGAAAACTGCTGAAGTGGGGAGAACCCGAGGGGGAGGGGCAGGGGAGGAGGAAGAGGGAAGCGCCGCCCCTCCCCCCTGACCTTGAGGTTCCGAGGAAGGGGGGCAGCCGCACCCGAAGATGCGCTTCCCCACCCCCCAGGGCGGGCACTCGGGCGGCGGGGGCGGAGCCCAGCCCCGGTTCATCCATTCTTCTCCGTTCTTTTTTCCCCCGTCTTCTTTTCTCCTTTCCTCTGGTCCCTTCCCCTCCCTGCCATCTCATCCCTGCGGCCCCCTGGTCTATTCTTTGTCCTCCGGTTCGACTCTCTTTCGACCCCTGCTCGCCTCTCTCTGCTGCCTCCTGCCCCCCGTCCTGTGCGTGTCACCCTGTCCCCTGCCCCCGTCCTGTGCGTGTCACTGGCCCCCTGCCTGTGCGTGTCGCCCCCCCCGCCCTGCCCTGGTCCTGTGCGTGTACCTCCGGCCTGTGTATGTGTCCCCCTGCCCCCCTCCGTCCTGTGCATGTGCCCCCCGTCCCCTGCCCCCATCCTGTCCTGTGCGTGTACCTCCGGCCTGTGTATGTGTCCCCCTGCCCCCCTCCGTCCTGTGCATGTGACCCCCGTCCTCTGCCCCCATCCTGTGCGTGTGCCCCCGTCCTGTGCGTGTGTCCCCCGTCCTGTCCTGTGCGTGTGTCCCCTGTCCTGTGCGTGTGCCCCCTGTCCTGTGCGTGTGCCCCCGTCCGGTGCGTGTTGCCTCCGTCCCCATCCTGTGCATGTGCCCCCCTGCCCCCCATCCGGTGCGTGTCGCCCCCCTGTCCCCCTCCTGGTTCCGTGCGTGTCGCCTCATCCACCTCCTGCCCCCGTCCTGTGCGTGTCACCCTGTCCCCTGCCCCGTCCTGTGCGTGTGCCCCCATCCTGTGCGTGTGCCCCCCGTCCTGTGCGTGTGCCCCCCATCCTGTGCGTGTGCCCCCCGTCCTGTGCGTGTGCCCCCGTCCTGTGCGTGTCGCCCTGCCCCCGTCCTGTCCTGTGCGTGCGCCCCCTGTCCTGTGCGTGTGTCCCCGTCCTGTGCGTGTGTCCCCGTCCTGTGCGTGTGCCCCCATCCTGTGCGTGTGCCCCCCCCGTCCTGTGCGTGTCGACCCCTGCCCCCCGTCCTGTGCGTGCGGCCCCCCGCCCCCGTCCTGTCCTGTGCGTGCGCCCCCATCCTCTGCGTGTGCCCCCCCGTCCTGTGCGTGCGCCCCCCATCCTCTGCGTGTGCCCCCCGTCCTGTGCGTGTCGCCCCCTGTCCCCCGTCCTGTGCGTGCGCCCCCCCTGCCCCCCGTCCTGTCCTGTGCGTGTCGCCTCCCCCATCTCCCGCCCCATCCGGTGCGTGTCTCCCCCCCCCCGCGCCCCGTCCCCCCTCCCTCCCGCCGCCCCTTGTCCGCCCGGCCTGCAGGATACCTCAGCGACTACGTGGGTCCCGCGTCGGTCTACGATGGCGACGCCGAAGCGGCCTTGCTCAAAGGGCCGTCCCCGGAGCCCATGTACGCGGCGGCGGTGCGGGGAGAGCTGGGCCCCGCGGCTTCGGGCTCGGCGCCGCCGCCCACCCCTCGCCCGGAGCTGGCCACCGCCGCGGGCGGCTACATCAACGGCGACGCGGCGGTCAGCGAGGGCTACGCGGCCGATGCCTTCTTCATCACCGACGGGCGCTCCCGCCGCAAGACCGGGCAGGCCGGCGCGGCCGCCGCCCCCTCCGCGGCCGCGGCCGCCGCCCCCGACGGCGACGCCGGAGGTGGGGGGGGCTCGGGCGCGCGCGGCGCGGGCTCGGGGCCCGGGGGCCGGGGCGGCGGCGGCGGCGGCGGCGGCGCGCGCGCGGGGTCGGGCGCGGAGGCGCGTCCGGGGGCGGGGGCCGCGGGGGTGGGGGGCCGGCACGCGTGCGGCGAGTGCGGGAAGACGTACGCCACGTCGTCGAACCTGAGCCGCCACAAGCAGACGCACCGCAGCCTGGACAGCCAGCTGGCGCGGCGCTGCCCGACGTGCGGGAAGGTGTACGTGTCCATGCCGGCCATGGCCATGCACCTGCTCACGCACGACCTGCGCCACAAGTGCGGCGTGTGCGGCAAGGCCTTCTCGCGGCCCTGGCTGCTGCAGGGCCACATGCGCTCGCACACCGGCGAGAAGCCCTTCGGCTGCGCGCACTGCGGCAAGGCCTTCGCCGACCGCTCCAACCTGCGCGCGCACATGCAGACGCACTCGGCCTTCAAGCACTTCCAGTGCAAGCGCTGCAAGAAGAGCTTCGCGCTCAAGTCCTATCTCAACAAGCACTACGAGTCGGCCTGCTTCAAGGGCGGCGCCGGCGGCCCCGCGGCCCCCGCGCCGCCGCCGCTCAGCCCCGTGCAGGCCTAGGGCCGCGGGGCCCGCGCGCTGGCCAGGCCGGCTCTCAGCAATACGGGCCCCCGGGGCGGCGTCCGCCGGAGCCCGGGCCGCGGGGCCGGGGGGCGGGCCCCTCCGCTCAGCAATAGGGGGAGGCAGCCGGCCCCGCCCCGCTCCGCTCGCCGGGGGGCCTCGCCCGCCCCTTCAAGCAATAGGGTCCCGAGGGGAGACCCACCCCGAACCCCTCTCCCCTCCTCCAGGGTGCCCCAGGCTTTCTCCCAGCAATAGGGTCTGCCAGACCCAGAACCGAACCTCAACTCGAGTTGAGTCTCTGAAGACCCCAGGGGTGAGGCGAGGCTAGGAGCGCCCTCCTCCTCCCTCCTCGGTGCCCTCCGACCGCGCGGAAGAGACTCAGGTCTTCCCCACCCCCCGCCCCCGCCTTCCAGGGAGGGCTGCCCGCCCCGACGTCCGCCGGCCCCGGGGTGGAGAGCCCGGGCGCGCTGCCGGGCGTCCGGCCCCACCGGACTCCCGGAGGGTCAGGCGCGGGGGGGGATCGGGGAGGGGGGCAGGAGGGCGGGTTCCTTCTGGGGCCTCCGCACGGGCCGCCCTCCTACCCTCGCCTCGCATCCTCTGCCAAATCCGAATTCTTCCAGCCCAGTTTCCCGGGCTCTGTCCTCCACCACGAATAATAATGACGCATATCGAATCGCATGGACGTATCCGACCTCCTCAGATCCCGCTCCCGCCCGGCCCCGGCGCCCCCTCCCTCCTACCCCGGGCTGGCGGTGTGGGAGGACGGACCCCCGGGGCCGGCAGGCCAGGCGTGCCGCTGCCCCCCCCCCACCTCTGTATTCACTTTGCGGGTAAAGCCCCCCGGGGGGGGGGTGTCGCGGACGCGTCGGGTCTCTTCCCTTCTGTAGACGTTTTATTTTTGAACGGATTGCACTCGGGTTAGGGAGGGAGGGCCCCGGGACCTCCGTCCTTCCGGCCCGACGCCGGGCCCCGAGGCGTCCGGGACCACTTCCTCTACTCCTGAGCCCCGCCCCCGGCCGGGCCCCGCCTCCCGGGAGCCTCCGACCCCACCTCCCGGAGGACGGCCCCGCCCCCGAGGCTCAGGCCCCGCCCCCACTCGGTTGCCAACTTCTGCCCGTCTATGCCAAAGCCTCGGCGGCCACCCCGCCCCGAGGGCCCGCCCCATTGGCCGCCACCGTTGTGACGTCACTGCATGCAGCCCCACCCCTCTCCCCTCCCTTCCCGGGGCTGCCCGCTCCCCTGCCCCTTAGTTAGTCCGATGCCGACTATAGAGCAATAATGCGCACTGCATGCGAAGCTGCCGCAGCCTCTAGAGTTACTGAGAATCAGGTATCCTCCGCCCTCTCCACCCCATAGGCCCCTAGATCAGGGACGCTGCGCGGGGCCGGCCGCGCAGACTTTCTTTCCCCTTCCCCCCCCCACCCCACGGCGGAGCCCAGCGGGTGTCGAGGGCCCGGGGGCGAGGGCTGAGGGGTTGCACCCAGGATCCCTCCATCAGTCGCCCACCACTCACCGATCATTGGGTCCCCACCACGTGCCAGGCTGAGTCCTCCAGAGACGCGGCGAACTTCGGTGAGAGGCGTTACAGGGCAGGGTCTCGGCCGGCCTTGGGGGGCCCCGGGTCCCGGCGACCCCCCCCCCCCCCACCGCGCCTTCCCGCCGCCGCCCAGGGCGTGGCTGGGCGCCGTCGGGTGGAGGCTCTTCACCTTGGGCCCTGGGCTCCCAGCCCCAGCAGGACCCACCGACGGCCCCAGGGGCCTGGCTCCCCCCAGGCCTTCCTCCCAGGCGCCCACTCCTCTAATTCTGACGAACGAGGCCCTGCCCTGTGCGGCCGAGGGGCACCCAGCTGGACTCTCTCCAGTGGCCAGCTTCGCCCCCGGCCCTAGCTAGGCCGCCTCCCGGGGACGCCAGCGGGACCCGCATAACCGTGCCCCCATCCACCCCCCCCCACGAGTGGTGCCCGCCCAGCTCCCGGCCGGGGCCTGCCCGCCTGTGTCGCCTGCACTCGCATTCACAGGCGCCCCACCCGCCCCACCCCGCACTCCCGTCGACCTACCTGCGGAGAAGGTCTGGAGGGCCCTCGGGCCTGCCAGGGTTTCTCGCTTAGCCCCACACCCTGCCGCCGTGGAAAGCCATGGGCCCCCTCCCGCCCCCATAACTAAGCAGCACAATAACCGACTTAGAGAATTCAGGTAGAAGGAACGTTTAGGTAGCACCTATTTTGTACTGATTCTACAAGTAGGGCCCGAGGTGCGGGGCCCTAGGGTGGGGGCTGTGGCCGCCGGCCCGCCCTGTTCCCACCCCCGCCTGCGCCCCGCCGCCTTGTACATATTCCCGCCCGGAACAGGCCGGGATTTTTACTCGGGCCGCGCCCCTCTTCTGCCCCCGTTTGGGGCCGGGCCGGCTGGACAGACGGACGGACGGACAGACCTCCTTCCTAAGCACAATAGCACCAGCTCCCCGGAGCGCCGCACCTCCACGAGGAGAATAAATGCCACTCTTGATAGAATTTGGAGTGTTGGCTGATGTGTCCTCTCTGGGGCGTCAATGGTGTCTTAGAGCATCTTCCCGGTTGGTTCTGCTGGCCCAGGGCTGGGACCCGCGGGTCATGTGACAGCCCAGGCCTCCCTCCTCCTGGAGTAGACCAAGTGAGCTAGCTGAACGCCAAACCGTTGGCGCTTCTCCTGTGACAAGTGACTGTGTTCCAAGCCAGGAATTGGGGGTACTCATGAGTTCTAGTTCAATGTCAGGTCTAGCCCAAGCCCACCTAGAATGTCAGAGCCGCTGCGGCAGGGGCTGTGGTCCTCAGGCCTGGGATGTCTCCTGTCTCTACTCTCCCCAGGGGGATTTCTGCGGCTTCCATAGGTCTGATCTGCAGGCAGCTACATCAGTAGCTCGGGGTGCTTCCTTAGCAAGTATTTGGAGATGTTGGAAAAAAATGGGAACAGCATTAAATTTGGAGATCTAGACTCTCTGTGACTTGCTGTCCTCATCTTGAGCCCCAGAACCTGGAGGTATGCTTCTCCATTGCTGGACATTGCCTCTATGGATGGTTTGGGCCAGGCCAAGTCTTCTCTCCAGGAAGGAGATGCCCAGGGGCAAAGAGCCTTCCATAGCCTCCCACAGCTCTAAACCAGGAGAGTAGAGATGAAGAGATAAGGGGAAGGGCTATAGAGCACAGGGGCTAGTGGTCCCCCTGCCACACAGTGGTCCCTTACAACCAGGTAGGCAGGCATGAGTTAAGTGGTCCAAAACCAAAGTCAGCTGGACTGCCTACACTTTGGCAATGACAGACAGGGACCAGTTCTCCAAGACTCCATCCAGTGGAGAGCAAAGTAGCTGTCTCCAGCAGGTCCTGATCTGTGGGTGCCTGGTGCTTGGCAAGGACTTCAGGGAGAGTGGGTGCACCCATCTGGGGGTTTCTTTTTTTTAAGTTAATTAATTAATTAATTAATTTATTATTATTATTATTATTTTGCCAGTCCTGGGCCTTGGACTCAGGGCCTGAGCGCTGTCCCTGGCTTCATTTTGCTCAAGGATAGCATAGCACTCTGCCACTTGAGCCACAACGCCACTTCTGGCCGTTTTCTATATATGTGGTGCTGGGGAATCAAACCCAGGGCTTCATGTGTACGAGACAAGCACTTTTGCCACTAGGCCATATTCCCAGCCCACCTGGGGGTTTCTGTCACAATAAAAACATTCCTGGGCTGGGAATATGGCCTAGTGGTAAAGTGCTCGCCTCGTATACATGAAGCCCTGGGTTCAATTCCCCAGCATCACATATATAGAAAAAGCCAGAAGTGGCGCTGTGGCTCAAGTGGCAGAGTCCTAGCCTTGAGCAAAAAGAAGTCAGGGACAGTGCTCAGGCCCTGAGTTCAAGCCCCAGGACTGGCAACAAAAACAAATAAACAGGGGCTGGGAATATGGCCTAGTGGCAAGAGTGCTTGCCTCCTACACTTGAAGCTCTCGGGTTCGATTCCCCAGCACCACATATATGAAAAACGGCCAGCAGGGGCGCTGTGGCTCAGGTGGCAGAGTGCTAGCCTTGAGCGGGAAGAAGCCAGGGACAGTGCTCAGACCCTGAGTCCAAGGCCCAGGACTGGCAAAAACAAACCAACAAACAAAAACAAAAACAAATAAACAAAAATATTCCTGGCACTGGGAGGTTTTAGTGGCCAGAACCCCTGCAGAGGAACCCTTGCTGTCACTGTCCTTGACTGAGCAGGCATCTCAGGGAGGAGATAAATGCTTTGCCTAAGGATGACCCAGCACTGCTTTGGACATAGCTCTCCTTTAGTACTCCACCAACCCCAGCATCTGGATATATGGACCTTGGCAAGTGGCAAAGGCAGCCAGGAAGACTCCTAGTGCCCACTCCTCCCTTCCACGCCACAGCTTTCAGGGATTGACTGGGATTCTGAGAGTAGATGGTAAGAAGGATGGAAGCGACCTTCAGGAGACCTGGGATGAGCCCACCTCTCCCCCCCCACCAGCCGTGCATGGGTACAACTTTCTGTCCACCGAATATGTGGCATGGGTTGCTTAATATCATTGCCATAAACTCTCCCTAACAGGCTGCCTTGTTCCATTTGTAGCCCTAAGGTGCTGGAGACCCTTTCTAAACCTCAAAACCCTCCTGAGTTTCCTTATTCCACCGGCTTTCAAGCCTAGACTCCTCCTCTATTGCTGCTACTCTCAGTAGGAAGCTTTGTAATATGGTTTTCTTGCCAATTCTGCCACATATACCTTTTTTTTCCCCCAACCAACCTCACTACTTTCTTTTACCTAGTGCTCTGTGCCACACCTTACACTATATTTCAGGATATTAAGAGCTTGTCAATGCCAGGTAACCTGTCCTTAGGCTTCCATACTGGCCAGTCTCCTGGGCACTGGCCCAACCTCTTTGGCCACATGGTCACTTCACTCCCACGGCCATTTGGTGATGGCTTTGAGTGTGGACATGGCTGAAGCAGCTGTCCCAACATGACCCTTCACTTTTGATTGGTCAGTATGCAAGTTGTCTTTGGACTTAGTGGTAAAGTGGGCCATTGATCTTCTGCTCATTCATCTAGCAGTGGGATCTGCCTAGCAGATCTGCCTTCCAGTTCTTGGTTCTATGTTAGAGGATGGCCCCACCAGAGCCCACTGACATAGGGACACAGAATGTAGAGGTTTTGTACTCACTGCCAGAGAGAATGAGAGGGGGCAGCAATCCCACAACTCATATCTATGTTCTAGGCTCCCAAGGGTATATTCTCTACCCAACCTCCTTTTGGATCAGTTCTCACAAAGGCCCAGCTTTGTCTGCTTCATGTCCAGGGACAGTAGCTTTTTTGTTTTTTAGCCAGTCCTGGGGCTTGAACTCAGGGTCTGGGCACTGTCCCTGAGCTTCAAGGATAGTGCTCAACCGCGTGAACCACAGGGCAGCTTCCATCTTTTTCTACTGTAGTACTGAGGAATGCAGCCTGGAGATTCATGCGTGCTAGGCTAGCACTCTAGCACTAAGTCCCTGGGCCAGCAGTTTTGATGAAGAGACATGCATTTTGGGAGACAGGGTAGGTGATGAGGCTGTTGTGACCCACAGATAGTACCTGTCTGAGGGACTCTCCAGCTGTGGTCCTGCAAGATAGACCATGCTTGCCGGCCTTATGCCTGGCATCGGCCCACAATGGCTTATGGCAATGACAATGTGTCAATGGGGCAGTGGAGCAGCCCTGCCAACCACCAGTCTATATATAGGTTGCTAGCAGAAGGGTGAACTCAAAAGGAAGGCTCTGGCTGGCCCCAGAAGAGGCCTCTCACCCCAGATGGAACCCCTGCTTGCTCTCAAGAGGCGCTGCTTAGCCTCTAGAAGAGCAAGTGGCATATGTCCCTCTCCTCCTAGAGTTTCTCAGGCACTGCAGGGGGTCTACAGCTGGGAGCAAGCAGGGCCAAGCGGTGGCTGTGGCGTTGCTTCATTCAACAGGCATTGATTATTGTAGGAATGTGGTGACGAGGCCTGGGTATTTCTCCTGCTTGATTCTTGCCTGCCAGGGTTTTTGGGAGAAGTCCCTCTGAGTCTATGCAAAGTTCCCTGGTGGGCTCTGCAGCACCGCGGTCTGGGACCGGGTAATTTCAGCCCGGTGCACCCGGGTCCACGCAGGCCCTGGCCCGACCCACCCCCAGCAGCTCCAGAGTAAGGGATGAGGAAACCGAAGTGGGACAAGGGGCACGGGGCGGCTACCCGAAGCCGGGCGCCTGCGCGGTGCTCGGGCCGCCAGATTCACCAACCAGTTTCCCCCGGGCCGCAGCTGCTCCGAGGGTCTCGGCAGCCCCAGGCCTCCCCGGGCCCGGCTTGCCCCGGCTCTCCCCGGGCCGCAGCTCGCCACCCCCGGCCCCGGCTCTCCCCCCCACCCCCGGCCCCGGCTCTCCACCCCCCCCCCGGCCCCGGCTCTCCCCCCCCCCGGCCCCGGCTCTCCCCCCCCCACCCCCGGCCCCGGCTCTCCCCCACCCCCGGCCCTTCCCCACCCCCGGCCCAGGCTCTCCCCCACCCCCCCGGCCCCGGCCCCGGCTCTCCCCCCCCACCCCGGCCCCGGCTCTCCCCCACCCCCGGCCCTTCCCCACCCCCGGCCCAGGCTCTCCCCCACCCCCGGCTCTCCCCCCCCCCCCGGCCCCGGCTCTCCCCCCCCCCCCCCCGGCCCCGGCCCCGGCTCTCCCCCCCCCACCCCGGCCCCGGCTATCCCCCCCGCCCCGGCCCAGGCTCTCCCCCACCCCCGGCCCCGGCTCTCCCCCCCCCCCCCCCCCGGCCCCGGCTCTCCCCCCCCCCGCCGGCCCCGGCCCCGGCTCCCCCCCCGCCGGCCCCGGCCCCGGCTCTCCCCCCCCCCGGCCCCGGCTCTCCCCCCCCCCCCCCCGGCCCCGGCTCTCCCCCACCCCCCGGCCCCGGCCCCGGCTCTCCCCCCCCCCGGCCCCGGCTCCCCCCCCCCCGGCCCCGGCTCCCCCCCCCCCCGGCCCCGGCCCCGGCCCCGGCTCTCCCCCCCCCCCCCGGCCCCGGCCCCGGCTCTCCCCCCACCCCCCCCGGCCCCGGGGCAGCAGCTCCGGCTCCCCCGCGCTCCGGACGCCAGGCCGTGGCGCCTACAAGTCCCAGGGTGCCCCGCGCCGCCGCCCAGGCCCCGCCCCCCCGGCCGCGGACTACTAAGGGCGCTCGGGGCCGCCGGGAGCCGTCAGAAGCCCGGAGCCTGCGCGGCCGCTGCTCCCGGAGTGGGCGTCGCTAGCGGGCTACGGCGGCCGGCAGGGGGCGGTGGCGGCCGTTACTCGGGGTCCGGAGGCGGGGCCGCGGGGCTCGGGCGCGGCGAGTCCGAGGGCCCACGACGGAGGTGCGGGCTGCCGCAGCCATGGGCGATCGCGGCGGCGCGGGCGGCTCCCGGCGCCGGAGGACCGGCTCCAAGCCCGCGGGCCAGGGCGGCGGCGGGCCGGCGGCGGCGGAAGAGGCCGTGCGGGACGGGGCCGCGGGCCCCGACGTGGGCGCGGCGGGAGACGCGCCGGCCCCGGGGTCTGCCCGGGACAAGGACGGAGATGCCACCGTGGGCAGCGGCCACTGGGAGATGAGGTAGCGGAGCGTTCCTGACCCCTCACCTCTAACCCCCGACCCTGCGTCTCCCTGTCCCCCGGGAGTGGCCGCGGCAGTGCGAGCCCGGATCTGGGGACCTGGGGGGGGGGGCGCGGCTTGGACGCTAAGGCTTTGGGAGGTCACCTGTCAAGGTCACCCAGGAGGGGGGAGCGGCTGGCCTCCCTCGCCAGGCGGAGTGGGGTGGGTGGCAGGCCCCCTCCCATTGCAGATCTGTGGGGCCCCTGCACGCCAGGTCCTGAGGGCCGGTTCTGCGCGGCCCGAGGAGGCCCGGATCCCTCCTGGGCTGGCTCTTCTTGTCTGGAAGCAGGTAAGTGGGTGGGGAGATTGTGATGAAGGGGTCCCTTTACTCACAGGGAGGGGTTCCTTGAGGGTAGGGCATGCTCCCGGGGAGCTGACTCCAGCCTGGGCCGGGGGGGGGGGGCAGTGCAGCAGAGTTTCTTGTCCTTGCCGACTTTCCCAAGAGTCTGCATGTCTTATTTATTCTTCATATAGTGGTTAGGAGGGCCCCTCCGTGTCTCTAGAATGAGTGCTCATTGTAGGGGCAGAGTTGTATCCTGTGTGGGGACTTTGATTCCGTCTAGGGTACAGGAAGATTTAATGTAGACCTCTACAGGAGGAGGGGACCTGCTTCAGGAAGGAGCTATGGAGACTACACCCTGGCCTGGGATATGGACTTGGCCCACCCAGGCATTGGCTTCCTGCTCCAAACTGGCCCCCAGGCCACCCTCCAATCTTTTCTGGGCTTCATCCTGGGAGCCTAAGTGCAGGGCTTAAGAGCAAAGCTGAAGGGCTGAGCGGAAGCAGGCAGTGGGTGTCTTGAATGGCAAGGACCTGCTCTTTCCCTGTGGGGAAGGGGGCCCAAAGGCTGCCTTTTGGGTGCCCACAGTTCACCTGGAGATAAGATAAACCTCAGTGTGAGGCAGGTGTGGCACTGTGCGGACGAAGGTCAGGTAAAGACTCTGAAGATACTGTGGGGGAGGAGGCCCTTCTGTGAGTCTGGGGTGGTGCTGAAGGTTCTGGAGTTTCCCTCTACTGATTGCCCCAAGTGGCTCCTCTCTTTAAGAGCCAGGGGGGGATGATTAGCTGGACCTCTGGAGAGCGTGGGAATTGGGGTTCTTTTGTATGAGACAGGGAGAGAGGTCTCAGCTGTGGGTCCGAGTGCCACCTGAAGATAGGCAGGGGAGTGCAGTTAGGGACCTGCTTTGCATTGGTGACTGAGCCGCTTCTGTGCCCCTGATGCTCTGAGGGCTTTGCAGTTAGTGGGAGAGCCTGAAAGAGTCTCTGTCTTGAACCGCTGTCTCCCTGGGCAGCGCTCCTGCTGTGCCGCCTCAGCTCCCCTCTTAAAGTGAGGCACAGGGCAGAGAGGGCTGTCCAGGCCTGGAGAGGGAGACCCTTGTGCATCTCTAGGACATGCAGGCCTGTGCTCCTTCCTCAACCCTGGGTGCAGGCCCCCCTGGTTCCACTGCTGTATTCTCCCTGTCCTTTGGTACTTGGCCTGCATGTTGCTTACTCCATTGTCCCTCCTTGCCAGCCTTCCCTCTTCCCTGCTTGTTGCTGCTCTTGGCCCAACCTAGCCTTCCTCTCTCCCTTCCTCCTGATTCCGCTAACTCCCGCCTCCTCCCCTCCCCAACATTTCCTGTTCACCTTGGGCTTTGCTGATGGGTCAGGCTCTAGGTGTGAGCTCACTTCTGCCCTGTGGCAAGGTGATGCTGGAAGGAAAGGCACCCATCCTGCTTGCCTCTGTTCTCTGGTCTGGGAGGCTTGAGGAGCCTGTCCCAATCATCTTGTGCCCCGAGGCCTTCCAGAGGATGGCATAGAGGAAGTGCCAAGGAGGTGTGGTAGCTTGGAGCGTTATGTTGCTCTGCCCCCCTCCCTGCACAGCGTAGCCCTGGACCATGGACCAGGATGAGGTCCACACTTAAGACAGCCTTTGGGTGCAGTACAGACCTTGGTGTGTGTGTTGTGGAGAGGGTCAGGGTCCTGCCTTACCATGTCCCACGTGGGAGGAAAGGCGGCCACTCCTTTCTGCTTTGCCTCACATTCACCTGGGTGAGCCCAGTGGCTGTGGGAGGGGAGGAGGAGGCCTGTGCCACATATTCTTGGCTCCAGGGAGTGGGTGTAGGACAGCTGAAAGATACAGGGCACGATTGGGCCTTCAGTAGGTAAGAGGGTGACAAAGACTGTTTGATGGCCCTCTGGCCTGCTTCTCTCTCCCCTACTGGCCATCTGGTGGCATGCCTTCCAGTCCACGTGGTACTCTGGCAACCATCACCTTTGTGGGCACCGGTGGGTAGCTTCCCCAGCCCCGAGTTAGAATTGTCTGACCTAGAAGGGGAGAGGGCATCATGGGCCAAGGTAGTGTAATGGGAGTGCCGGTGGGGCATGGTCCTGGTGTGAGCAGTTGAGGAAGGTCTTGAAAGCCCAACAGAAGGGACTTGGAAAAAGCTCTTATGTCTTCTGCTGTCAGCGTTGGAAAACAAGACCCTTTTCCCACTTCTGTCCTTATCTTGGAGACAGCCAGAGATAAAGCATCGTGGGCTCCTTGGTGGCCCCAAAGCCAGAAGGGGAGAGAAGTCATACTATTGTGAAACAGTCGTTGTGGTGTGAGGACAGCAGTTAGTGGGTCATGGCAGGAGGAGGCCAGCCAAGAGTCTCAGATAGTTCAGGTGAAAAAAAAAAAACAAACTTCAGCGTGGAGGAGAGAAGCAGTACAGTTGGGAGCCCCACTAACAGATGCCTGGGGAAGCAGGCCATCCTGCTGGTGTCACAGGGCTGTGTCTCTGGGGACACTCACAGCTGGTCTGCTGGAGATGAAAGACATTGAGCAGAATTGGTTGAAATGTCGTCTCAAGTGTGTCAGTCCTTTAGAAAGTCAAATGCAGACATGGGAAACAAGTAGAAATCACAATAGACCTGTTGGATAGATATAGGAAGGCCAGGTCTGCGTTGGTGTGTGTGTGTTGGACAATGGCGGGGGCTAAGGTTGGGCTTCCCGTCTGAGATGACCAGTAAGAAGGGTATGACCACCTTCTTACCAGCCTAGGGCTGCTGGGACCTATTGTGGGTGGACCAGGCACAAAGCAGACCGTGGTCTGGGGGGCAGAGAGTGGGCCTGCGGCATGGCCTCTCTTGGCTTCTCTCCTGGCTATGAGACTGTTGACCCCAACCAGAGCCAGGCTTGCTCTGTGGCACTGGGACATGGTTGTCCCTAAGGAGGCATCTGTGCTTGGGGCGGCGGGTCTTGTGGCATTTCTGCTGCCCAGATGTCTCAAGGCAGGTATGTGTGTGGTGAGAAGGAAGAGGAGGGACTTGCCTCTCCTCTTGCAAAACCAAGACCTTGCTCAATTCCTTCTTGTGGGGCTTCCTGGTGGCACAGCAGCTAGAGGGCAAGGTGGGGCCCCAGCGGGTGTGAGGGAGCCAGGGTGCTGGTTCCTGGTATCTATCTGGGCTCTGGCCTTGTTCCTGTTGTTTCTGCCAGGGGCTGGGCCTTGTCCAGCCATACCATACAGTGGTCCCTTTGCTGGATTGGTGGGGTCTCTTTGGGTGTCTCTCACCCCAGCACCACGTGGGAGTTTCCCACCAGTGAGGGCTTCCATATTATCAGGTGCCTGGTCTTGCTGAATGTTTTTTACCCAGCAGCTTCAGGGCAAGTCATTGACTCAGAAAGGTGCCTGTTAGGTTGGGTACTTGGCTGGCCTTTGGTCTGGGCCCCTGGACCACGTGGCCTATGTGGATGTATGTGAGGAGGAAGTGGTTCTGGCTATGCCAGCTGGTGCCAGCTAGGCCCACAGATCCCACGCTCAGATCAGTGTCCTAGGAGCCTGGTGGTAATCTGCGTCTTCCGTTGAGCAGGTCCAGTTTCCTGGCCTAAAATGCCTGAGTCCTAAAGGCCTGGACAACTCTAGATATAGCACCCGGATAGTTTTGGATTTTTTTTTTTTTTTGGCTAGTCCTGGGGCTTGGACTCAGGGCCTGAGCACTGTCCCTGGCTTCTTTTTGCTCAAGGCTAGCACTCTGCCACTTGAGCCGCAGTGCTACTTTTGGCCATTTTCTATATAGGTGGTGCTGGGGAATCGAACCCCCAGATTCATGTATACGAGGCAAGCACTCTACCACTAGGCCATAGTCCCAGCCCTACTTTCGGCTTTTTGATGGTTAATTGGGGCTAAGAGTCTTGTCAGCTTCTGGACACCAGTGGCTCAGGCCTATAATCCTAGTTATTCAAGAGGCTGAGAACTGAGGATTGTGGTTGAAAGCCAGTAGGAAAGTCTGTGGGACTCTTATCTCCAATTAAACACCTCCCAAAAAGCCCACAGATAAAACAGAAATGAAGCTGTGGCGCAAGTGGTAGAGTACTAGCCTTGGGCACAAAAAGCTCAGGGATAGCACCCAGGCCTCGAGTTCAAACCATATCCTCCCCCCTCCCAACATACAACATCTCAAACCCCAGGATGACGCTCTCTCTGTGTTTCTCTGTCACACACACACACACACACACACACACACACACACACGAGTCTCAGTCTCATGGACTTTCCTGTCTGGTCTGGCTTCTAACTTCAATTCCCAGATCTCATACTCCTGAGTAGCCTGGATGACAGGTGTAAGTCACTGGTGCCCGACTTCCTCCTGTTTCTTGAGTAGGTTCATCAAGGCACTCTTCCTGCTGCCTAGATGGTGAGGCACCTGAGTGGTCCTAAGAGTTGCTGGCATGACCATGCCAAGCTCCTTCTCCTACTTATAAATAGGGGATGAATGGTGTATGGACAAAAGAGGCAGTTTGGATGGTAGTAGGTCACAGTCTTGGTGGGCCCCGCCTTGCCCTGGAGCATCCGCTCACAGGTGGGGCCTGTCCCTTCTTTGCCAGGTGCCATCGCCTGCAGGATTCCTTGTTCAGCTCAGATAGTGGCTTCAGCAACTACCGTGGCATCCTGAACTGGTGTGTGGTGATGCTGGTGAGTAGGGCGGGATGTGGGCGCAGGCCCGCGTAGGGTCAGGGGTGCCAGGCTCTTCCGCCTCGGTCTGGCCCTGGATGCAGTCTCTGGGGAGTGTGAGTGAACTGGGCGTGTGCGTGAGAATGGGAGAGTTCTTTGTGGCTGCCGGCCCTGTCTGGTAGAAGAAAGCAGGGGCAGTCCCTGGAGTGCCAGATGGGATTACATGGAATTCCAGGAGAGCCCTGTGGACAGTGGGGAGGTTGAATAGTATATCTGGGGGTTGCCTGTGGCAGCTGTGCCTTAGGGATGGAGGGTCCCCCTCATCCCTGGCTGGCAGGGGAGGGCAGAGAGAGGACTAACACTCACCCTCTTATCCCACCACTGGGCTGGGAGCATGATGAGGAAGCATTTTGTGGGCATAAGACTTCCCTGGCAAAAAGTGAAAGAAGTCTTGGGGGATGCTGTATCATGTGGCCTTGTAGGCCTGGGGCCTTCAGGAGACCTGGCTACCAGGGCCCTCTGGGCCCCTGTCACTCAGCCATAGGTTCTTGTGGAACACAGCACGTGTGCAAGGTCTTCTGCCTCTGGGGCCTGGATCCCACAGCAGAAACCCCACCCTAGGAGCCAGTGGAGGTGGAGGCTCAAAGGGCAGCCTGAAGTGTAGAGCAAGGGGCAAGGGGTAATCGGTGCCCAGGCTCTACTACTCAGGGATGATGTGGCCTGAGGCCTTTGAACCTACCCAGAAGTGTCTGCCTCTGCTTTGAGCCTGCCTGCTCTGGCCGCCCATGTGGAAGGGGTTCCATGTTCACCACACACTGCTGTGCCTCAGGAGGTTCCTGAGGCCCTCAGTATCCTTGTCCAGGAGACAGCCTCGAGTCTCACCCAGGTGTGCAGGGAACATTGGGCTCAAGTCCAGCCTGGCTCCACCCACAGGAGGTGAGCCATCTCATTTTTGCCCAGTCTTATCTAAAAAAGAGGCCTCTGGGTAAGAGAGGTCCTCAGCCAGTACAATGTTTTCCTGTAACCTTTCCACTGCTTTTGTCCTTGTATCCATTCTGCAGAGGGGGGTCCCACTTGCCTTTAAGGAGAGGCCTCACTGCAAGAGTGATATTGTAGGGTCACGTGTTTGGCTGGCAGGCTGGTGCTGGGGAGGCAGCAGCCCCTATGTCGCTAGGCTGTTTACATCTTCTGTGAAGCTTTTCCTGCACACCCAGGCGTGAGACCTAAACATGTTCCTTTGGCCATGTTGCCTTTCTGTCTCAGGCTAAGTTGGTGGTATCAGGACCCAACTCCTGGGGATCGGAGTGTTGTTAGAGCAGCTGAGACACAGTACCTCATCCCTGACCCCGATGACTTTGGTGGTATCTTCATGGTGCTTCTAAAGCCCGCTGCAGCTCCTTGCCACTAAGCTGGGCTCTGCAGGGGCTGGTCTGGGGGTGGGGGGGTGGGAGGGGGAACCTGCGCCCTGGGCTCCTCAGCCTGATCCTCTGACGGGGCCGGACCCTGGAGCTCAGCTTTGGCAGACTTCTCCCATGTGGGTGTGGGAGCTTTGTCCTCACTGGTAATGGGAGGCTCAGCACAGCACTGTGGCTTGTTTGCTACTGTAGATAAGGCACTTGGGAGGGGTCTGCTAGCAGGATGACTCTCTTCTGCACAAGGGACCATGAGGGACTTTTTTTTTTTTTGTCTGTTGTGGGGTTTAAACTCTTGGCCTGGGTTTTGTTCCTCAGCCCTTCAGTTCAAGGCTAGCGCTGTACCACTTGAGCCACAGCACCACTTTTGGTTTTCTTGTTTATTGGAAATAAAGAGTCCCAGGGACTTTTCTGCCCGGGCTGGCTTTGAACCTTGATCCTCAGATCTCAGCCTCCTGAGTAAGTAGGATGACAGGCGTGAGCCACTGGTGCCCGGCTTATAAGGGACTTTTCTTTGCCCTTATACTGGTGTGTGGTCAGGTATGTGGTGAGTCTCAGAGCTTGGTATTAAAAGACTAGTGTGGGGCTAGGAATATGGTCTAGTGGTAAAGTGCTCGCCTCATATACATGAAGCCCTGGGTTCAATTCTTCAGCACCACATATATAGAAAAAAGCTGGAAGTGGCGCTGTGGCTCAAGTGGCAGAGTGCTAGCCTTGAGCAAAAAGAAGCCAGGGACAGTGCTCAGAGGACTGGCAACAAAAACAAAACAAAAGACTAGTGTGGTTGAGATTTTAAGGCTGAGATTGCTGCCCAGGCCTAGAGTTTGTGCTTCAAAGATATAAGGGGAGCTGGGAGGTGCTGATTTGGGTAAGATGTGGCCAGCATTACCAGGGCTGAGCCTTCTATGTCTTGCAGATCCTGAGCAATGCACGGTTGTTTTTGGAGAACCTCATCAAGTGAGTAAATATGTTAGGCCCTTCCCGACACCCCCTACTACCTCATGGGGCTGTTCCAGGTCAGGCCCTACACCACTCAGGCCTCTACTGCCCCACTTCCAGGTACGGCATCCTTGTGGACCCCATCCAGGTGGTGTCTCTGTTCCTAAAGGATCCCTACAACTGGCCTGCTCCATGCCTGGTTATTGGTGAGCTGGGCTTAGAGGAAGGCCACGGGTGGGGACCAGCCTGACCTGGGCCTGAACCTTCCTCACGGGTGTCTCTGTCCTCAGTGGCCAATGTCTTTATTGTGGCTGCATTCCAGATTGAGAAGCGCCTGGCAGTGGTAAGTGGTGTCTGCGCTCACCCACGCCATAGTTGCTGGGGGTCTGCTGGAGGTAGGATTCTGGTTGAGTGCTTTGCCCCCTTCCCCAGGGCGCCCTGACTGAGCAGGTGGGGCTGCTGCTGCACGTGGCCAACCTGGCCACCATCATCTGCTTCCCAGCAGCTGTGGCTTTACTGGTCGAGTCCATCACTCCAGGTGTGCTGCCCCCTCCTGACCCTCCTAGCCCCAGGTTCAGTCTGGTGGACGGGCTCCCTGCCATGCATGGGTGTCTGTGGCTGAGCCCCTCTCTGCTTCCCACCGCACACGGGTGACTGTAGGCTAAGATCTCTCTCCTGCAGTGGGCTCCTTGTTGGCTCTGGCATCGTACTCCATCCTCTTCCTCAAGCTCTTCTCCTACCGGGATGTCAACTTGTGGTGCCGTCAGCACAGGGCCAAGGCTAAGGCTGGTAGGGTTCGAGTCTGGGGGCTTACCTGGGGGCTGGGCCTGTGCAGCAGGGCTCACTCTACTGTTCTTACCCCCCCTCCCCCTTTACTTGTAGCCTCTGCGGGGAAGAAAGCCAGTGTGACTGGCACTCAGAGCACTGTGAGCTACCCAGACAACCTGACCTACCGAGGTGAGGGTCCATGGGGACAGGGCCTCCCTGAGGCCAGAGGCAAGATCAGGCCCATTTGGCTCCAGCCTCCTTCCTTCCCTTCCAGATCTCTACTACTTCATTTTTGCCCCAACTTTGTGTTATGAACTCAACTTTCCCCGCTCCCCCCGAATCCGAAAGCGCTTCCTGCTGCGGCGGATCCTGGAGATGGTGAGGCTTGGGGAGGGGGAGGGGTCACTAAGGGCGTGGTGTAGGGGGACCACGGATGCAGACTCAGGTGGCTGCTCTCTGCTTCCTCCCCAGCTGTTCTTCACCCAGCTCCAGGTGGGGCTGATACAGCAGGTAAGTGGGACGAGTGGGAGTGGGGTGAGCTGAGCGGGAGCTGGGCACAGCTGGGGAGACTAACAGGGTCCCATTCTTTTGCAGTGGATGGTACCTACCATCCAGAACTCCATGAAGACCTTCAAGGTGAGCTGGGGCTCCCGAGGCTGGAGTGGGTGGGAGGGGCTGGGTCCGGCTGAGGCAGCCTGTTTTTGCAGGACATGGACTACTCACGCATCATTGAGCGCCTCCTAAAGCTAGCAGTGAGTGCCTGGGGTTCATGGGTGAGGTGAGCCTGATGAGAAGGTATGTGTGTTCTGAAGCCCGGAGCCCTTCCCCTCACAGGTCCCCAACCACCTCATCTGGCTCATCTTCTTCTACTGGCTTTTCCATTCCTGCCTGAACGCTGTGGCGGAACTTATGCAGTTTGGTGACCGGGAATTTTACAGGGACTGGTGGTGAGTAGCATTAGGGGTGGTGGTGGTCCTTGGCGTCTGGGCGGGCCATGGTGTGCTCTATTCCTGTCTCTGGGTTCCAGGAACTCGGAGTCGGTCACGTACTTCTGGCAGAACTGGAACATCCCTGTGCACAAGTGGTGCAGCAGGTGGGTGGTCCGTGCGCAGGTGGGGCGGCGGGGGGGGGGGGGGGGGGGGGGCGGTGCTTACCCAGGCCACCTCCCAGGGCCTCATCCTCTGGCCTCTGCTCTCTGCAGACACTTCTACAAGCCCCTGCTCCGACGGGGCAGCAGCAGGTGGCTGGCCAGGGTAGGGGTATTCATGGCTTCGGCCTTCTTCCACGAGGTCAGTGCTCTGCCATCTTTTCTTCTGCCTTACCTGGGTAGGGTTGTGGCCAGCAGCTGAGACAGGAATCCCCCTTTCTTATTCTAGTACCTGGTAAGCATTCCCCTTCGGATGTTCCGCCTCTGGGCATTCACCGCCATGATGGCGCAGGTGAGCAACCCCGTACGTGGCTGCCTCTCCCACCAGCTTTCCCCGTGGTCACTTTGGCCAACTGACCTTGGCCCCACACGTCCCCAGGTCCCGCTGGCCTGGCTTGTGGGCAACTTCTTCCAGGGCAACTATGGCAATGCGGCGGTGTGGCTGACCCTCATCATTGGGCAGCCAGTGGCTGTGCTCATGTACGTCCATGACTACTATGTGCTGCACTACGAGGCTTCAACTGGAGGGGCCTGAACTACCCCGAGGCTCAGACTCTGATGCCCACCTGCCCTCAGGCCTGCAGTGCTGAGTGCGCCCTGGTTACCTGGACCTTCTTCCTGTTTCAGGAGGCCTTTCTGCCCCTATGGGGCTCCCTCCTACTCTCCTTAGGTGTGGTGCCACCAGCACCCAGCCGGCAGGAGCCAGTGCTACGTCTGTCTGACCAGGAGCCAAGGGTGTCAATAAAGTGCTGTCCAGAGTGACCTCCCTAAGCCTGGTGGGGGTGGGTGGGCTACTGGAAGGAGGATGGCCCATTCCACACTGGCCAGTGGCAGTGCCAGATAGCTGGCAGGGGCCAGAAGTCCTGATACTCAATGACCAAAGTGTGGCACTGGTGGATCTGTAGAGCAGTCACCTTGTAAACTCATGTTCTTCTGGCTTGTGTGAATGAGACTGCTTAGCTACACAAGTGGCAAACCATCACAGCTAAAGGCCCGAGAGGTGCCTAGGCAACCTTATGGCTTGGCAAAGACCAGCTGAAGTACAACTTGTCCTGCTAATCCCAGTGGAAGCCCAATCAATCTCCTGAGCTCCCTGCAAGGGGCTGGCTGCTCAGTAAGGTGGGATGACTGGTCATTTTCCTGAATCCTGGAACTCTGCTCCCTCTCGTTACTTATGTGTGGCTCTCTTGGCAAAGGAGGACAGCCCTGTGACATCAGAGGGATGCCTTGTCCCTAGACCCTGCCACCCGCCAAGTCAGGGAACAGAGGCCAGTCCAGGGATCCTAACCCTACCATTTTCTGTTGGTGGTCATTTAAAAACTGCTTGCTGGGTGACAGACCCGACTTCGGGGATGGCTGAAGGTGGGTGTCTGCAAGGCGAGTGGACAGTGGTCTTGGAGCTGTGCTGCCCTGTCAGCACACCACTTACCCTGTCCATGACCCATACATACCTCCTGCGGCATGGCAGTGTTGGGGAAAGGGCAGGCTGTCTTCGAAGCCTGCAAATGTGTTCATGCATAGGCAGCATCTCTGATCTCTATTGCCTGGTGGCCATAACCTTGACTTGCTGGGACAGCAGGGGACACAATCCTCGAGGACAGGATGTCTAGGACCTGCCTCCCCTGCACTTCCCTTGCCAGGAGAGCTTGACCCAGACCAGGCATGTTTTACTGAATATGGTGGCTGTGAGGCCACCTCCCCAGCTTCTGCCAAGAACCCATGCAAATGTCTGATAGCAAGAACAGGGCCAGAGCCAGTCTACCACTTCCTGGGCACCAGGTGGCTCTGCTGAGATCAAGCCAATGAATGTGCCCACCTGTGCCCCCTGCCCGGAATGGATATACCTTGGGAAGGTATAGCCTTGGGAAGGAGGGAGGAACTGTCCTATTGGTAACCAGGGTCCCCTCAATAAAAAGCTGTGAGCAACTAGTGGTCTGTGGCATCAGATGGACCTGCTGGGTGCTGTGGTCAGGGGGCCCCAATCATGGCAGCCCAGGCCTAGAGACCCTGGTGCCTGGCCTGGGCCCTGCCTCTCCCTAGTCCCTCTCAACCATGAGGAAGCACACAGAACACACAGCAGAGAGCATGTCCATTTATAGAGATTTGTGTGTATATATTCTCTGTGAAGGGGAAAAGTAGGACCCTCATATAAAAATCCAAAATACAATTCTATGAACAACCTGCAGGGTCAAGTCCAAGTGTGGCTATGAAGCAAGCCCCAACCAAGCCAGGGGACGCAGGGCTGGGGTGAAGGCAGCAGGTGTGTGGGCTCTGAGACACTCCTATAGACCTGAGGCACGGCCCAGCCCCTAGTCTTCTCTCTGAACTACTGAGGCAGTGAAGGCTGCCCTAGGACCATATGTCTTCCCAGGGCCAGCCCTGCCCTGGGGGTAGTGTGGGAGCAGGCCACAGGCTGGCCTGGGGCCTCTAGGAGACAGTGGGATCCTTGGCTTTGGGGGGCTCAGAGCCCGTCAGCAGGGAGATGGTGGGGTCATCCGTGTAGTCATCCCCTTCAGAGAAGTAGGACCCCTCCCCCAGCTCAAAAAGCACAGGTAGGTCACTGCTTCCAGTATCCACTGCATCGGGGTCCAGAAGAAATAGGGGCTGAGCGGTGTAGTGTACCAACTGCTTCCCTGCAGGGGAAGGATCAGGGTGGTGGAGATGGGAAGCGGGCAAGTGGAAGAAGGTGGGGATTATGGCTCAGGGCTTAACTCACCAGAGTCAAGGTTGCTGTTCTCAGCCTCCAGAGACCTGGGGGGCTCCTGGGGGGACAGGAGCTCCTGGATCTGTGTAGAAGAGGGATCCAGTGAGGGTTGCTGCTGGGTTCCCCCGCCCCCCACCCTGCCCACCTACGCACGCTGGTCAGGCTGCTGTCAAGGTCAGGCAGGCTCATGTCGGGCATGGTCACGGAGGGGCTGAACAGCTGCGAAGGAGGGAGGGAAGTCAGGGCTGGCCTATGGTCCGGGTGGGGATGGGTGGGTGGGGCAGACCAGACTCACGTCTAGCAGGGCGCTGGTGTCCACACTGAAGCCATGGCTGGTCAGCATGGTCTGCAGGTTGTCCAAGTTGGAGTCCATGGCATCCAGGTGGTCACTGAGCTCGTTCCTGACCCAGAGTGAACAGGGAGGTGAGCCAGGGCCCCTACCCAGCCACACCTGGGCTGGAGAAGGGCTCCCCTCAGGCTGCGTCCCCTGCCAGGCCCTCTGGACGGTCAGCATGGGCTTGTGGGACAGTGTGTGCCAACAGCCCAGCCCGGAAGAGGTACTGGTGAGCTTCTGGTCCTCCAGGGCTGCTGAGGGAGATGTGTAGCTTGGCCTACTGGGGGTCTTGCTGCTACAAGGCCCATGGGGCCTTAGTGGGAATGACTGGGGCAAAGATGGAGGGAGGGAGCGATTCAGGTCTAGAAATGGGAGGGGGAGCAGTGCAGTTTTTTGTTTGTTTTTTTTTTGCCAGTCCTGGGGCTTGGACTCTGGGCCTGAGCACTAACCCTGGCTTCTTTTTGTACAAGGCTAGCAAGCACTCTACCACTTGAGCCACAGTGCCACTTCCGGCTTTAGCAGTGCAGATTTTCATGCTTGACAATGTCTTACCATTGCAGTTAGAAGGAGTAAGGAGGGGATAAAGGGCTGCATTTAAGGGGGGTGGTCTGTGTCTCCCCCTAGGGCTGCTTGGGGACCATACAGCTCTAGGCCACTGGTGTCACCTGAACCAAGGGTAAAGCAGTTGGGCTGGTTCTCTGGGTGCCTTGGGGCCCATCACATTCTGAGGAAGCACAGTACAGCAGCCAGATCCTGCCTCACAGGTCAGGTGGGGCCATGTGGACCACAGCCACTGGACCATACCCAGGGGAGTTGGTGAAGAAGCGGAGCCTGTGAGGCCCTCCCCTGGGTGCTTTTCACCAGGTGGAAGAGTAGCGCTATGACAGGATGAAGTCTGGTCCATGCTGCTGGAGGGGCCCGAGCTCTGGCAGAGCCCTCCTCCCTCCCCAGTGGGGGCAGCGCTAACCCTGGCTGGACTCGGCCATGCAGAAAGGAAGAAGAGGGGCAGGGGAAGAGGCGGGCGGCCCCAGACATCTGTGGAGTGTGAGCCAAACTGCAAGATACAAAGACAAGAGCCCCCCCCCCATTGCAGGCGGGGGCTGGGGGTCTGTGCCCACCGTCCTCGCTTACTCAGCCTCTAGGATTGGCTGAGTGCTGGTGAAGGCGGGGCCCTGGCTCACCATCTGCTGTCCCAGGTTTAGGAAGCCTGACAGGTGCAAGGACCTTATAGCTTACTGCAGGAGAGGGGGATGGCAGTATCAAGGGTGGCCCACAGGGCAAGGACTCCCAGGACATCAGACAAGGCCACTCAGCTTGCCCTGCCAGATGCTCTTGGCTTCAGTGGTGCTGGGGCTACTGTGACCTGGTACTGTGACTCATCTTCCCTAGCCCCATCTCTTTTGAGTTTTGGGGAATGAAATTCACCCTGCTCATGCCAAGCAAACACTCAGGGTGTGGGCTATTACCAGCCACCCGGTACCAGCCCTCCAGAGAGTGGCCTGAGCAAAGGCCCAGGCTGCGAGTCTAGGTCTATGCATGGAGACAGCACTCACTTGTCCAAGCAGGCTACACTTAGGCACTTCTCAGGGGTGGAGGGCAAGTGTGCAGGGTTGTGGGCTCTGGTATCCACAGGGGCTGTGGTTGAGGCAGCAGGGGTAGGTTCGTTCTCTTGCAGGATGGAATCGATGAGGGCAGTTGGGGACAAAGGGGTGTCCACAGAGGATGGGTGTCCAGGCCTTGCCTCTTCCAGTCGGGGGCTCTGAGGTGGGCTGGGGGGCTCCTCCTTGACACGCACCATGGGGCTGCTGGATAAGGTCCTGGGTACATAGGGATGTCAGTAGGAGCCACCTGCAGCCCCATCAACTCCTAACACCACCCTGGACCCAGAGGGGCAGGAGGGCTAGGGGTGTTGTGGCCCCACCTCTTGTCTAAACTCCTGCCTGGCGAGGCCAAGGGGCTGGCAGGAGCCAGCTCAGTGATGTCCGAGATTATGGGTCCAGAGCTGGTGACGGCATCTGGGTTATAGAGGCTGGAGCTGCTGTAGGCTGGGGATGGAGCCTGTAATCAAAGGCAGAGGCCACATGCACAGTAAGCCTGTGGCAGGCTCTGTCACACAGCACCCTCTCTGTACATCTGCTGGCAGTCCTGAGCAGTCTCGTGCTCACCGAGTACGGGCCTGGGCCATGAACATGCTCCAAGGAGTACTGCCGGCTATACTTGGGCACAGAGTGTGCTGAGCTGCTGTCACTCAACATCAGGGGGCTGCAGGGAGGGAGCAAGAGTTAGCTGCCTGCCTTGGGCCTTGTGGGTGCCCAAGACACAGCAGGCAGAGGAGACAGATGGCCCAGGGCTGGAGCAAACAGTGCAGGCATTCCCAGCGCCTCACATCTTTCTCTTCACCCCCAGGATCCGGTTTGACTGCACCAGTGAGATCAGGAACTGAATCAGCTGTAGGGCAGAAAGGACACAGTCACCCTGGCCCACTGTGGAGGGAACCCACCTGCCACCAGCCCAGCCTACCTTGTTGACAACTTTCTGCTGCTGTGCATGCTTCTGCCGCAGGCTGGCCACCTCTCGCCACAGGGCCTCATTTTCACTGCAACACATCAGAGTCAGTGGGGCCCCAGGAGCCAGGGACAGCCCCTGTAGACATCCTCTACCCCCAGGAAGGTGCAGAGGAGAGTGGGGGGAGAACGAGGACTGGAAGTGGGGTTGGACCAGGTGAGGGTTTGCTGGCATCCTTTCCTCAGCTCCACTGTATTTCCAAGATAAAATAAAAAGGTCTAGTGGAGATAGGCATCGGTGGCTCACGCCTGTAATCCTAGCTATTCAGGAGGCTGAGATCTGAGGATCCAGGTTCAAAGCCAGTCTGGGCAGGAAAGTCCTTAAGACTTTATTTCCAATCAACCACTAAAAAATCTGAAAGTGGCTGTGTGCTGGTGGCTCCTATCTGTAATCCTAGCTACTCAGGAGGTTGAAATCAGGATTGCAGTTCAAAACCAGCCTGGGCAGGAAAGTCCATGAGACATTAATCTCCAATTAAGCACCAAAAAAGCTGGAAGTGGAGCTGTGCAGAACTCTAGCCTTGTGCAAAAAAAGCTCAGGGACAGTGCCCAGGTCCTGGGTTCAAGCCCCATAATTGGTGTGTGACACACACACACACACACACCCCAGTAGGGCCAGGTGCCAGTGGCTCACACCTATAATCCTAGCTACTCAGGAGGCTGAGATCTCAGGATTGAGATTCAAACCTCAACAAAACATGGCTTTTTATCTCTAATTAACAAGGAAAAAGCTAGAAATGAAGTGATAGAGCATTTGCCAGATGTTGGTGGCTCATACCTGTAATCCTAGCTACCCAGGAGGCTGAGATATGAGGATTGCAGTTCAAAGCCAGCCTGGGAAAGTCTCCATGAGACTCTCATCTCTAACTGTCAAAACACTAGAAGTAGTGCTGTGGCTCAAAGCCATAGAACACTTGTCTTGAGCAAAAGAGCTCAGAGACAGTGGCCAGGTCACGAGGTCAAGCTGCACAACTAATCAAAAAACAAAACAAACAAAGCCAAGTGATAGAGCACTAGTTATGAGTGGAAAAAGCTGAGCAAGGTCTTGAGCTTCCCTGTACCAGAAAAAGAAGTCTATTGGAGTTTGATTGTGACTGAGATAAGAGTACAAGGCATGCCTGTTGTACCCCATGATCTTGGCATCAATGTTGGCTGAATCCTCTTGGCCTTCTTGGAGCTCCGCTCTCAACCACCAGCCATCTCTGTCCCCATTGGAGGCAAAGGGACCAGGTTTTAGAAGGCTGAAGAGTAACACACAGGAGGGCATCCTGCTACACGCAGGTAGCTTGGGATTCAACAGGCAAGCCTTGCCTTTTTTTCCCTTCTTTTCTTGCCAGTCCTGGGGCTTGAACTCAGGGCCTGGGCACTGTCCCTGAGCTTCTTTTTGCTCAAGGCTAGCACTCTGCCAACTTGAGCCACAGAGCTGCTTCCAGCCTTTTCTGTTTATGTGGTACTGAGGAATGGAACCCAGGGCTTTGTGCATGCTAGGCGAGCACTCTACCACTAAGCCACATTCCCAGTCCAAGCGTTGGCTGTTCTGTCAGGAGACTGCCCTGGGAAGGGGGAATGAGTTGCTGGAGAACAGTTCCCATACAGTCAGTATCAGCACATACTTTCGGTTTTTTTGGGTGTGTATTTGCTCACACTGGGGCTTGAAGTCAGGTCTTCTTGCTCTTGCCTGGCTTTCTCACTCAAGGGCGATGCTCTACCAAGTTGAGCTGCAGCTCCACTTCTGGCCTTTTGCTGGTTAAGTGGAGATAAGAACCTCACGGGTTTGTCTGCCTGGGCTGGCTTTGAACTGCAATATTCAGATCTCAGCCTCTCGAGTAGCTAGGATTACAGGCATGAGCCACAAGCACTTGGCCATAATGTACTTTTTTTGCTGCTCTGGTGGGCTGGCCTTGCAAAGCCCCTGCATGCCTTCTTGACAGAGCTGACCCTTCTGGCCACATCCTGACAAAGGCCATGTCTATCTGGCAGTCCACAGGTATCACAAAGCCAGTGTTTCTTGCTGACAGCAATGTATGGTCTGAGCCCAGGACCTTCCACCGCAGGAGTTAAAAGGACCTGTCACAGAAGCTGAGGGTGATTCTTGCCCCAAAATGGGCAAGAAGAGCCCTAAATTGTGCCTTGTCCCAGTTTCTCGTTGCCATGCATGCGTTAGGCTGCCTGCTGGGGTGTTCTCAGAAGAGTCCTGGCTGAGGAGGGATTATAGGGCTGGGCATGGAGTGGCTACATACATGCAGGGCAGATGTTTGGTAAAGAACTTGAACTGCTCCCTGTCCCCAGGTCTGGGGTGCAGGCAGCTGGCAATGATGACTCCCTGTGCTGAGTGACGCCAGGACAGCGGGAGCCACTGAAAACAGAGAGAAGCAAAGGGGCTAGGCCTGAGGATTGTTCTGGCCAGCTTCTACAAGCCCCTCTTTAAAGAGGGCCTGAAGGGCATGGTCTGTGCACTCAGTTCCTGTGTATATAGAACCCAACTGGCCCATGCTGTAAAACCAGGTAGAGGCCGACCTTCCTTGAAATGACAGCCTGGAAGGGGCATGGGGAAGTGCATGCAGGGGAACCTCCAACTTCATTCTGTACTGGAGACTGTCAGAGAGGAAAGCTGGGAGCAGCTCTGCAGGGAGGGGTAGAGGGGGGACAGTGGCCTCTCTGCCCTGCCCACCAGCCGAGCCCACAGCACTCTGGACAGCAAGCTCCAAGTGCAAGACCTACTGCTTCATGGCCAGGAGCTTCGAGTCCATACATTCTTGCTTCCCCTTCATCAGCTGCACGTCGGTCAGCAGCTTGGTGACACTGTCCTGGCGGATCTTTAGGTCTTCGTTTTTCAGAGTGGATATCTGGGGGGAGGCACACCCAAATGTGAGGTGGGCTTGGATGGCAGCAAGCTTCTATGCTGAAGCTAGGGCATGGCCTGGTCACACTGGGGAAGGGCCAAGTGGAGTAAGGGGTCAGAGGGACATGCAGGGATGCAGGCACACCCTGTGGCTGCTGGTCCCCTCTGAGGAAGGGAAGGGGCGTGCTCAGGGCTGGTGACTCACACTGGTTACTTTCCTCTTGATGTTCTCTAGGAGCTGCTCCTGGCCCCGCAGGAAGCACGGGTGCTGGAACTCAGTGTCATCTCTCTCTGGCTTGACCAGGCCACCCTGTTCAATGTGGACCACTTTCCGGAAGCCATCTGTATGTACAGGGACAGGTAGGGCAGGTCTGCCTAAGTTCTGGCCACTGCTCAGGGGCAAGTGAAGGGGGCTTCCTGGGGAAGAGCTGTGTGCCACTCTGGCCACAGCCCACCTGTAACAGCTGGTGATCTTGGCTCTACTTTACACAGCTACCCTTCTAGTGTGTGGGAGTACAGCTTGGGCTTCAAAGACTCTTCCCTGGGGTCCCCAGGATCATACCACCCAAAGACCCCTCCAGCTGCCAGGAGTGGGGGGGGGCCTCAAGGCCCTGTCTTGGTTCACCCAGGACTCCATTGCTCATTGTGTTGGGAGTCTGCCATCCACGTTACAGCTCAGCTGTCTAGACCCCCTGGGAAGATGACCCTCTGGGTGGGCACTCACACATGTTGAGCTGGCGCACGAAGCTGGCCATATTGTTGTGCTTGAAGTACTTGGGCAGCACCTCCTTGGCGAATTGGCCCTGGTCGAACACATGGAAGCTGTTCCCGCTCTGTCAGGAGACACACAGGGGGGTGGGGGCGGCGTGTTGCTGCAGTAGTGGGGACAGCCACCCTTGATCAGAGGCACCCCGCCCCCTCCCTCCCTGTGTGGAGGGCAGCAATGTTCCTTCTCCATGTGGCCAATGGGAGGTGGAGCTCAGCCCCTAAGCCTTCTCTGGTCTGCATCCTGGCTTTGGGGCCCATGTTGCCAGAGGCAGGGTTTTCTTCCCTAGCAGTTCCTGGGTGTTGGATTTATATTCATGTACAGACCACATCAATCTGGCCATTCCCTAGAAGGGATTGGTGTTTAGCCTTAATTAGCAAATTTTCCTGAAGAATGGCTAAAGTTCCATATTGAGGCACCAAATGGGCAACCAAGTCTCCAATGCAAGACACATAGTGTGCTCAGAAACACAACCTCATTCTTTTGGCATGGCTGTCCTTTCTGAGGAGCCAGAATCCTCTTGAATGGAGCCCAGAAGCCACCAAAAAGGGCTAAGAGTCAGGGTAGGAGGTCTCACTGGGGGAACAGGCTTCTTTGGGTTGGGGAGGGGAACAATATGGGCAGAAAAAAGCAGCAAGAGCACATGGTTAGCACTACAGCTGTTCTCAACACAGTGTGGCAAAGATAAGCATAAAAAGTGGTGTTGGGGACTCCAAGGACCTGGAGAACAGTAGCAGGAGCTGGCACTCCAATCAGATTGATGTACCTCCTCAGAAGTAGCTGCAGTTCACCGAGAGCAGCGAGCTTCTGGCAGGTGACCTGCCTCCCCCACCCCCACCCTCACCCCCACCCCCATTCTGCACAGCCTTGAAGAGCCACCATTGCAACTGAGTACATTGACTGGTATGAAGCCAAAGGCTTCATCCAGAGGAACTTTCAACATCGGCTATCTGGAAGCTCACTGAAGTCATAAGCAAGATGGTTTAGCTCTCCCAGTGTCAAAAGCCTTTTTTATAGAGATGTTTGTGGGAGCGTGTAGGCATTTTTTCCCCTTTGTGCCAGTCCAGAGGTTAAAACTCAGGGCCTCAGCTTTTTCGCTGAAGGCTGGCAAGTTAACACTTGAGCCATGTTTCCACTTCTGGCTTATTGGTGCTTAATTGGAGATACAGAGTCCCATGGACTTTTCTGCCTGGGCTAGCTTTGAACTACAATCCTCATCTCACTTTCATGGAATATTCCCCAGTGGAGCACACGAAGCTTATTTAGAGTCTCTGGAATCTAACAAATGAAGAAGGATTTGCACAATGAAATCACTAAAACACAGGGGGACATGAGGGGATTTCCCCCTTTGGTTTCAACAAGGCTCAGAGATTACACTGAGAGGAGCAAGATTTTTCATCCTTTCCAACTCCAGGGTGATGAGACCACATTCCTGCAGTTATTAGGCCAAGGGCCTACATAACCCCCACTGTAACCATGGAAGTGGAGATCTATTAGGCCCACCCAGCAGGCCATAAACTCAGCTTGGACCACTCTTATCCAAGGTAGCATGTAGGATGGAACATCTAGTTGGGAGCACTGAGCTGAAAGAATACCAGTAGCTACTGTCTAGCCTTGTTCCCAGAGTATTTGCCCAGGGGAGATGCAGTCTGTAAGGAAAGTGATGGCGTTCACTCTACAGGAAATGGTTTGGGCATGCTCAGGCTCCAGATCACAGGTAATGACAGTTCCTCTCTTAGCAGGGGGCTGAGCCCCTTGCTCAGCCTGCCCTATTTAGAAAAGGCAGAGAAATGCCCTCCTGGGTCAGAACAAACCAAGACTAATCCAAACTGTACTACTTAACCAATAAACCCATCTACTACCATACCAAAAACCCCCACAGGGCTGGGAATATGGCCTAGTGGCAAGAGTGCTTGCCTCGTATACATGAAGCCGTGGGCTTGATTTCTCAGCACCACAGAAAATGGCCAGAAGTGGCGCTGTGGCTCAATTGGCAGAGTGCTGGCCTTGAGCAAAAAAAGAAGCCAGGTGCCTGCCTCGGATACACGAGGCCCTAGGTTCGATTCCCCAGCACCACATATACGGAAAACGGCCAGAAGCAGCGCTGTGGCTCAAGTGGCGGAGTGCTAGCCTTGAGCGGGAAGAAGCCAGGGACGGTGCTCAGGCCCTGAGTCCAAGGCCCAGGACTGGCCAAAAAAAAAAAAAAGAAGCCAGGGACAGTGCTCAGGCCCTGAGTTCAAGGCCCTGGACTGGCCAAAAAACAAACAAAACCCCACAAACAGTTCAACAACCTCACTCCCAGATCAAACAGCCTCACCACTGTTTAGATTTAATTGGGTAAAACTGCTTAACCATCTATCATTCAAGGCATTGTAAAAATAACACAAAAAACCCCTAGCTGTAGCTCCATGGCACGCCTGTCATCCCAGCAAAATGGAAAGTGCAAATAGGATCATACTCTAGGTAGATCTGGGCATAAACTTATCCCAATAATAAAGAGAGAAGCTGAACACTGGTGGCTGATGCCTATAATCCTATCTACTCAGGAGGCTGAGATCTGAGGATCGTAGTTCAAAGCTGCCTTAGGCAGAAAAGTCCCTGAGACTCTTATCTCCAATAAACCACTCAAAAATCCGAAGTGATGGTGTGGTTCAAGTGGTAGAGTGCTAGCCTTGAACACAAAGAGGCTTAGGAACAGCTCTCAGGGCAAGTTCAAGCCCCATAACTGACAAAAAATAAATCAATGAAATAAATAGAAAAAAGGCTGAGGCATGGTTTGAGTGGTAGTTCATGACTGTTACGGGCAAGGACTGAGTTCAACTCCTCCCCCATCATACACAACAGCACAGAGATTAGGGGTACAGTTTAGTGGCAGAGCATTTGCCCAGCATGTTCAAGGCTCTGGTTCTATCTCCAGTACCACAGTCAAAACAAAGCAAAATAAAAACCCCACCACAGCATAACAGCATAGGCAGTGATTACAGTAACTGCAAGGTTGAGTGAGTACCTGTAAGGCAGTGAACAGCACCAAAGCCAGCCTTCCTACACGGATAAAAATAACTTTCTCTCAAAAATGCTGGACCTTGGGATGAGAATGTGGCTTGGTGGTAGAGTGCTTGCTTAGCATGCATAATTCCTCAGTACCACATAAACAGGAAAGGCTGGAAGGGCGCTGTAGCACAAGTAGTAGAGTACTAGTCTTGAGCAAAAAAGATGCCCAGGCCCTGAGTTTAAGACGCCCCAGGGCTGGACCACCACCATCACCACCAACAACAACAAAAAAAAACCAAGCAAGACCTATTGGGCCAGGAGACTGTGACCCTCACACAGGATTTGGGGAACAATGGAAATTGCCCATGAGAAGGATTAGGCATAAGATTCAACAAAGAGGGGCTGGGAATATGGTCTAGTGGCAAGAGTGCTTGCCTCGTATAAATGAAGCCCTAGGTTCAATTCCTCAGCACCACATATACAGAAAAAGCTGGAAGTGGTTCAAAAGAAGCCATGGACAGTGCTCAGGTCCCAAGCTCAAGCCCCAGGAGTGGCAGCCCCCCCCCCCCCGCCCATTGCACAGAATTGTTTAATTCTGGAATTTTGCACTCAGTATTTGTTTTGACCATGATTAGGTATGGGTAGCACAATGTGAATGAGGGGACTACCACACACCTCTTCATTTTTAACCTAATTACACTGCCTTATTTAAGGTGAGTTTCTTGGAGACAGCCTTTAGACATAAAAGACATCTGAACAATTTCTGCCTTTTAGCTGGTGTCTCTATACTAGAGATAGGTATATATTTTACTAAAGGAGTAGACAGTAAGTACTGTGGTTCTAGGACCATCTAGTCTCTTTTGCTCAAGTCTGTAAAGGTGACAGGAAAGAAGCTACAGATAAAGTATCCATGAGTATACATATCTATTCTCTAATACAACTATATACAAAAACAGGCAGCAAACCATGTGCTGTAATTTGCTGACCTTTTTGTCATTAGTGTGGGTATCCATGGGTCTCATGGGTCTTATTACCTATAGTGCTACTGAACACTTTTTTTTTTTTTTGGTTTTTGCCAGTCCTGGGCCTTGGACTCAGGGCCTGAGCACTGTCCCTGGCTTCTTTTTGCTCAAGGCTAGCACTCTGCCACTTGAGCCACTTCTGGCCATTTTCTGTATATGTGGTGCTGGGGAATTGAACCCAGGGCTTTATGTATACGAGGCAAGCACTCTTGCCACTAGGCTATATCCCCAGCCCTGAACACTTTAAAAAAAAATTTTTTTTTTTTTTTTGCCAGTCCTGGGGCTTGAACTCAGGGCCTGGGCACTGACCTTGAGCTTCTTTTGATCAAGGCTAGCACTCTACCACTTGAGCCATAGTGCTACTTCTGCCCTTTTCTGCTTATGTGGTACTGAGGAATCGAATCCAGGGCTTCATGCATGCTAGGAAAACAGTCTACCACTAAACCACATTCCCAGCCCAACACGGTGGTTTTAACCATCCCATTTTCTTTTCTTTCTTTTTTGTTTGTCATGGGGCTTGAACTCAGGGCCTAGGCTCAGTCCCTGAGTTCTTTTTTACTCAAGGCTAGTGCTCTACCACTTTGAGCCACAGTGCCACTTCCGGTTTTTGAGTGGTTAATTGGAGATAAAGTCTCAAGGAGACTTTTCTGCTTGAGCTGGCTTTGAACTGCAATCCTCAGATCTCAGGTTCCTGAGTAGCTAGGATTACAGGCATGAGCCACTGGTTGAATTCAGGAGCCATGACTCAGACTTTTGCTTTAGTTATTTTTGTGCCTGTACTGGGGCTTGAGAATTGTCCTTTAGTTTTGTTTTTTCTTTCAAGGCTAGCATTCTACCACTTGAACCACAGCCCCACTTCAGAGCATCATGGATTTTCCTGCCCAGCTAGTTTTGAACTGCAATCCCTCAAGCTTCCTGAGAAAATACAATTACATGAGTGAACCATTGGCACTTGGCTTGTGTTAACTATTTTGGAATAGGGTCTTACACTTATGCCTGGGCTGGCCTAGATGGCAGTCTTCCTCCTCCACTTTACACTTTCCCTGTGGTTGGGATGGCTGGTGCTTTGCCACACCCAGATATTGGTTAAGATCTCCTCTCTCTAACTTTACCTGGGCTAGATTACAACAGGTATGAGCCACCAGTGACCAGCATATGCTAGGCAAGCATTGAACTTAGATGTATGTGTATCTTTTGCCTAAATTATAAGTCTTCTCCTGTGTTTTCTTACTTTCCTTATGGAACTCTGAACACATGGGATAGACTCCTGGGAACTCTGACACACATTTCTGAGGCACTGTCTACTTTACTTGGTACTTTGAGATAAGGAAGGTTTTGCCATGCTCACTGACTTTCCTCCATTTTCACTTTGTTGCTGACTCCCGCCAGGGTTCTTTAGTTACTTTAATTTTCAGTTTTGAATTTCAATTATGTTATTACTATTTGCAAGTTATGTTTCTTACTTAACTTTGCTTATACTCATTTAAAAAATGAACACACTCAGGGTCTCGCACTCATGCTCTACCACTTAAGCCATGCCTCCAAGCCCAGCTTTTTGCTAGTTAATTGGAGATGGACTCTCTTAAGACTTTCTGCCCAGGCTGGCTTTCAGCTGCAGTCTTACAGACTTAAGCCCCTGAAGAGCTAGGATTATAGGTGTGAGCCATCAGTGTCCAGCTCTTGAAATGTTTCCACAGTTGCTGCTTTAGTCTCTGACAGATAGTATTACAGCTCTGCCATCTCAGCTGCTGCATCTTTTGGTCTTACGCTTTCCTGGTATGTATGCTGGGTAATACTATAGGTTCACTGCTCAAGGTTAATGATCTACCACTTGAGCCACATCTCCACTTTTAGCTTTTTGGTGGTTAGCTGGAGATAAGAATCTCACGGCCAGTGCCTGCGGCAGCGGGGTGGTGATGGTTAGGTTTCTCCGGGCGCTTCCTTGGAGCAGGCAGCTTTGGATGGCAGCAGCTTTGGATGCTTGCACTTCCAGCGGCCCGTTTGGGGGTGTGAGCCCAGGCGCCTGGCTGGCCTGTTCTGCCCTGCCCTGCGGACGGGGTGAGGAGCTACTTCTGTTCTCCCCGCGCCTCCAGCCGGCCTGCAGGCCCCGCTGCCCGCCCCCTGGTGATCTTCCGAGGGTGGTGGGTCACGCTGCGGCTCCGTCCTTCCCACGGAATTGTGTGCCCCATGGGCTCCGGCCAGGACGCGCGCTCTCCGCAGTTGTTGTGGATGGCTGGAGTGGACCTACTCAGCCAACCTTTGACACCTTAAGTGGGAATAAAGGGTAGCATTTCTGAGGAAATGAAAATGAACAAATCATCTCTGCTTTTCAAAAGAGAGACCCTGTTGAATGTACATATGTGAAGACTGCGTCATCCTGCCTCTAGCAGTTTGTGTATTCTCTGATCAATGTGATTCACAGGAAGTTCTTAAGTACCAAACGAAATGAGCCCGAGTCATGGAAAATATGACTTTTATATCGGTCTGGGATTGGCTATGACCTCCAGCATTTTCATTGGAGGGAGTTTCATTTTGAAAAAGAAAGGCCTTTTGCGACTTGCCAGAAAAGGTTCCATGAGAGCAGGTCAAGGTGGACATGCATATCTTAAAGAGTGGTTGTGGTGGGCTGGACTACTGTCAATGAGGTGGCCAACTTCGCTGCGTATGCATTTGCACCAGCCACACTGGTGACTCTGCTGGGAGCCCTCAGCGTCCTCGTAAGTGCCATTCTTTCTTCATATTTTCTAAATGAAAGACTTCATCTTCATGGGAAAATTGGGTGTTTGCTAAGCATTTTGGGGTCTACAGTAATGGTCATCCATGCTCCAAAAGAAGAAGAGATCGAGACCTTGAATAAAATGTCACATAGGTTGGGTGATCCAGGTTTTTTGGTCTTTGCAACTCTCGTGGTCATTGTGTCCTTGATACTAATCGTGGTGGGACCTCGCCATGGACAGACAAACATGCTTGAGTACATCACAATCTGCTCTGTGATTGGACCGTTTTCCGTCTCCTGTGGGAAGGGCCTGGGCATCGCCATCAAGGAGCTGCTGGCTTCGAAGCCAGTGCTGCAGCATCCCCTGGCCTGGATCTTGCTGCTGAGCCTCGTGGTCTGTGTGAGCACACAGATCAATTATTTAAACCGAGCCCTGGACATTTTCAACACGTCCATCGTGACGCCCATCTACTACTACATGTTCTTTATTACTTCGGTTCTAACGTGCTCAGCCATCCTTTTTAAAGAGTGGCAGCACATGCCTGCTGATGTCATTGGGACCCTGAGTGGCTTCCTCACCATCATTGCGGGGATACTCTTGTTGCATGCCTTTAAGGATGTCAGCTTTAGTCTTGCAAGTCTGTCCGTGCCTTTTCGAAAAGATGAAAAAGCAGTGAATGTCAATCTCTCTAATATGTATGAAGTTCTTAATAATAATGAAGAAAGCTTACCCTGTGGAGTTGAACAACACACAGCTGAAAATATTTCCCAGAGAAATGGAAATCTCTCAGCTTTTTAAGAAAGATACAACTAAAAGGCTAATCTAGAATTTGGTTATAAAGTGATTTTGAGTATGAGAATGTGTCTGAAAAAGCATTGTCTTCAGTGCTTCTCTAAAGACAATCTTTTTAAAAAGCTTCATTCATTTGGACCAAGAAATTACTTTTCTTACATTTAAACGATGGTAGTTTAAATGAGGTCACTTAAAATGACCCCAGTACAAGGCTGATTTCTATTAATATTGTATTATTGTAGAGGTATTTTACATTTTGATTCTTTCTCCAAAATCTAAATGCACTAATGCAATTTTAAGTCTATAAAAAATGCTTTGTTTTTTCATTGGTCATGAAAGTCTGAAATGTGTATTTGTCATCCCAGCCTGCCAGTCCCTGACTATTCATGGCTTCTTGATTGTGAAAAAGAACAAAATTATCCCAACACATTATCCTCTGGTTTACCTTATTAAAAAAAAAAAAGAATCTCACAGAATTTCCTGCTTGGGTTGGTTTTAAACCATGATCCTCAGGAATCTCAGCCTCCCGAGTAGCTACGAATACAGGTATGAGCCACTTGCATCCAGCTAATCTCAGTAAGTTTACCTCTTTATTCCATTAACTTGTAGACTTTTGGGGATTTTCAAAGTAAATGATCATGCTATCTATGAGATGGTCTTATTTCTCTTTTCAATCTGTATGAAATAAATAAATCTATTTTTCATACTACCATGATTGGAATGTACAATCTAAAATTAAGCAGACACTCTTCTCTCCTGATCTTTAGGGTACATCCAGTCTTCACAATCAAGCATGTCAGCTGCAGGCATGCGCATCTGCTCACTAGAAAAATAGCCCTATCGCTCCTCTTCTGCTGAGCTTGTTCTTTTTGGTTTTTCCCTTTTGTTTTGTTGGTACTGTTAAGGGGGCCTGAAGTCAAGGTCTTGCCATCTTGCTTAGCTTTTTGTTGCTCAAATCTGATGTGCTACCACTTGAAACATACCTCTACTTCTACTTCTGGCTTTTTGGTGATTAATTGAAGACAAGAAGGGCTGGGGATATGGCCTAGTGGCAAGAGCGCTTGCCTTGTATACATGAGGCCCTGGGTTCGATTCCTCAGCACCACATATACAGGAAATGGCCAGAAGTGGCGCTGTGGCTCAAGTGGTAGCGTGCTAGCCTTGAGCAAAAAAGAAGCCAGGGACAGTGCTCAGGCCCTGAGTGCAAGTCCTAGGACTGGCAAAAAAAAAAAAAAAAAAGACAAGAGTTTCAAAGACTTTCCTGCCCAGGGTAGCTTCTAACTGTGATCTTCAGATCTCAGCCTCCTGAGTAGAATAACAGAAGTACTAGTACTTGGCTATGCCCCCACCCCCTTCAGTTGATTTGGTGAATTCAATCATTTAAGAATGTGGAACTAGGGGCTCAGAATATGGCCTAGTGGTAAAGTGCTCATTTTGTATACATGAAGCCCTGGGTTCAAGTCCTCAGCACCACATATATATAGAAAAAGCTGGAAGTGGCGCTGTGGCTCAAGTGGTAGAGTACTAGCCTTGAGCAAAAAAAAAGTCAGGGATAGTGCTCAGGCCCTGAGTTCAAGCCCCAGGATTGCCAAGAAAAAGAAAACCAAACTAACAAAGAATGTGGAACCAGATTTACTTTTTAAGAGTTATGACGGTCTGTACCTTGGTTTCTGATAAGAAGTTTGAAGTCATTTTTTTTGGCGGGGGGGCAGTCCTGGGCTTGAACTCAGGACCTGTGCACTGTCCCTGAGCTTCTTTTGCTCAAGGTTAGTGCTCTACCATTTGAGCCACAGCACCATTTCCAGCCTTTTCTGTTTTATGTAATACTGAGGAATTGAACCCAGTGCTTCATGCATGCTCGGCAAACACTCTGCCACGGAGCCACATTCCAAGACCCTGAAAGTCATTCTTTTTTTTTTTTTTTGCCAGTCCTGAGGCTTGGGATTCAGGGCCTGAGCACTGTTCCTGGCTTCTTTTTTGCTCAAGGCTAGCACTCTACCACTTGAGCCACAGTGTCCCTTCTGGCTTTTTCTATATATATGTGGTGCTGAGGAATCAAACCCAGGGCTTCCTGTATGTAAGGCAAGCACTCTACCATAAGGCCATATTCCCAGCCCATGAAATCATTCTTATCTTTGTTTTTCTGCATCAAGTTTTTTTTTCTCTTGCTGTTTCCTTTTTTTTTTTTTCCCCCTGTTGTTTTGTTTTTTTGGTTGTGAGACTTGAACTCTGAGCCTGGGAGCTGTCCCTTGATATGTTTTTCTTTATTCTTATTCTACTCAGGATTTACTAGTATTCTTGGATCTGTGGTTTACAATTCAATAATTTTAGAAAAGTTTTGGCCCTTATTTTATACCTACATTCTTCTCTACCCCCCCTTCCCCGGCCCCAAACTGTGTCAGACCATGTGCTAGTCTACCATGGCTCTAATTTCTCTAGATCTTTTACTCTCTGTGCATCATTTTTATTGCCTTTTTCAGCCACTGATCATTTCTTTGACAGTTTCTCTTTTCTGATAGTGTTTAGGACTGAATTCAAGGCGTCACACTTGAATCATCCACCTCTTGCATCGTACTCCCAGACTTTCTACAGGTTTCTTTTCTGTCTTTAATTGTAGAAATAACCTTTGATTTTGGAATACATGTCAAGAACAGAAAAGTTGGGAAGACATTCTGACAATACAGTTCTCAGTTTCTCCACTATGCACATCTTGTCTTAATAAGATGCATCCTTCAGATACATTAGATACAGTGCTTCAATTACAGCCACTACGCCCTTTGTTCTCAGGACATCATGAAAAAAAATCAGTCATACCTCCTTAGGTTCTCTGGGTTATGACAGTCTCATTTCCTTAGATTGCATACACTTAACACCTGTGTGTGTCTGTACCACTAGGCCTTAGATTCTGGGCCTTGGGGTCTTGCTTGATATGCATTTTCACTCAAGACTCAAGACTGGCACTTTACCTCTTGAGCCATATGTCCAGTTCAAGGTTTTTGCTAGCTGTCTAGGTACCGGCTAGCGTACAATGCTCCTGCAATCTCAAACACAGTTGTCAGTAAATGACATCTTTGGCCTTATTTAACAGTACTGTGGAGAATTTGAAATATATACAAAATTCACTACATGTTTTACATAAGGCAGGAGGTAGGTCTATGACTGCTTATTTTCTCAAAAGGTTCTGTGATCCTAGGTCAACAACCACAAGCTCTTTTCCAGTATCTATCCAGCCACAAGTTCTCCATTTTAGTCCTCTTATGCATCTAAAGGTAAGACTGGGGACTGGGAATGTGCACCATGAGATGTGAGCTGAACATCCCTCCTTTCACAGTTAAGAGGCCTGCCCCTCCTGCTATCAGACATCGAGAAAATGCTGCATCAGTCCAACCCTGGCGATGCCTGGTAGTAGCAGTCTTCTCCATGGCACATCGTGGGCCCCACTACCCACTAGGCTTTAGCTCTCCTTGCATACAGGCAGGGATTCCCAAGCCCAGGTACTCTTTCCTAGCTCTCAATAAAGAACTGTGAATGAACACTGGTCCTGTGCAGCTGCTAGAGTGCTGTGGGCCTCTGTCTTGTCTTTCTCCAAAAAGGCTACCACACCCTAGGCCCACAGTACCTCACTTCTCTTAACCCCTGGGGCAGGAGGAAGCACAGGAGGCTTCCTATACATTTAGAGCTTTGCCCTTCTCATATTTCTCTGTGGAAGGGGAAGTGGGATTCTCATGTATAAATCCAAAATATCCTGGCTTTGACTAGTTCTGATCATCCAAAGGATGGCTAGAGTTGAGAAAGCAGGTGGACTGGATCTCCTGTTGCTCTCAGCTCAGTGCCTACTAAAGGCATGTAGCAAGCAACAGCTGTGGATTCTGGAATTTGTTTGGATTGGTTTTTATTTTTTTGCCAGTCCTGGCTTGAACTCAGGACCTGAGCACGGTCCCTGAGCCTCTCTGTGCTCAAGGCTAGTGTTCCACCACTTGAGACACAGTGCCACTTGCAGCTTTTTCTGTTTATGTGATACGGAGGAATCTACCCAGGGTTTCATACATGCTAAACAAGTACTCTATCACTAAGCCACATTCCCGGCCCCCATCTTTTCTTTTTTGTTTTTTGCCAGTCCTGGGGCTTGAACTCAGGGCCTGAGCACTGTCCCTGGCTTCTTTTTGCTCAAGGCTAACTCTCTACCACTTGAGTCACAGCGCCACTTCCAGCTTTTTCTATATATGTGGTGCTGAGGAATCAAACCCAGGGCTTCATGTATATCAGGCGAACACTTTACTGCTAGGTCATATTCCCAGCCCTTTTAAGCTCTTACTTTTGCCACTAGGCCATATTCCCCTCTTTTTTTCTTTTGTGGTGGTACAGGAGCCTGAACTCAAAGCTTCACATTCTTGGGTCATTTTTTTTTTTTCTTTGCCAGTCCTGGGACTTGAACTCAGGCCCTGAACACTGTCCCTGGCTTCTTTTTGCTCAAGGCTAGCACACTACCTCTTGAGCCACAGTGCCACTTCTGGCTTTTTCTATATATGTGGTGCTGAGGAATCAAACCCAGGGCTTCATGTATACGAGGCAAGCACTCTACCACTAGGCCATATTCCCAGCTCTTGGGTCAACTTTTTCATTCATGGCTGGTGCTCTCCCATTTGAGTCATGTCTATAATTCTGGCCTTTTTTTCTGGTTCATTAGAGATAAAAATTTCACAGATTTGTTTGCCCAGACTGGCTTTGGACTTTGATTCTCAGAACTCAGCCTTCTGAGTAGCTAGGATTATAGGTGTGAGCCACTGATGCTGGGAAAACCTGTTTTTAAAGTATAAAATGGAAATTATGCCATATATGTGACTGGTTATGGATAGAATACTATAAATGCACAGCAGCTTAACCTTGTCCACAACAGAGACACTGAAGGAAGACCGCTAGGTCACATGGCTTCTGACTGTTATTTTTGGAGGCTCTGGAGCCGCTGGACCCTACAGCACATGTCACCCAGCCTGCTCCTAGGATATGTGGCCTCTAGTCTTTGCATGCACTGGCAAGTATCCAAAACCAGTGGGCCTGCCAGTCCCTGTCTGCTCTCTGAAAATCAGCTCACCTGGCTGTCAGAGCCAGACAGGAGAGGCCCTACATGTCCTGGAAATTCTGGACATGATCCACGGTCAGTGCTGCTTAAAAATCACATGTGATCTCATGGGGAAGACCCGAGGGACACTCAGAGCCCAGGCCCTCTGCAGTGGCTGTCTGACTGCCTTTGGTCACTGTCCCTGGTGATCACCAGCCTCTTTCATCTCAGGGGTTTCCTGGGATCTCAACCTACAGTATTATTTCTCTTGCCCCAAACAGAATTACCACCAGGCTAGGACTAGGCTGACAAGAGGTGCCTTAGAAATCAAAATTTAAAGAGGCCTTCCCTAATTAAGGCTGTTGAAGGGTAGGGTGGGCCTTAAAAAGGAATGCCTCCTCAAATTTTGTACCTGATAACTCCCTGTATCTTGTCTCACCATATCCTTACCTCATGTTCAACCGCTGCCGCCGCATCTGTCTGGCACAAATTTTGTGGCCCTGGGCCTTGTTCTCAGGTACCCAGGCAGCTTCTGGGCTGAGCACCACAATCAACCTTGGTTATAAGCAAAGGGTAAGTGTGGTGAGAACTGCCTCTTTTTAGATCGATTGGACAGTGATTCATGGGCTAATTAACATGTCTGAAATATCCCCTTTTGATTATGAACATAGATTCATCGTTTAAGAACTAGAAAAAAATAAGTAAAAGAATGCCTGGCGCTGGGTGGCTCATGTCTGTCATCCTACCTACTCAGGAGGCTGAGATCTGAGGATTGTGGTTCAAAGCCAGCCCAGGCAGGAAAGTCCGTGAGACTCATCTCCAGTGAACCACCAGAAAATGGGAAGTGGCGATGTGACTCAAGTGGTAGAGCACTAGCCTTGAGCTGAAGGGCTGAGGGACAAAACTCAGGCTCACAGTTCAAGCCCCACAACTGAGCAAAACAAAACAAAACAAAACAAAAAATACTCTCCAGGGATAATTAAGATCGCTGCTCATGCTTCCTTTGAATCTTTTAAAACAAGACTGAATAAAATGACCACGTACAGTATTGGAACCACACCATCAGAATGTAAAGCCTGCACATTTTTCCGTTAGTTCAGACATTTTTCCCATTCTTGCAGCTCATAGAGGCTGCAGTTCACCAGAGCTCTCCCTGTCCTAACAAGAGGCTTACTTGGGGAATTGAAGAGCCACTGCATAGAGGGGAGGAAGCCAGGGATTCAGGATACTGTTCAGAAATGTAGCAGGGAAGGCTCAGGTCTCACACTCTACTTAGCCAAGTATTCAGCCCTTTAAGAAGACTTCTGGTACAGTATCTGGGGACCCCTTTGATTCAAGGTGGGGAATGACCACCCATGACCATATTCACATACTTGTGTGTATCCAAGCACAGGTCTACTTTATAATCACTACATGGAGCTCCCCAGTGGAGCTGCACGTTCCTCCAGGGCTGTGGGCCCGAGGAACACCTGTATTACTTCAGATTCTTCCTATTAGGGGAGACATCTGTAATTGAATGAGGGCTTGTGGTGGGAAACAAACATCACAAGGCTGGGGTCAGTGTGGTGACCTGTTCTGTCTCCCAGGGGCAGGACAACATAGAAGCAGGCCTGATCTAGCTCAATAAAGGGCTGCAAGTCCTCCCTAGGTACTCAGCCACCATTCCCATTCAAGCAGAAGGTATTTTGGGCCAGAATGATGAGATTTCCAGTTGGGAACCAAGCAGAACCTGAGGGTAGATTCTAGAACTTCCTGAAGCAGCCAACCCCAAGAAGCTCTGCCACTTTTGCTCAGCACAGATAAGGGCTTCCTTTCACTTCTAAGCCAGATTTTGGTTTCTGTACTATGCAGTCCCCACTATCATGTCTCAAACCAACAACAATCCATACTACCACAGCTACTTTGTCCAAACCAGGTAGAATTGAACGCTTCTGTTCTGCTCAGCTCTCCCTCCCCTCCTGGGGAGAACTCACTAAACAAGGCCCCACAGACTATATGCCACTGTGCTTACTGTTCAGAGGCCTTCCTTAGAACACCCCCGTGGCTCCTGTAAGAATGTATACCACTTCACCCATACATCTCATTTCTGTAAGCAGAAACAGGTCTTCCTAGTAGTATGAAGTTTAGAATGTTCCAGAGGATCTCTGGTGTCCACCCTAACTGGGTAAGGGTTCCCTTAAGAGTTCAGGGGAGCCAGGTACTGGTGACTCACTCCAGTAATCCTAGCTACTCAGGAGGCTGAGATCTGAGGATCACAGTTCAAAAGCCAGCTCAGGCAGGAAAGTCCCCTGAGATTCTCATCTCCAATTAGCCACTCCAAAACCGCAAGTGGTGCCATGGCTCAAAGTGGTAGAGAACTAGTATTGAGCAAAAAGAACTCAGGGACAGAGCCTAGGCGCTGAGTTCAAGGCCCATTACTGACAAAAAGAAAAAAGGAAAAGGAAAAGAAAAAAAAAGCAGGGTACAAGGCAGGGGTGAAAGGAAGGGTAAACTAATGTAGAAAGGTGGCACATGGTGTCATTTTCTCTGGTCAGGAGACTGAGGTCTAGAAGAGGTTTGTTTGCCTGGGGGGGGGGGATACACAACGCTCCCTCATTTTCAGGTGTAGCTCACCTATTCTAGGTGTCAGGGAAGCTACGTGATTTCTAGTTTTCTCTTTATTCCCAAGCACTTTTTATAACTCAAGAGCCGGGCTTAACAGATGAGCGATAGCGGGCCTGGCCTCTAGCTGGCCCAGCTTCCGCTTTGGCTTTTTCCATCCTAGGCTTTCTCCGAGCCAGCCGGCTTGGGAGACGGGTGCGGGAGGGGGTGCTCCGAGAGCCCGAGAAACAAACCCTGAGCTCTGGCTGCAGGAAGTCAAGCAGCTTTGGTGGCAGCCAGCCTGTCTCCATCCCTTCCAAGGTTCCCTCTGGAGCCGTGCGGCTGGTCTTCAGGCCATCATTTGCCGGCCCCGCACCCTGGCCCTCACGGGGAACGACGTCACGGCCAGGATGTAGACGGCCTCCTCACTAGTCTCCGACTCCACACAAGCCCGGGCCTCGGCGAGCCGGCGCGGCGGGTCCCGACTGGGTTTGCGTCGTACACAGCCCGCTGCCAGGCAACTGAAGAGGGCTGGCGCCGCTCCACCGGGACGAGGGAAACGGCCCGGGACCGCTCGGACTCGGCGTCTCCCGCCCCACGCGCGCCTCTTCCCTCCACGGCCCGCCCTCCCCTCCGTCTCTCTCCGCGGGCTGCAGGCCGGGCGCGCGGCCGCCCGGGCGCCGTCCCTCACTTAGCCGGAGACCCGAGAACCGGAAGCCGAGTCCGGCGCGTCCCAACAAACTTCGGGCTCGGGGTCCGCCAGCCCTGGGGGCGGGGCGGGCCCGCGCGGGGACGCGGGGACGCGGGGACGCGGCGCCCGGGCTCGCGACGCCAGGCGGGCCGGACCCCCGGCCGGCCGGGCCCGGCCGGGCCCCTCCCCCGGCGAGGCCCTCCCCGGCAGGCCGCCCAGGCCCGCGCCAGCCCCGACCCCTACCGGGCTCCAGCAGATGAGCGCGTCGGTGTCCGGGTCGCTCACGAGGGTCCACAGCTTGGTCAGGAAAGCCGGGACGTTGCTGGGTCCCGCCGCACCGGCGCCCAAGGACAGATCCATCTCGGACGGGGCGGACGAAGGCCGGGCGGGCGGTAGGGAAGGCAAGGCCGAAGGCTGGGCTAGTGGCGTCGCCCCGCCTGCCGCCCGGGCCGCGCCGCCACCCTCTGCGCACACACGGCCCGCAGCGCTCGCATGGCCGCCGCCATCTTGCGACGGGCGCGCTCCCGCCGACGCCTCGCCCGCGCGCGCGCCGGAGCCACGACCCGCCCCGCCCCCGGCGCGGGCCCCGCCCGCGCGCCGCCCCGGGAGGCGCACGCGCGGAATGGGCCCCCGGCCGCCCACCAATCCGGGCCGGGCTGGGAGGGCCCGGGCCGGCGCACGCGGCGCGCTCGCTGCCGGAAGCGACGGTCGGTGTGGAGCCGGCGCGGCGCGGCATGGCGGGGCCGCGGGGAGCGGAGCGCTCGGCTTCCGAGGCGCAGCCCAGGAAGAGGCGTCCAGAGCCCGAGCCCGAGCGTGAGCCGCCACCGGAGGAGGTGACCGCGGGGTGGCAGGGCGGTTCCGCGGCGGCCGGGAGCGCACGTGGCGGGCGTCGGGGCCGGCGAGCCGGGGAGGCCGGGCCGCCTGTCACCGGGCGCGCGCCTGCGCACCGCCCGGGGAGCCCCGAGCGGCAGGTCCTGCCGGGGTGCCCCGGCGGGACCCTCGGCCGACCCGGCCTGCGGCGGGGAGCTGTTCTCGGGCCCGAGCCCCGTTCCGGAGGGGAAGACGGGAGGATGTGAGGGGACCGCCCTCGCGGCTGCCGGTGAACGTGGCCCCCGAGTGTCCGGCCGGGAAGGGGCTGGGTGTTCGCCTTCGCCGTCCGCGCTGTCACTTGGTGGGGCCGGCGCCCGCGGCCTCGTGGTGGCAGCCTCACGCCCTGGCTCTCCCCGGCCTCGCAGCTAGGCGGTCGGGCTTGGCTGTGGGGCGCCGCACGCCTTGGGCGGTAGAAGGCAGGCCTCTCCGCTGACTCCCCTCGGCCGGGTCTTCCAAGCTGTGCGGGTTTTGTTTGTTTTAACGTACGTGAGCCGCTTCCTGCAGGCTGGCGGGTCTGGAGCTAGGAGGCAGCTCCGAGTACCGGGCCCTTGGCTTGCTGTCTCAACGTATATGCCTAATCGAATGTTGGATACAGGTGATGAGTGTGAGTCACTTACGGAAACTAAGTTGAGTTCTGTGAAACAGTTGGCAATCAGGATGTATAACTAGATGAGAGTTGTAAGCTGTTAGAAAAAATAGTGACATCAAGAATTCCGCACTCCCCTGGGAGCGTGACCTGCCCATTCTACCTCCTATGTTCCATGGTGTTCCACCAAAATGGACCAGCAGTGGGCAGATGCTCTACCTGAAAGTGCAGGGCAGGGGAAACTTGGCTGAGGGATGGTTTGTGTTTTTTTTTTTTTTTTTTTTTTTGCCAGTCCTGGAGCTTGGACTCAGGGCCTGAGCACTGTCCCTGGCTTCTTTTTGTTTAAGACCAGCACTCTACCACTTGAGATACATCGCCACTTGCGGCGATTTCTGTTTATGTGGTGCTGAGGAATCACACCCAGGGCTTTGTGCATGCTAGGCAAGCACTCTACCATTAAGCTACATTCCCAGTCCCCAGGTAGGAAATTTTTTGAGACTCTGGTCTCCAATTAACCATCAAAAAGCTGGAAGTGGGACTGTGGCTTAAGTAATAGAGTATTATCCTTGGGCAATAGTATCCAGGTTCTGAGTTCAAGCCCTAGCAGCAGTGCTCCTGTGCGCATCGCCGCCCCCCCCCCCCCGAGTTTATGTGTCTACCGTACGTGTATGTTTTATAGAATTAGGTATGAAATGTTAACCAGTCATCTGGACTCTTATAGAGAAAGTTGTGTTTCTGCTCCAAGAAGAGAGCAAATGGGATTAGCTTGATATAAATAAAGTTCACATTGCTTCCATTACTCTTTTCCAACCTACCTATCAATGATGGGCCCCAGTGATACTGGTCCTCTTTGGCCTCTAGCCCCATCATCCTGGCCTTCCAGCTCTGGGAACCTTGAGTGCCAGGGTAGGATGTGAAGTGTGTCAAGTGAGGAGAGTTGATTTTGGTGATACAGTGGGAACTGGGCTCTGAAAAGGAGTTGTGTCCTTGAAAAGCCCCTTCCTCATGTGACACTGGGTATTGAGGTATATGTTCTGAGGATTGCAGTCAAGCTGTCAGAGTAGGAGGAAGATGAGGAAGGCCCAGGTTGGGCAGATGGTTTCAGTGGAGGTAGAGGCTTCTAACTAGAGGTTGGCTGTACAGAGTGCCTGGCCACCTGCCCCCTGTGTAGCCTGGTACCTGCTGGACAGCCTGCAGGTAGCCGTTATTAATGTCAGGTTTCTTTGCAGTCCCCCCTCCTGTGTGACTCTGCTCCCAGCCATCGTGATGGAAGTGATTCTGGCCTCTCTGACAGTGAAGAGAGTGTGTTCTCAGGCCTAGAAGATTCCAGCAGCGACAGTAGTGAGGACAACAGTGAAGAGGAAGATGGAGCCAGCCACAGAGGGATGGAAGAGACCTCTGGGGAGCAGGTACAGTTGGGTAGATGAGAGTGGCAGCGAAAGGAAATACCTGCCAGGCTGTGGGCTTTCTAAGGGCTATATTGTGTTCTCCATTGTTTCTTCAGTACATCTAATATACTAGACCTAGCCTCTCCCTGATGATGAGGTCTCTCTCTCTCTCACTCTCTCTCTCGCTCTCTCACTCTCGCTCTTTTTTTCTACCTTTTGGTTCATTTTTTTTTAATTCAGATTTTTTAAAATTATTATAGTTGTAGGAAGGGTTTACAAATCCATGATGGAGGTTATGAGTACAGTGTTTCTTGGTCACTGTCACCTCTTTTTTTGTTTTCCCCCTTCCATCCCTACCCTCAAGTTATATAACATTGCTGCTCCCTAGGAGGAAACGATATGTTAACTATGTTGGCCATGGTTTGTAGGATTATGGTAACTACCTTACTGAAAGTTTTTTTCTTTTTCTTTTTTGGTGCCAGTCCTGGGGCTTGAACTCTTCTGCTCAAGGCTACTCTGTCCTACCACTTTGGCCATAGTGCCACTTTTGGCTTTTTTCATGATTGAGAATAAGAGTCTCATGTACTTTCCTGTCCAGGTTGGCTTTGAACCACAATCCTCAGATCTCAGCCTCCTGAGTAGCTTGGATTATAGGTGTGAGGCTAAACATTCCTTGAAAAAGACTTAGATATCGGATCAGAAGTATTCTATGAAGTATTCTAAGAAGTTCCAATTTAGTGTTCTTGCTCTGAGTTCACAAGCATATATAGTTTATTGTACATCTTTTTGGTCCTGTTTCCCATTTTAGAATGAAAGTTTCCTTCTTACTACATGTCTTTGAAGTGATATGTACATGTACCTCAGGTACAAGAGGTGTTCGGTTGAGTCTGGTAGAAGAAAGATATATGTTTTCTTGGGCCTGGGTTCCCCCTGGGCATCCCTTGTGTTCCAGACTCTGCTTAGTACTCTGTGAGTGTGTGTGTGTGTGTGTGTGTGTGTGTGTGTGTGTGTGTGTGTGTCCCTGTCCCTTCTGGCTCTCTGCTTAGGTTCCTATGACTGGACATTACTGGGTCCATTCTAAATGTAGCCCCGATCTGTCTGGAAGGATGCCTTTGCCCCAGGCATGCTGTTAGCAGCTACAGATTGGGGAGCCTTTCAGGGCTCTGGGTTACCAGGCTCAGAGAAAGGGGGTTGATAGAAGACAAGTCCCAGTTAAACCTCCACCCCTGAGGCTGTTGCCTAGCCTTGTGACCTGCTCTGCTAGCTGCTTATGTCTCAACTTGTTGGCCAGTACTGCCTCCTGAATATTATTGGCCTCTCATGAACCTGATCTGACATCCTGTGTGTGCCCCACACCAGGCTGTGTCTTCTATCCCTGAAGAAGTGTATGCCTGTGGCCTACCAGATTGTGTTGAGGCCTTCAGGTCTGCCACACAACAGCCGGCTGCCATGTCATACTCCATCTGCTCTACACTTGTTCCCTCTGAGTTTGGGTCCTTAACCCAAGAATCCATTCCATTGAGCAGCTCCTAGAATTTGTGTTCCCTACACATTGCAGGGACTGACGGCTTCTCCATCTCAGCTCTTTAATTGAAACCAAGGGTCTTGCAGTACCTTGTCATGGCCACATCTACCTGTGTGGGCTTGTAAATTGGCTATGTTGTGAGTCTCTAAGTGAGCAGTGTCTTCTTGGCACCCACTACAGAATGTGACTACTTTTCTGAGATAGATTAAACAGCCTAACTGCCTTGTCCTTGTCTAGGGCTTTCCCCTGACACCTAGTTTGCTGCCTGATCACGGCAGCACCTTTACTTCTTCCTGTGGTCTTGTCCATGGTGAATTTGCCCAGTAGTAAATGTCCTTATTTAGGTCAGGAGATAGCCATGTTTCTATTAGGAAAACTGGACTCATCCTTGTGAGTTTGGTCTGAGTTACTAGACCAGGAATCCTTTGCTGTTTGTCTGTGTCAGTTATCTATCACTTTTAACAGGTTACTCCAAACCTTAGTTTCATTCAGCAGCAAGTCTTTGCTGGGTGCTTCATCTGTAATCCTAGCTACTCAAAGTATTATGATCTAAGGATTACAATTCAAAGCCAGACCAGGCAGTAAAATCCATGAGACTCTTTATTTATCTTTAATTAACCACTAAAAAGCTGGAAGTGGAGCTGTGGCTCAAGTAGTAGAGTGCTAGCCTTGAGCAAAAACAGCTCAGGGACAGGTGCCCAGGCTCTGAGTTCAAACCCTAGGATTGGCACAAGAAAACAAATCTTTACTACCTCACTGTTAGGAGGAGTCTGGCATCCTGGTGCCTTAGGAGATGTTATCAGGGTACAGTTGGGGTAAGCACTCACCTGGCTGTTGGCAGGAGGACTTGGATGAGGATCAGCAGGGTATGTGGGGACTGAGAAGTGGGTAGAAATGAGAAGTGGAACATGGGCTTCCAAAATTGGGGGAGTCATGGGCATGTCCTTATGTGTGTGTGTGAGGGGGCGCTTCTGTGCACATGACATCCTCCTCTGCCTTTTTGCTTACTGTCCTAGATCTAGCCTGTTAATAGGTTTATAGCTGTGGGCGGCCCGCTACCTATAAGCTTTAAGCAGTTTTGTTATTTATTTATTTATTTTTGCCAGTCCCGGGGCTTGAACTCAAGGCCTGGGTACCGTCCCTGAACTACTTTTCTTCAAGGCTAGCACTACTTGAGCCACAGCCCCACTTCTGGCTTTTTCTGTTTATGTGATACTGAGGAATCAAACCCAGGGCTCCATGTATACTAGGCAAGCACTCTACTACTAAGCCACATTCCCAACCCTGTTATTTATGTGTGGTTTTGGTGATTGCTTATTTTGTTTTTTGTTGGTCATGGGTCTTAAACTCTGCCGTGGTGCTGTACCTGAGCTCTTTTTGCTCAAGGCTAGCACTTTACCACTTTGAGCCACAGCACTATTTCTGGTTTTTGAGTGGATAATTGGAGATAAGAGTCTCAGAGGACTTTTCTGCCTGGGCTGGCTTTGAATCGCAGTCCTCAGATCTTAGCCTCCTGAATAGTTAGGATTATAGGTGTGAGCCACCAGTGCCTGGTCTTATGTGTGGTTTTGGGAGTGGACAGACTTTTCCTTACCTACTGGAGAAGGTGAATATGTTGTGCTGCTCACTGTAAGGTGACCTACTCACTGTGTTGACTTGCTACTATGTTCTTTAGAGAACCATTTTCCTTTGCAGTGGCTAGATACCCCAGATGGTACCCAACCCACCCTTGCCTCAACCTCTCAAGTGCTCTATAATCTACTCACAAACTTGGGTGAGGTTTTTGTTGTTGTTGTTATTGTTGTTCCTATACCTTTGTGCTAAGTCCCAGTTTCTGTTTGTTCATATTTCTGCCTGCATGCCATATTGAAGAATGAAAGAAAAAGCCTACAATAATCATGATGTATAAAGCCAGTTTCCTTGATTAATAGAGAAGAGTTATGTCTGTGCTTGGAGTTTAATTCCATCTCTGGCTAGAGGGCCTCATTGGGGTCTCATTAGAGCTCTGGGGGTTTCTAGAGTTGGGGGTTTCTAGAAGGTGGTGTAATGGCCTTGGGAGTCCTGGACTTCACAGATGTGGTGTTTTTTTTTGTTGTGCTAGTCCTGGGACTTGAACTCAGGGCCTGGGCACTGTCCCTGAGCTTCTTTTGCTCAAGGCTAGCCCTCTTCTACTTGATCCCCAACACCACTTCCAGCTTTTTCTGTGTATGTGATACTGAGGATTGAACTGAGGGCTTCATGCATGCTAGGCAAGCACTCCACCACTGAGCCACATCCCTGGCCTCTGAGGTGTTTTTATGAGTTCCTGAAGTGGAATGTGATGTGGCAGCTGCTACTTGTGAGGGGCCTGCAGAGGGGTACCCAAGGATTCTCCCAGCTAGCGGTAGAGCCTACTTTGGGTAGGAAGTGTCTAGGCATGTGAGACACTATGAGGCTCAGTGCCTGGGTTGGATGGGTGTCCCCTTGCCCCTGGTAGTTTTCTCATCTTGACTTCTTTCTTGGTCTACAGTCAGCTTCTCAGCCCCTGAGATAGGCAGCACCTATTCCTCCATCCCCCAGCGCTGCAGTGTCAGCCATTGCACAGAGGTCAGTGTTCAGGCAGGACACAGGGCCATTCATGTCCCTAACTTCGAGTATCTCTTCGGTGAGTAGGGATGGGTGTCCCATAGGGTTCTGGTATCTCTGCTCAGGGAGGATGGTCACTAGGTCCTCCTATTCTGTGTTCTGTTGTTTGTGTGAAGTTCTAGGTGAGAACAGCCATACTTTTTCAACATGTGTCACATCACAACCCTGGGGTGAGTGACCCCGCACACTGGGTAAAGCTGTGTGGCCTTCCTTCTTTGTATGAGGGGCCGGTTTTGCATGACTGTCTCTTGAGGGTGGTAAGGCAGGCAAACCTTCACTCAAGATGAGAGGGACGAAAAGATTCATAGCCATGGCTTTGTTATTGGTGCTGATACTGCAGCTTAAACTCAATGCTTCTCAACTCTTGCTTGTTTTTTTTTTAAATTTATTATTATTGTAGAGGTGATATACAGAGGGGTTATAGTTATACTAGTCAGGTAATAAGTACATTTCTTTTTCTTCTTCTTCTTTTTTCTTTTATCAGTTGTGGGGCTTGAACTCTGGGCCTGGGCACTGCCCCTGAACTCTTCAGCTCAAGGCTAGTGCTCTACTACTTGAACCACAGCACCACTTTAGTTTTCTGGTGGTTAACTGGATATGAGTCTCACAGACTTTCCTGCCCAGGCTGGCTTTGAACCACGATCCTCCGATCTCAGCCTCCTGAGTAGGATTACAGGCGTGAGCTACTGGCTCTTGGCACGAGTACATTTCTTTTTGAACTATGTCTTCCCTTCCCTCACTCTCTCCCAGTTTTTCCCTCCTGTTCCCATTCACAAGATGTATAGTTCATTTTCCGCATAGTGTCTAGTTAGCACTACTGTTGTATTTGTTCACCCTTTGTTCCACCTCTTCTGTGTCCCTCCTTCCCTCCCAAAGACAAACTAACAAGATAAAAGGAAAATATAACTGAAACAGCAACAACAAAACAAAATCTCATTTCCTTTTCTTGGAGTTCATTTCGTAAAATGTTATTTATTTATTTTGCTGGTCCTGGGGCTCAAACTCTGGCCTTGGGCAATCCCTGAGCTCCTTTTTGCTCAAGGCTAGCACTCTACTACTTGAGCCACAGTGCCAGTTCAGGAGTTTTCAGTGATTAATTGGAAATAAAGAGCTTAACACAGAGGCTGGGAATGTGGTTTAGTGTAGAGTGCTTGCCTAGCATGCGTGAAGTCCTGGGTTCGATTCCTCAGTACTACAAAAAGAGAAAAAGCCAGAAGTGGAACTGTGGCTCAAGTGGTAGAGTGCTAACCTTGAGCAAAAAGAAGTCAGGGACAGTGCCCAGGCCCTGACTCAAGCCTCAGGACTGGCAAAACAAAAACAAAAGTTTCACTGACTTCCCTGCCCAGGGAACCATGATCCTCATATCTTAGCCTCCTGAATAGTTAGGATTATAGGCGTGAGCCACCAGTGCCTGGCCCATGTTGTTAAGCTTTTGAGGGTTTCTTCTGGGGAGGATTCATTTTTTGAGCTCCAAGTATGTTTTAGATATATGAGGTATGACATAGGAGATCTGGTGCAGAACTGGTGAAAATCTTCTAATCTGTGGGCTTTCTATGTATCTCATTAGCTATGTCCTTTGCTGTATAGAAGCTCTTCAATTTGATTCTGTGTCTTTGATTTGTGTGATTCTGGATCTTTAGGAAGTTTTGCCCTGTATCTAGGAGCCCTAGTGTTTCCTCTCCTTCCTGTAATATTTTCACGGTATCTGGCCTTACATTGAGGTCTTTGATCCATTTTGAATTGCTTGGGTTTTTTTCATTTAAGGATGGCTCTCTACCACTTGAGCTATACTTCTAACTCCACTTACAGCTTTTTGGAGATAAAGGTCTCAGACATTTCTGCCTGGGCTGATTTTGAATCGTGATCCTAAGACCTGAGCCTCCTAAGTTCTAGGATTTCAGGAGTGAACCATCAGTGATTTTCTCACAGCCATGTTTTAAAACGTCTGTTGTTACATTCCCTAACATGCAAGTACTGTCTTGACCTCTTAGAACTTTGTGCCATGCAGTATTAGCTCTGGGCCAGCCCTAGGCTTACCTCGGGCTTGGTATGATTGGGGGACCTTGGGCCACACAGAACCCCCATTCGGGACAGGGAGGCAGAGTTGTAGGGCAACTACTGACCTGGTGTTGGTGAGAGGGCCACTCATGTGTAGGTCCCTCCTGGGAATCCTTGAGTGCATTTCTTTTTCCCTGAGAAACAAGGGCCTATTTTTCATCTTGTGTTGTCTCTGGCCAGTTTATTCCCTGCTGACCACCTGTTACCTGGGTTTTTTTAGTTATCACTCTTTCCTGTTGGATGGCCACATGCAGGGCCTCTTAGGGTCTGTCCCTCTGTGTCTTGCTCTCCGTGGCTGACGTGGGCAGTGCTCTGGGAGTCTGTGACTGTGCCTGTCAGGGCCTGTGTTATGGGTTTAGGTTCCTCTAGTCTCCTTGGTGCAGAGTGTGCTGTGTTGGGCATGGTACTGGGGATGGTCAGGTGGTGCTGATGTTGGGTAAGGGGAAGTTCTGTTGCTGCTACAAGTTTGTTTATTTGGATGCCATTCCAGACTGGGGGATTCCCTACTCTGGTCCTTGCAGTACATTCTGGCTAGGGATATGTTATTTCTCCTAAGGCTTAGTGTCCATGCAGATCCAGGCATAAGCAGCACACCTTCTGGGGTTCTTACATAGACACCTGCTTCTCCTTCATCTCTGGTTCTTTATCAGCACATTATGGGTGCCTCCTTCAGGCCTGCTGTCTGAAACCTAGTAAGTAGCCCAGTCTTCCCTGCCCTTCCTTGACACTGGGCATAGTTCCATCTGCCTTGTCTTCCTGTAGGCCCCTATCTCCATCCATGATGTGCATACCATGCTACCTCTTGGGGTTCTGGGCTTTAAAAAGAAATCATTTTTCAACCTGATATGGTTTAAGGCTGTCTCTGTTCCACTTCTAGAAGCGCCTGGGTGGGTTGCTGGCCTGAAACCTGAGCCCCCTCAGCTGAGCCGTCAACCACATAACTGCACATCTCTTTAATGCTCCCTTCAGGCTGGCTGAGGGACCTCGATCAGGCTTTGCATGTGGCCTCTTCAGGGTTGGCTTCAGGACAGAGGTGACAGTTTTCAGTGGCACTTACAGCTGTTGTTTACTGGCTACATCTATTTGGGCAGACCCTATCTCCTTTCTGCACCAGAGAGCAAGAAGCACACTTGTCCCTGCTGCTGAGGATCTGGTCCCAGAGGAGAAAGCAGTTTTCTTTGATCAGGTCATGCACCTGCATCCATTGCCTGTGTTTTAGTGGACTTGTTATTAGTGTCTAGTTTAAAAAGTAGCATTTAGTACCTAACTGGAGAGCATTTGCCTCTAAACTTTCTTTGAATGGGTGAGCTAGGCATGGTGGCATAGGCTTGGAATCTCAATACTGTGGAGGTAGAGGCAGGAAGATTGCTTAGGATCAGATTGGGCTACCTAGCAAGACCTTGTGGATGCCTCCTCCAGGCCTGCTGTGTCTGGACCTGGTCTCAAACAAAAACAAAACAAAAAAAAATGCTGAGTGTTGCTAGATATGCCAGCTACTCCCTGTCTAAGCACAGAGACACCTCCCCACAGACAGCTGGACCCTGAGTTTGGTGTCAGTACTGCCCTCTGGTGGACACTGCCTATATCAGTTGAGAACCGTTATGATGTTGCAGTTTGGAATCTGGGGTGGTGGAAAGCACATTTATAAGGGAAACTCCAAACTCTGCCTGTGGAGAGGAAACCCTGCTAGGGAACCCTGTCTCCTTGTTAAGGATCTACCAGTGTCTGACCCCCCGGTGTCTAGTCTACACTGCTATCCTGATAGCTCAGCTCTGCCCAGCACTGGAACTGTGGGAGTGTACAGAATGACAAGCCCCTGTCCTCTTTTTATTTTCATATTTGTTTTTTTTCTCTGTGCCAGTGCTTGAACTCAGAGCCTTATGCTCTTGCTTAGCTTTTTAGCTCAAAGCTAGCATTCTGCCACTTGAGTCACACCTCTACTTCTGGCTTTTTTCTTGTTAATTGGAGGTAAGAGTCTCAGGGATTTTTCTACCTGGGCTAGCTTCAATCTGGGATCCTTAGATCTCAGCCTCTTGACCGGTTAACCTTATAGGTGTGCATCACCAGTGCCCATCAGGCTTGTCATCTTCTGCAGGTCTCTGCGCATGACCTGTGTGTACTGGATAACTTATGGGCACAGTGCCTGGTGAAAACAGGGGCCTCTGGGCCCCAGGAAGAGGTCTGGGCACTTAGGAGTACTGTCTAAGGTCAGACTGAGTGCAGCCATAGCCCTGACTAACTGGGGCTTGGTGTCACACTGCACTGTCCTGGACATTCCGCTGGCCAGCTGAGGCAAGCATGCTTCCTAGTTGCTGCTACTGGTGTAGGGGCTGTCCTAAGCTGGTGTCTGGGGGTAAAAGGGGGGTGGGGGAACGTTCCCTGGCCAGGGCAGGAACTCCAGACTCACCCATTGTGTACCCCCTGCCAGGCTGTGCTGACCCACTTTCAACAAGCAGCGGGGGAGCTAGGGATGGGAAGATGTGGAAACTGAATCCTACCTTGTTTCTGGCCTGGAGAAAAACTTAGTCTCCTATCCCTCTTTATATTGAAGGAAAAAACAGGCGAGAGGAAGAGTGGGCCTTTGGCTCCTGCCTGGGCAGGAGGGAGTAGGGCTTCAGGCGGGGGCGCCCGCGCACTGGGGTTCCTGCTCCAAGCACTTTATTGCCCCCAGGGGTGAGAGGTGGGCCTGTTTTTCCCATCAGCCCTGGTTGCACCAGTAAATCCGATCTGGTCAGAGCATCCGCCTCCCCAGTCAGGGAGAATCTGTTTTCCAGGTTGGTGTGTAAGTCCTTGGTGGCGCCCACTCTGACCCAGTGGACAGGGTTGGCCTAGGGTCATGGCTAAAAGTGGTAGGGAGGGTGCCAGGAGTAGGGTGGTAGCCATGCTGGGCAGAGGGGAGAACTCCTATGAATTCTGTGGGTTCATGGCATATCAGTAGGCACTTGTCCAGCAGGCTGAAGGGGATTCTTTGTGACTAAAGGCTGCCTGGGGAAAAATTTTACTCTAAAGGGTATGCTGGCTATGGCCCCTATGACAGGGCCTCCCTGGGACTTGCCCCAGTAGTAGTGCTGCCCCCTGTGTTGTTCTTTCACTCACCCCTTGCCCTTGTCCCAGGCCCTAGCTCTGCCTCCTGCTGGATCTGGGCTAGTAGGTCCAGTCATAGGGCCTTAGACCAGGGGCGCTGCCACTGGTATTGGAGTTAGCAGTGTGGAGGCAATGACAGTAGGAGTCTTGAACTTCAACAGGACTTGATCACAAACTGCTCTGGATGCTCTTCTTTCCAGTCTGGTACCAGGTATTGGCCTCTCCCCTGGCCGCCAGAGGGCAGAGGCTGTACCAGCCCATGAGGGAGAAGCCCAAGGCAGGGCCTATGGTGCTGGGTACAATAGCTGAGGCCCTTCAGGGGTTTGCGCAGGGCTGGTCTCTGGGTTAGGCTGAAGCCTGGGGCTGGAGAGGAGCTGCTCAGTCACGGGATGAGTCTTATGTGGGTTTGGGGCCTAAGTGTTGGGGAAGCAGATCTCCTCAAGCAGTCCACCAGGACTGAGGGCTGGGCTATGTGTTAGGTCAGCCTGATGTCCCAGGATGTCATGTGCCCCCGAGTTAACTCATTTTTCTTTGTCTGCAGGCTGGCAGCCCTTGCCAGAGGACAGAGGTGGTGACCTCACCGAAGGCGGATGAATACCTAGAAGACAGCTCTGATGAGGAGGTGAGGCACGGGCTCCATTTTCTGCCATGCAGGGTGGGAGGTCCTCCTGGCTGGGGCCAGGTGGTCCTTAAGCTGCCCCGGGTAGGTGCTTAGCCTATGGTCGGGGCTGCCCTGGGATGTTTTGGAGTGTCCTGTAGTCATGCTGTGCTGTCTTGGGTCGAGAGAGCCAGGGCCTTGTGAAGCCGCTGGCCCACTGGACTGAGTGGGCGTCCTGGCTCAGGCCTGCCCCATCTGGAAGAGTGATTTTGGGGTCTGAGACACATGACTGTAGCAGCACATGTCTGTCATCTATGATGTCGGGTGGGAGGATGTGGCTCTGCAGCCTCTTGCTTTGTTCTATGGACAGGTGTCTGTGGCCTTATAGGCTTCTTGGGGTATAATGCTCCTCCGGTCCCTGTTGGGGTGCTGGGCTCACGGGCTGTGAGCACACCCAGGCTTCTGATATGTGGAAGGGCCACAGGCATGGGTGTGGGCTGCAGCCTCATCTGCCTCAGGCAGGAGTGGGTATCTCTTAGCTGCCTTTGCCCGTTCCTTTCTCTGGTGTCCCCCAGGTAGTGGCTCGCATGGCTTGGCTCACCTTGTGATCGAGTTCCAGGAGCACTTAGAAGGGACAGGACCCTTGATTGTTTCAAGGAATCTGTGATGTGAAGAAGAAGGTGTGTGGGGCTGGGGTTAGTTGGGTCCTCCAGAGAGTGGAGGCAGGGAGAGACTCTGGTGGGCTGTGCTTAGGAGACTAAAGCCGGGAGGGGCTGGAAGCCCTGAACACATGGGCAGTATGGCGGGTAGCAGTCCCCCTCCTTGGTGACGCCCTGCCCCATGGCAGGGCGGTGGCCACTGCGAGCCTCTCCAGGCTGTGGGGACCTTGTGCGGCTTCTACAGGGATCGTCTTTTGCCTGCTTGTCGGGGTCTGATGAGAAGGCTGGGGAAGACAGGCACCCCCTCCCCGCTGGGCTTCCTCCCCACCTTCGAGCTCTCTTGGCAGTGTCTGCAGGAGCTTTGGCCGCCAGCCCGATCCAGTCTCTGCTGCGCGTTCAGAGAACAGAGACAAAACAAAATAAATTGGTTTCCTGGCCGGAGCAGCGGGCGCAGTGGCGAGGGGGGCTGCACAGCGCTGCTCCCTGCCTGTCTCCCCTCCCCCCCCAGGGGCTCTGGCTGTCGGCAGCCACATCCTGTCGGCTACTTTTTTATATTTGGTATTTTGAGAAATCGATGATGATTGTAAATGTAGCGCGGGGCTGGGGGATGGGCATTGCCGAGCTGGTTGGAGCCTTAGGCAGGGCCTGCCTGATTCTGCTTGCCCACAGGGAGGTGTGCCCCAGCTCTCCTGTCCCGTGCCCAAGGAGAGATTTAGGCAGCCCCTACTGTGCTGCGAGGAAACAGGGAGTGTGGGGGCTGCTTCCTCCCTCCTGTGATGACTATTGCATGTGTCAGACTGAGTGACAGCCCCAGAGCTGAGATGCCCCTCTGCCTGAACTTGTGCCAGCACAGCCGGCCAGTGGCTCGAGGGGGCGGCAGAGCTCAGCTTTCAGGAGGCAGGGCAGGCCAGCCTGGATAGATGCATCCCTTCAGGGGAGTCTGTGTGGGGGGCCTCCCCATCCTCAGAGCAGAGTGGCTATGATGGAGAGGACAGGTTAAGGGAGGAGAGCCCGTCCACCTGGGACTGCCTGCTGCAGTTCTGATGAAGAGGCCGGGGCGGGGGGGTGGTGGTGCCCACTCTGTGGCTGTGCCCTAGTTTGGCACTTTGAGGGCTATTAGCTGCTGTGGAGTCCACCCTGGCTGAGATGGCCAGTAGGATGGCCCCTTCTGTCCATGTCCTTGGTAGTAGCCATTGATGCCAGAATCCCAGGGTTTTCTTGGCCAGGTAGAAGGTCCAGAACTGGCCAGGTGGGCTGTGCCAATCGCTAGACCTCTAGAGAGCTCTGTGGGTGGGGTCTGTGGCCTGGGAGCAGGGACCTTAGCTGTACCTGAGAGGGATGGAAGCAAGGCTGTGTTTGGGAGGCCAGTCTGGCCATCAGCTGTTGGGGGTGGCTGCTGGCCACCCTTCCCACTTCTTCCCTGCTTGCTTTCCCGGGTCTGGTAGGGAGGGCTGGGAGACTTTGGGCCCTCCACTGAGGGCTGCCAAGCTCTGCTTTGGGGATCCCTTGATGCCCTGGGGACACTGGCTTTCTTAACCTGAGAATCTCTTGATTGAGCACTAGTTCCTGATTGTATTCACTTGGCATTCTCATTCACTTCCTTCAGGTCTTAGCCAGGCAGCCTTGTGTGGGCTGAGCGGGGTGGGGGTGGAGCGGCCCCCCCTCTCCCCCAGTGAGTTGCTGGCTGCTGTGAAGGGAAAGGCCCTGGAGGAGCTGCTGTTCTGCGGCTGTCCCGCCTCCACACAGCTACCTCACCCCTCCCCACAGCACCCGGGCTTCATAGACGTGATCTCATCCAGCCTTTGGGACCCCCGGGAGGGGGAAGTGGGCTGGGGTAGAGGGGCGGGTAAGTGGCTGATGTCTGTCCTCTTCTGTGTCACGCAACTGGGAGAAACTGAGGCCTACCGCCTGCCCTGCCCCTTGCTTGACCAGCAGACCCCTGCCTCTGACTCAGAAGTATGGCCAGCGTGAGGGACTCAGGGGAGAACTTGAGAGGACTTGCCCCTGTTGCTGAGCATGGGGTCTGTGACCATCTCCCGTGAGACCTCTGGCTGGGCCAGGTCAGGGGGATGGGTTGCGGCCTTGGCTGGCTCCCCAGCAACTCTTGCCCTGCCTGGGCTGTAACTCAGATCCCGCAGGGACACAGCCCAGCCCGTTTGCATCCAGAACCTGCTATCCCCTCTGCTCTCTCGCCAAACGCCGTTAATGGCTTCTCCCAGCTACTGAACCGGCAGCTGCCTCCAGTGCTGGCGGCCTTCTGCTCCTCTGGGGCCACCCCCTCCCGCCTGCGTCCCAGCCTCCTCCCGCCCGTGCACTCACTCGCTCGCTCGGTACTTGCTTGTCTGTGTTGCTGGCAGGGGAGCCCTGGGCTCAGGTTTCCAGCAGGAGCGTGCAGAGCCCTCCCTGGTCTGTTTGTTGAAGGCACCAGGGCCTGCAGGCTGCCCTGGCAACCATCCACCAGAGGCCAGCCTGCGTGCCTGCCTCAGAACGGGGCTGCTCTTGAGACACAGACCAGCCCTTCTGGACTGCTCTCATCCTGCTGTGCTGGTGGGCCCTGGCCAGGCCTGCCAGGCAGGGCATGGGTGGACACGTGTGTTTGCGACCACCGTGTGTACCTCTCGGCCAGGGAGGCTCTCCCCCAAGCACCATCCCCGCCTGTGGTGGTTCCCCTGAGCCACTCTGTCTGGTGTCTTAGTTGACAGAGAGGAGGGTGGTTGGGGTATATGGAGGAAGCCAGCTGCCCCTCACAGGGTACTGGCTCTTTACAGCATCATGGGTGTGGCTGGCAGGGGAGGCGGGCCTTTTCACATCTGTGTCCTCTCTCTTGCAGTTGGGTGGTACAGGCCATGCCTGGTTTGGGCCTGTGGGGTGAGGCAGGGGTGGCATTTAGAGTGAGGAGTGCTGGGTGTTCAAGATGGTCCTTCATAAGGCTGGCCCTGGGGAGACAGGGCTGACTTCCTGGGGATAGGAGCCACAGTTGCGGGCTCCAGGTATGTGGACGGTGCTCAGAGCGGGAAAAGTCCTCTAGAGGGGGGTTTTGGAGGTGTCTGGAGCTGGGAACTAGTAAGGGGCCTGAGCGCACAGAGAGCTGTGGGCCCCTCCCAACTTGAAATAGCAGCTATTTCTGAATAGTGGGCCTCAGAACAGGCCCTGTGCCCTCAGCGCGTGTACTCGGGCCAACTGAGTCATGCCCTAGACATTTGTGGGAGCTTCTGTCATTCCCTGCTTACAAGATGCTGGAAGTAGGGACACCCTGCAGAAGCATCCACTCCCAGGAGAGGGCTAGACACACTGGTCCCGGGCAGCCTCCTGGATAAGGGGGCCCCTCTACCTGCACTGGAGACTCTGCGGGGAGTGGCTCACTGTCCCTTATCTGTGATGGTACTGGCCGCAGCCTAGTCAAGGGGCCCCTATGCACCTGATGGCTTAGGAGTGGGCTCAGCCAGTCCCTCAAGGACAGACCAGCTGGTGGCAGGAGGGACGGAGAAGTGAGGGTGTCTGGGTGGAAACTGGGGTAGCCCGATAAGAAGGTGGGAAATAGCGCCTCCCTGGCCCCTAATCCCTGCCAGGTCTCTTGGGCTGGAAGACACTGCTTTCCTGTCTGTCACAAAAGGCCTCTGCCTTGCTACACCACATCTACTTCAGGTGAGCCCACGGCAGCTGCTGGGCCTGAGCACTTTGACAGAGATAAGACACCCCAGAAGGGGGAGGCAGCAGCACAGGAAGGCCACGAGCTCGGAGACAGGAGGGCGTTTGGTGCCGGGGGAGCTGAGCAGCACTGAACACTACCCGCATTGTAATCGGAGAGGGGCCAGGGAAGAGAGACGGAGCGAGGCAGCTGACCCCACGCTCCCGGGGGACAGGTGGGAGAGGCGGAACGAGGAGAGAGTGAAGGATTCCAGAGGTGGGCCGGCTTCCTCTCTCGCAGACAGACACGGGAGGGAGGTGGGCAGCGGGCCAGCACCGTACCTGCAGTTCCAATCTGTGGTCCTGACAGCTGCAGCCACTTTGGGGAGGGGGAGGGGAGGGGGCTCATCGAGAGCGGAAAAGTCCCAGCCGACACATCAGCCGCTGCCGTGTCCGGTGCAAAGGGGAGGGGGTGCCCGGCCTCATCCACATGCTTGTCTTTGGGGCTGGGTGGCCCCCCCAGAGAAGTACTTGGGTCTGTCTGCCCTCAGTCAACCTGGTCTGGGGTCTCAGTGTTAGGCCTGACCCAAAGGGGTCACATGTGTTTCCTGGCAGCCTGCAGGTGCTGAACAGGGTGGGGGTGGCTAGCCTGGGGCGCAGGCAGCCTGGTGGTGATGAATCATGTGGTGCCGCCAGCCGCTGGTTCCCCAGCCTGGGGACAGGGAGCTGACAGCTGAGGCTGAGCCGAGTGTTTCCAGCCCAGCTCAGCTCACAGGGGTGGCTGCTGGCCCAGGGTACAGGCCGGAGGAGGAGGAGGAGGAGGAGGAGGAGGAGGAGGAGGAGGAGGAGGAGGAGGGAGGCCTTCCTTCCTAGCTGTCTCTGTGGGGCACATGCAGAGGGAACCGTGGGTCTCTGTCTCACAGCTCCTCAGCATGATGGAAGGTGAGGCAGGGCTCTGGGAAGGAAGCCAGGGGCCATAGTGGGCAGGTAGCACCTGCCACCCCTTTAGCCATCGGCTAGCTGCGTTGACTTGTGTGGGGCCACAGGCTGGGGCGGCCCACGCCACCCCCGGTCTGGTTTCTGGTTTGAATCTGGAGCAGTGGAGGGTAACTGAGTGTTCCTCCCGCCCCTCCCCTCCCCCTGCTGGCTGTCGGGCCAGGCCCTCAGCCCTGCTACCGGTGCAGCTTGGGGAGCGGCTGGGCTGCCTGCCCAGGTCTGAAGCTGGCCAAGCTGCAGCCTCTTCAGAGTCAGGCCCTGCAGTTGAAGCCTTGGCCGGGCGCGTGCCGTACCCTGAGCATCTGGGCCCCTGGGGAGCCTTCTAGCCCCGCAGCCTCCATTTCTGTCCCTGTCTCCTTTTGTTTGGCTCTGTTTGACACCACAACCTCCAGCTCTTGTTCGGCGGACTCTAGCCTCTTGCTCAGCCTCCAGCCACTGCTCCTGGGCTTCCCTGTCCTCTCACACTCGACCCCTTCCTCTCAGCTGGCCCTCCCTTGCACTGGGCCCTAGACCAGGTGCTGCCCACTAGTGCTGGCAAGACCCCATCACTCTGGCTCCTGTTTAGCTTCATGATGTCTCCCATGGCTGGCAGCTTGTGTGTGCTGAGAGGGTGGGGTCTCTTTCCACATGACTTGTTCCTCTGGTTCATCCTGACCCTGGTGGGGCCATTCTGACCGCTGAGGTGGGTGTCCACTGCTTGCTGCCCCTCCTCAGGTTTGTGTGGGAGGCTTTCACCCCTGCTAGGGGCCCCGTCCTGGACAGGCGAGGCCTGAGTGGCAGGAGGCCCCGGGTGCTCTTCACTGAAGGACACTAGCTGGCCAGTGGAGGGAGCTGGCTCGAGGACGGGTTGGGGGCCCGCTGCCTCCTTGCCCAGGGTGGGCCCCTCCTTGCCCCTTGCCAGATTACCTCCTGCCCCCCAGGCCCTGCTTCACATATGTCAAAGAAACCTTGCTGCCTGGATGAGGTGCTGCACAGAGAATGCAGAGGGGCAGGGCGCTTCCTCAGCTCTAGTCATAGCCCCAGGTCCAGGCTTCCTGGGCAGCAGGGGCCTCTAGCAACTGGATGTGCCCCCCCACCCCCGCCAGCTGTGGTCTCCTGCAGGATTAAGGGGAGGAAATTTGGGGTTGGGTTTCTCTCTGAACGAAACCTGCCGCTGTGACTTTTTATCCTGTTATATTTCTATCAGATTGGACACAGCCCTCCCTCCTCCTACCACCGCCCCCCCCCCCCCCAGCCTTAATGGCTCTGGCTTTGAGAATTTCCTCCACAATTACACCACTGCTTCCTGCATTGTGGTCCCCTGGAGCCCATCCGTGCGGAGGAGGGGCAGCTTTGTCCCTGCCGCGTGAGGATGCCCACATATTTCTCAGCACCTGGTCTCCCCATGGGGTAGGGGCCATGTCAGTGCTGGTGCTGAAGGCTAGGAGGGCTGAGGGGTCTGGGGAGGGGCCTGGGCCTTGCCAGCCACGCACCACCTGGTGTTCCCAGCCATTCCCCAGTCACCACCCAACCGGAAGTCAGGCTCCTGGCTGCCTGGGTCAGTGGGGGAGGTGATCCGCACAGAGTGCCTGGCCTTTCTTCTGTAGTGTGCCCACAGAGCTCCAGCACCAAACTAATTGTCACCTGCAGGATTTTAATGGCTGGCCAGCTGTGCACAGCACCTGGTTGGGGTCCTAAACCGGCCTCCTTAGGGGCCAGTGAGGTGTTCAAGGGATTTGGGTGGGACAGAGAAGTAGATGGCCAGGAGTCTTTCCATTGTGCTGTTGGGATAGGGCGAGATGTGGCCTCTACAGGTTGTAGAGGCAGGCAGCAGGTCCCACCGCCACCTGGGTCCTGTCCTCAGCCCCAGCCTCAGTTCCAGTTTGGTAACCGACCCTGCTGGGCAGCACTGCTACCTGACTAACCTACTGTGTTCGCTTAGAACCAGCACACGGGGGGCCTAGGCCTGGCACAGTGCAGGCCCCTGTGTCCTACTCACTGTCCAGGTGCCTCAGGGATGAGAATGCTCAGCTTCCTCTTTCTTCCTTGCCTTCCTTTGATCCCACCACATTGTGCCTCTCCACCCTACAGGTCCCCAGCAGGAGACCTTGGGTATTTAGGCCTGCCTCCCTCTACCCCTGGAAGGGAGACGCATTCTCTGAGAGCTGGATGCCCTTGGTAGGGACAGCTGGGGTTCCAGAGGTGAGAGTGCAGGCTCGGCTGGGAGTAGATCCTTCCGGAGGACAGTCTTCCTCTGCATTTGGAAGATATTGTTTCATTTTTAATTATTACAAAACTTCCAGACTTTATATTATCATATCGAGAGATGCAAGAGGCCAGCAGTTGGCCCAGGTAGAGAGCCAGCATGGAAAGTTCCAGTGGGTCTGGACAAGTGCTGGGCTACTCAGAGTCAAGTCCCCACCCATCTGTCCATCTGTCCATTGGCCCCGTTCGCAGCCAGTATGGGGCTGGCCAACATGCGCTTGGGGGTCCTGTGCCCAGGTCAGGTCTGAGGTGGGCTCTCTGGACCCCTGGGGGAGTCCACCTCTTGTTGCAGTGGGGCATCCTCCTAGCTTCGAATCGCGGTCTTTCTGTCTCGGTCTTTGCTCTGCAGAACATAAGGAAGGGTATCAGGGCCTAGGCAGAGGCCCAGCAGCCCCGCCATGGCCCAGCCTCCCTGGCTTCCTGCTGGGCACTGTCTCAGGTGGCGGCTTCCAGGGCACCCCTTCTCAAGCTCCTAGCTCCCCCCAAGCACTTTGGGGAGGGGAGTACACTGCCATACAGCCAAAACTGTAAAATTAAATTTCCCAGATGTTCAGGCCCCAGGAGTTTGTGCATGCTGTCTGGAGAGGAAATGGGGATTGGGAAAAGCCGTTGTATTTTCTCCCCGTTCACCCGGCTTTTCCGGTGCCACCAAGCACTGCCCAAGCTGTAAATCATGACTGGCCAGGGACTCCCGCAGCCCAGCCTTCTCCCGAAGGCTGCACATCTCCTGCCAGCCACAGGCAGGCCAGGGGAGGCGGAGCAGGTGCCCACAGCCTTGGTGTGGAGGAGGCACGTGGGATCTTTGGGGACTGCCTCACTGCCACCCTTAGGCCCCTTTGCTCGGGAGCAGGTGGGTGGCTTGCGCCACGTGTGTTACTTCCTGAACTCACTTTGTTTCCAGAAAGTGAGTATTGGAGCTGCCTTGCTGTCGCCCATCAGCCTGGGCCAGCTCGAAGCCGCCCTGCCCTCCCCCAGACCCCAGCTCCTGAGCGGCCTCCTCTTAAGCCCAGCCCTACTTCTTGATCCCATATGTCCAAAAGAAGGCACAGCCCTGCCTCCCAAGAGCAAGCCAGTGCTCCAGCCCGCGGCCCAGCCTGGGTGGCAGGTGGCCGCCTGCGCCTAGCTGGGGAGGGTTGGCCCTCTGCCTGGGAAGAAGGGGCTGAGAGGATAGCCGGGGGCCCCGGGAGTGCCCAGCCCCGCTCACCAACTTTCTCTGGTTGCTGAGGCAGAAGGTGCAGATCTGTTTGGGCTGGGCGTTCTCGCTGCTGTCGCGGGCCAGCGGCGGCAGGGGCGGCGGCGGGGGGCTGCCGGGGCGCGCGGCGTGGAAGAAGGCGGGTCCCGAGTGGCACGGTTGCCCGTCGCCGCAGGCCTCGCCCACCAGCAGCACGTTGCCCAGGTGCGAGATGTAGCTGGAAGCCAGGCGCAGCGTCTCGATCTTGGAGAGCTTTCTGTCGGCGGGCTCCGTGGGGATGAGCGTGCGCAGAGCCGTGAAGGCCGTGTTCACGCTGTTGGTGCGGTCCCGCTCGCGCGCGTTCGCGGTGTGCCGCTGCCGGGGCTCGCGGCCCGCCCTCCCCCCGGGCCCGGGCCCCGCGGCTGCCCCGGCCCGGCGGCCGCCCGCCCGCCGCCGGGCGCCCTGGAGGCCGCAGCGCGCCGCGTGCACCCGGCAGGGCTTCTCGTCGGACCCTGAGCTCTCGCTGCCGCGGTCCTCGTCCTCCGACAGTGGGCTCACCTCGGGGTACAGGTAGCGGCCCGGCGGCGCCGAGCGCAGCATGGCGAAGGACATGGGCCGGGGCCGGGGCCGGGGCGCGGCGTCAGCTCCGCCGGGCGCCGCTCATGCCGCCCCCCGCGGTCACCGGCCACCAGGCCGGGGCAGGCGCGGGTCTCGGCTGCGCCCCGCGGTGGCGGCTGCCGGGCGCCGCGCAGCACATGTGCGTCCAGGCTGGAGCGGGACGCGAGCAGCGCCTTTATAGCGGCGGCCCCTCCCCCGTGGCTCGGCGGCCGCCGCCGCCTCCCCGCCCGGCCCCCGCGTGCTCCTCCAGCAGGGCCGGCGCCTTCCCCTGGCTGTGCCCAGGGGTCCAGAGCATCCTCTGGCTTGGGGATGCGGGGCAAATGGGAGTCCCCAGAGCAAGGCGCCGGCCCCTCCACCTCCCCAGGGTGGAGGAGGCTGGAGCAAATCTGCCTGAAGGCTTTCCCCCTTCAGCTGGACACTGTCGTGCCCCTGCTAGCTGGTGCTTAGCCGCACCCTGTCTGTTCTTCCTGGAGCGCTTGGGTCTTGGCCACAGCCTGTAGATTTGTGTGTGTGTGTGTGGGGGTGGCACAGCGTTTCTGTCCTGCACCTGCCCCCCTCCCCGCCCCCCTCCAGGTTAGGCAGCAACCATGGTCTTCCAAGACCTTCTCCCTCTATCCCAGCTCCCTTCTGCTCCCCTGCTTCAGGAAGACTCCCCCCCCCCCCCCCGTTTCTCTCGCTCCCTGGACTTCCTCAAGACGAGGACACACCTGGATAAAATTTAGGGGTGGCTAAAGGGAGGACGCTGGAATCACCTTCCCTGGAGAGAAGGAAAGACAAGGGCCGCTGGAGGGTCTGAGATGGGCAGGTGCAGGGGTCCTGTCCAGCTCCGCCGCAGAGGGGCTGCAGGACTCAGCTGTGCCAAGTCCTGCCTGCCCCCTCCTGTGGCTACTGTTGCAGGAAGCGGCTGCCTGGGCAGCCGTCCCTGGGCTGGGAGGAGTGAGGGTGGTGGCTGGCAGGGGCTGAAACCAGGAATGTGTGTCCCGGAATGTGGCTGCTTTGCCTACTGCTCAGGGAGGGAGAAGACCAGTCGGGGCCCCGAGGGGAACCTCTGCCACCTGTGGGGCCGAATGCAGATGCATCCCCCCGAAGAGGTGGGATGGGGTCTTCTTGGGTCCCTGCTTTTGTAGTTGCCCACTTCTAAGGTCCCTGCCAGGGGAGGGAGCCCATGAGCGATGAGGTCATCTATGTCTGTGGCTGCCCAGAGCCCTAGCCAAGGAATCCAACAAGGGGGGAGGCCAGGGTTGGCATCACTTCAGTGGAAAATGTGAAGGTAAAGCTCCGGCGCCTCCGAGGGCCTGGGGTGGAGGCTGGGGGGGGGGGATGGTGCTGGTTGGCTTGCCACGTCAGACCCTAGGGCCAGAGTAAGGGCACATGTCAAGTGACCCCTAGGCCCTTGAGGCTGGTCCTTCACCCTCTCTCATGGGCCCCTTGGGTGGCTTTCAGGTGGGCGGGCTTGGTGGGGACAGGTGCTGACATGGTGGCCCTGCCGCAGGACATCCGGAACACAGTGGGCAACGTCCCCCTGGCCTGGTATGATGACTTCCCACATGTGGGCTATGACCTGGATGGTAAGCGCATCTACAAGCCCCTCCGGACCCGAGATGAACTGGACCAGTTCCTGGACAAGATGGATGATCCAGACTTCTGGTGAGTTGACTCTTGCAGCAAGGGCCCCTGGGTCCCAGGGCAAGGCGTGGCTCTGACTGGCCATCCCTCCCTCGCACAGGCGCACTGTGCAGGACCGGATGACGGGGCATGACCTAAGGTTAACTGATGAGCAGGTGGCCCTGGTGCAGCGTCTGCAGAGGGGCCAGTTTGGGGATGCGGACTTCGACCCATATGAGGTAGGAACCTGCACAAGGTAGCTTGGGGATGGTGGCCCTGGGGTTTGAGGCGTGAGTGGGGTCTCAGCTCAATGCTTGTCTCCTCAGCCAGCTGTGGACTTCTTCAGTGGGGACCTCATGATCCACCCAGTGACCAACCGCCCCGCTGACAAGCGAAGCTTCATCCCATCCCTGGTGGAAAAGGAGAAGGTGGTCTGCAGTCCCCGCCCCCCCGTGCCCCCCCGGCTGTGTGTGCAGGCGTCTTGCTGACCTCAGCTGTGTGCGCAGGTGTCTCGCATGGTGCACGCCATCAAGATGGGTTGGATCCAGCCTCGCAGGCCCCGAGACCCCGCCCCCACCTTCTATGACCTGTGGGCCCAGGAGGACCCCAATGCTGTGCTGGGGCGCCACAAGATGCACGTGCCTGCACCCAAGCTGGCCTTGCCTGGCCATGCAGAGTCCTACAACCCACCTCCCGAGTACCTGCCCAGCGAAGAGGAGGTAGGCCCGGTACCAGTCCGTCTGGGCCGTGGTCATGTTCCCCACTCCCTGGCTCACCGGTTGCTTCTCTTCCCCAGCGCTTGGCCTGGGCACAGCAAGAACCTGGTGAGCGCAAGCTCAACTTCCTGCCGCAGAAATTCCCGAGCCTGCGGGCTGTGCCTGCGTATGGCCGCTTCATCCAAGAGCGGTTTGAGCGCTGCCTGGATTTGTACCTATGCCCACGGCAGCGGAAGATGAGGGTATGTAGCTGCAGCTTGCTGGGCGTGGGGGTGGGGACTGGGCGAGGGAACTGGGGAGTGACAGAGCTGCCTGCCCTAGGTCAATGTGGATCCGGAGGACCTCATCCCCAAACTGCCAAGGCCCAGGGACCTGCAGCCTTTCCCTGTGTGCCAAGCACTGGTGAGTGGGGGCCAAGGGGGGCCAAAACACTCCAAGGTCTGTGTCTCACTGCTCCTCCTCTGCAGGTCTACAGGGGGCACAGCGACCTTGTCCGCTGCCTCAGTGTCTCCCCAGGGGGCCAGTGGCTGATTTCAGGTGGGCCTGGGCTGGGGGCCGTCCTGAGCTGGAGCTGGGTGGGAGGAGCAGGTGCTGAGGCCGTCTTTGCCCTATCCAGGATCAGACGATGGGTCGCTGCGGCTCTGGGAGGTGGCCACCGCCCGCTGCATGAGGGTGCTGCCCGTGGGGGGCGTGGTGAGGAGTGTTGCTTGGAACCCCAACCCCACCATTTGCTTGGTGGCTGCAGCTATGTGAGTGTGCCAGCCCACCCCACGTCAGGCGGCTGGTTGGGTGGGCACTGTGCTTAGGGCCGCCTCTGGCTGTGGCCCACAGGGACGAGGCGGTGCTGCTGATAAACCCCGCCCTGGGGGACCGGCTGCTGCAGAGCAGCACAGACCAGCTGCTGGGTGCCTTCACCCCGCCCGAGGAGCCAGCCCTGCAGGCTGCCTGCTGGCAGGAGGCCTCAGAGGAAGAGTCGCAGTGGGGCCTGCGCCTTCGCATTTGCCACAGCAAGGTAAAGGGGAGGGAGGGAGTGGGGGGGGGCAGTGTGCACGCAGCGCAGCCCAGCCCAGCCCGTCAGCCGGCCCTGTTCTGTAGCCAGTGACACAGGTAACCTGGCATGGGCGAGGAGACTACTTGGCTGTGGTGCTAGCCAGCCCAGGCCATACCCAGGTGCTGATCCACCAGCTGAGCCGGCGGCGCAGCCAGAGCCCCTTCCGCCGCAGCCATGGCCAGGTACAGCGTGTGGCTTTCCACCCCACCCGGCCCTTCCTGCTGGTGGCCTCTCAGCGCAGCGTCCGCATTTACCACCTGCTGCGCCAGGAGCTCACCAAGAAGCTGATGCCCAACTGCAAGTGGGTGTCCAGCCTGGCTGTGCACCCGGCAGGTGAGGGGGTGGTGCGTCACCGTGTGGGGGAGGGGGGAGGGAGGGTGTCCTGCAGGTCAGGTGAGGACGCCCACCTGCCCCTGGCACAGGTGACAACATCATCTGTGGCAGCTATGACAGCAAGCTGGTATGGTTCGACCTGGATCTCTCCACAAAGCCGTATAAAGTGCTAAGGTGAGGTTGGGGTTAGGGTGTTGGGGGGTGGCCAGCGGGCCCTCTCTCCAACCCTGAGCGCACTCTGAATCCAGTCCTCCCTTAGGCACCACAAGAAGGCACTGCGGGCTGTGGCCTTCCACCCTCGGTACCCCCTCTTTGCCTCTGGCTCAGATGACGGCAGCGTCATTGTCTGCCATGGCATGGTGTACAAGTGAGTGCTGAGCCCTGGCTGGCCCTCTCTGTGGACCGTTCCACAATCCACGGTGCCCTAAGCCTCCTGTCTTCCACAGCGATCTGCTGCAGAATCCGTTGCTGGTGCCGGTCAAGGTGCTCAAGGGGCACACACTGACTCGAGACCTGGGCGTCCTGGATGTCACCTTCCACCCCACACAGCCATGGGTCTTCTCCTCGGGAGCGGACGGTACCATCCGCCTCTTCACCTAGGCTGTTGCCCTGCTGCCGGGCGTCCTGGGCTGGGACAGGCGCGGGTGTGCTCAGGGTTCTTCAATAGATGCCTTTCTCCCTACGGCTTCTGCTGTCTTGGATGGGGTGCCCAGCAGCCACTCAACCACAGCGCCAACTCTTCACCTCACCAAGTTTTCCAGAACTGGGGCAGAGGGGATACGGCAGAGAGAGGCCAAGGCTGTGTCTTTGTGCCCTCTCCCCCAGGGCTGAGGAGGAAATGGCTTTATTGAGAAGGAGGGGAGCCTGCGCTGTCTGGGGCCTCTCATCAGCAGAGGGTCTTCTGGGTAATTTCTGGCTAGTGTGCTGCTTGTGTGGTGTGGCCAGCCTCAGGCAAACTTGACCAGGCGGCCCAGCGTCTCCACAGCCTTCTCCCGCACCCCGGGGGCTGGGTCCCGAAGCAGGAGACGCAGTGCTGGGGAGGAAGAAGAGGCCAGTAGTGCACATGCCTGCGCCAGGCCTGGGGCCGCCCACCGCCTTCTTTAACAGACAGGCCTCTGCTGGGAGGGCTTGAGAGCCAACGGAAAGATAGTTTTTCCTTTTTTAGTGTTTTTTAAGCTCTTTTGGAACAGTTAAGAAGTTTCCGTGAATTACTAGGACGATGAGGTCACCAGTGACAGGGAAGAAAATCCTGAAATCCAGGAAAATCACTTAGTCTCTGTGGGTGCCCACAGGGTCAGCAGGGCCCCAGCAGAACTGGGCAGGTTGGGATGTCGTTTGTATCTTAGGCAAGAGACACTCACCTGTAATGAGCTGCTCCAGGTCCACCTGTGGCCTGTGGTCTGGCTCTGCGTGCAGCACCAGGAACCCTGTGGACAGGACGGGTGAGGTCAGGTGTGTAATGCAGGCTGGCAGGGCTGGGAGGGTGGGGGGGGTGCCTCACCTGTGAACAGGGGCGCTGCGGCTCGGACACTGTCCCAGCTGCTCTTGAAGTAGAACAGGCTGGTGCTCACCAGGCGGCCCAGCAGGTCAGGGAAGTGATGCATCTGGGGTGGGGGGTGATTGGAGTCAGGGTCCTCAGTCCAGCTGAGGCTGGGCCCCTCCCTCCCTGCGTGCCCACCTCACCAGGTGCTTGCAGGTGGAGTTGAGGAACTCCCCGAAGTGCAAACTGTGGCCCTCCTGTAGGTGCTTCTGGAAGGCAGCCGCTAGCTCCTCACACTGCAGGTGGGGTATGCACATGCACAGGGCGAACCGGCAGGCCTGTGGGGCGTGGTGCTTACATTAGCCCAAGTCCCACCAGGCTGCCCTGCCCAGGCTCCCCTTCTGCTACTCACACTGGCCACAGGGATCTGGGGGTCCTGCAGGTGCAGCAGGAGGGGCACCAACCCACCCACAACCTGCTCCAGAAAGATGTCCTCACAGTCACCGTGATAGGCTTTGTTCAGGTGCCCAAAGAGGCGGATGGACGCTGTCCTGAACTCCATTTTTTCCTGGGAGAGAGGTGATCACGTCACCTTATGGCCCATCCCTCTCCCCCTACCCTGTCTCCATGCAGCGAGGGAGCCCTGGGGTGGGCCTAGCTCTGGGGACAGGTCCAGTAAAGCGGTGAGTGCCCCGGGCCCTGGTCATCAGTTAAAACCCCTCTCCCAGCTGGGCGCGGCGCTAGCTCCTCCTGGCTACTCAGGAGGCTGAGACGCATCAGAGGATCGCCGTTCAAAGCCAGAGCCAGCCCGGGCAGAAAAGTTTGTGAGACTTCTCTCCAATAAACCACTCAAAACTGGACATGGTGCTGTGGTTCAAATGGTAGAGCACCAGCCTTGAAGAGCTCAGGGACAGCACCCAGGCCCAGAGTTCAAGCCCCACAACTGATCCCCCTGTCCTCTCCCCCCCCCCCCCCCAAAGGCGCCCTCTCCCATAGAGTCTTGCAGTAGCCAGGGGCACAGCTCACAAGACCTAGGGGGGTGGTAGGGATGGCCTGGGTGTAGTTTGCTGCCCCACCCCCACCTACACTGTCAAAGAAGGGCCTGATGCGGATGGCTGTGTGCAGCAGCACCGAGCGTCGGTCCCAGGGCTGCACCAGCTCCAGCAGCCGTGCGAGGCCCACCATGGCTTCCAGGGCCACCAGGCTCTGTGGGTCATCCCCATCATCCAGCCCACTGATCATGGCTGTCAGGAGCTGGGGGCCGTGGGCTGGTACCTGGAGGGGGGAGGGGGGGTCTCAGTGCTTCATCTGCCCCAACCAGTCATCCCAGCGTGTTTCCCCAGCCCCTTCTTACTGAGGAGCCCACCTTCTCAGGGGAGCCCGACGCAGTGTTGGCCAAGCCACGGAGTACCAACCGCCGCACACTGGCACTTGAGTCCTTCTGTTGGGCTAGCAGGCTTTCCAGCAGTGACTCCAAGAGCATCAGGTCATTGACTACATTGCTGCTGAGTAGCTGGAGGCAGAGTTGTTGACTGTGTTTGCCCACTGATTCCCACCCCGACTTCTCTGTCTGAACACATGTCACCGCGGGTGTTTAGCCCGGAGGCCGCCAGGGGGCCTCAGGAACCCTGGCCTTCCCAGGGAAGCTGACTGAGCTCTGGTACGGGCCAGGGAGGCCGTCCACCCCCAGCCTCGACCTGTCTGGCTATGAGCTACAAGATGAAGGCCTCTGTTCTGGAGCAGGAAGCTCGTGTACTCCTACCTGGGCCAGGAAGGCTGTGGAGGTGACCCTCTGCATTTCATACACACCGTTCTGTGTGCACGTGAGTGCTTTCAACACCAGGGGCAGCCGGGGGCCTGCACACTTGGCCATGGCACTGGGAAGAGTACAAGGGCTGGAGCTGCCTGCCTTGGTGCCGGCAGACCCTGCCCTGGCCAGCTCCCTTGTGGACCTGGGGGCACTCCCACCCCAGGCCCTCCCAAGCCTGGACCTGAAGCATCCAGCCCTCCACCATTCCCATCCACATAATACCAGCTGAGGCTTCTAGGCCTCCCACATATCCTGAGCAGGATCTAGCCTGCTTACCTGGCCAACTGTGTGACCCCATCCTCGTGCCCCGCCAAGGTTCTGAGCAACTCCCAGCCTCCCTCCTGCTCCATGCACTGCACCACGTCCTGGCTGCCTCCTCGGAGAAGCAGAGCCTGCAGGGCCTCCACTGCAGAGCTGTGGGGAAGATCACCCGTGCCAATAGGCGCCCTGGCTGGGCTGGGCCAGGGACCTGCTTACCCACTCCCACCCAGGTCCTGTGAGCACTCATGGGTACTCATCAGAGCTGGCGTTAACTGGCCAGGTGGACTGTGGCTGCTAGGTTGCCAGCCTCCGTGGTGGCTACGGGCAGTGCCACCCGCCACGTCGGGTCTTGTGGATTTCCAAATGCAGCAGAGGCCACATCTGATAGCCAAACTTCCCAGGAACTTTTCCTGTCACAAGGTCAGGCCCAGACTTGCCAGGGTCCCCACGGACACATGTATGTATAGGCTCTATCCCTGGGCCTGCACGTCCCAAGCTTGGCGATTTAGCATAGATGAGACAGGAACAGGCTCCGTGATAGCCGAGCATCGGAGTCCAAGGCTTTGTTTTTGAGCCTCTACACCAGACACCAGCCAAGAAAGCAAGGGCCTGACATGCTGACTGGGCATTGGAGCAAGGAGGCCCAAGGCCCACTGCCCAAGGTGCAGCCTCCACCGCACTGCAGGTGGTGAGCTATGGCTTCAGGACTCAGGAACAAGGCCAGGCCCAGCAGGTGGGGGCAGAGGCCACCATCAGAGCAGCTTACCTCACCTAACCTGGGATGTGGCACCACTCAGCAGAGACCCCAGCCTTGAAAACATGGGGGGTGGGGGTGCAGGGTCCTCCGGTGAGGCCCAAGGCATCCTGGAAGCTCTGGCATTTGGCTGCAAGCCAGGACTGTGTCCACCTTTGAGAGAGGCACCACCCTAGCCCCATCTGAACACCCCCATCATCCCTCCTGCCCCACAGCTACTGCCACTGCCACTGTCCGCAGCCATCTGCCCTGCAGTTCCCCTACCACCCCACGCAGAGCAGCCCACAGAGGTGGGGAGCGGTTCAAGGGCACCAGACCAGAACTTTGCTTCCCACTAGCTGTGGGTGGGCGTGGCAATTGCTGCCAGTACTGTGCCAGGGGGAGAGGAGCTTTCTGGAAGTGGGTTTGCCCCTGGGCTTCTGGGTGTCCAGGAAAGAGGACACTAGCCCTTGGGGCAGGCTGCGGTGCCTGGCTTCCAGCCTGCGCAGCAGGGTGTGGTGGTACCTGCAGGGCTCGGGGTTCCTGGCGGCCGGGGCTGTGCTGGTGCTCCTCCTCTCCTTGGTCTGCAGGTTCCGGGGCAGCTGGACGCCCACTGTGCAGCTGACTCGCAGCAGGAGTGCCGCAAAAAGCTGAGGGTAGAGTTCAAGCACTGCGGGTGCAGATGCAGGCGCAGACATGACCTCGTACAGCGCGCAGGTGGCCTGGGGAGGAGCCGCCACAGGGTCGGCCTCCTAGGCCACGGTGACATCTGTGCTTCCCACCCCGCTTGGCACTGGCGCGTGCCCCCTGCACGGTGGGGGCGTGTGACCCCAGGGAGAGGCGGGAGGAGCCCGAGGGGAGGGGAAAGAGGCCGGGCCGAAAGCGCTGCAGCCTCCGCAGGGCAGGGCCTCCCACCATCTGTTCTTAGTTCCTTCGAAGGAGGGGAGGAAATTCTCACAGCTGCTTTACTGCTTAAAATGTGGCTAGGCTGGGTTTATTTTTTTATTCCTGCAGGATAAAACACGGAGTAAGCTCCCCTGGGGGCCAGCACCTGCCCGGCTTTATGAGCCTGGTCTCCTCACACGTAGCACCCGCGCCCACCACCGCTGCCAGGCGCCTCCAGGGTGCGGGCCTCCGGGGGGGGGCGGGGGAGGGCGGCGTGTGAGGTGGTCCCCGGAGCCCCTACTCACTGCGAGGGGCAGCAGCGTGGCCACTCGGTCAGGCGTGCTGCCCAGCAGGAAAGTCCGGCTCTCCTTGAACGGAACATCCCTGCTCATCTTCTCCACGAGCAGCCCCAGGACCTGGGTGGTGAGGCTGGGCTCCACGGCCAGCGCCCGCCACAGAGCACAGGTGTGGCTGGGGGAGAAAGAAGGCACTGTGGGCGCCCGCCCACCCGCGCTCTCTCCCAGCCGAGGGAAAGTGGCATCCAGATCTCAAGTCTGAAGTCATTCCTTCTTCTGAACTAGCTGGCAGTCAAGGAGAGAAAAATCTGGGCCTGTACACATGGCCTGGGGCAGTGGGTAGAAGATTCCCCAGGAGCTGCCAGAAGCAAACTGGAAGCTGTGCTCTCCCCAGGCCCCGGGGCCCCATGGGTCCAGGAGAAGGAGGGCTGTGAAGGCCCCTCAAGCACTGTGGGAGAGGGAGCTCACACAGCTGCCAGGAAAGCTGCTCTGCCATGTGCTTACACAAACAGCACCGGCTTCAAAATAGCAAACACGAGGGAGCACAGCATTCCTCCAGGCATGACAAGTGTGCTTAGTGGGCATATCTGCCAGCCTGGATACAGCAGAAGAGAGAAGCAGTAAGCTGGAGAACAGATAGGAGAAGCTACCCAGAACCTGGAGAGGAAGGAACAAAAGTGTGTGTGTGTGTGAGAGAGAGAGAAGGGGGGGGGAGGGATGGGGGTAGAGTTGGCCTGGAGCAGAGGAAAGAACTGCTGGCAAAGGTAGGCTGATGGCTTTTTTTTTTTTTTTTTTTTTTTTGGTGGGGTGAGGTGGCTCTTGGTGCTTGAACTCTGGTCCTGGGCGCTGTCCCTGAGCTCTTCAGCTCAAGGCTAGCGTTCTACCACTTGAGCCACAGCGCCACTTCTGGTTTTCTGGTGGTTAACTGGAGATAAGAGTCATGGACTTTCCTGCCCAGGTTGACTTTGAACTGTGATCTCAGCCTCCTGAGTAGCTGGGATTACAGGAGTGAGCCTCTGGCTCCTGGTTTGATGGCTCTTTAACGCTGATAGGAGACGCTGTCCTTCAGACTCAAAAACCCAGCAGCTACCAAGCAGAGTAAATAGGAGCTGTAGCCCAAGAGGCTGAGCATCCTTCCCAAAGCAACATCAGACATTGAATAGATTCCCTGGACCCGCAGACACATTGGACATCCAAGGGGTGACCCCTGGCCCCCAGAACCCATCAACAATACCAGGTACATGGGTGCACAGCTGTAATCCTAGCCTCTCAGGAGGCTGAGATCTGAGCACCTTGGTTTGAAGCCAACCTGGATAGGGAAGTCTATGAGACTTTCTCTCAGTAAACTACCCCCCAAAAAAGCTTTTAATGGTAGAGCTAGTACTAGCCTTGAGCAAAAGAAGGCCAGGGACTGTGCTCAGACCACGAGTTTAAGCCCCAGGAGCAGCGTGTGCAAACACAGACAAAATCCAGAGGCTTGGTGAACATGTATGTAGCAGGCTCCAAATGGCCTCCAAATGGCACTTTAACAGGACAGTTATGCAATGTATCTCTGATGGCCCAGACCGGAGACTGCCTGGTTGAAGACGGACAAGGGTGATGTGTGACCACACAGCAACGCTCCAGCAGTGTCTCCCAGGCAGCATGCCAACAAAGGAGTTCCCAGGAGTTCTGCTTGACCCATTTTCATGATGCTCAGCCCTCAAGAGAGCTGCTGGCCTGTGGTGGGGACTGCTGGTGACCGGGAACCTGCGGCTCAGCACCTTGCCTATCTCACAAGGCACAGGGTGGGCACGCCCCTTGGTGTGCCAGCGCCTCCAAAAGGGGAGATGAAGAAGAGCATGCAGAGCAGAGGCTGTGCTGCGACGGGGTACACTGACGACCGCGCACACACGAGGGAGGGGCAGCCGGCAGAGCGCGGCACCTGCACAAGCCCTGGCTCCCTGACTAGGAAGCGGGGGAGGCCTTGGTGCCGGGTGGGGGACAAGTCCACTCAGGGCAGCTGCCAGCGACAAGGGAACAGGAGGGACTCTCAACCCAGTGAGTGGCAGAAGCAGCTGGTAAAGAAGACAAGCTCTTCTGAAACAGCACAGCAGGCAGAGGCAGTGCCTTGAACCCATGACATCTGCAGTACGACAGTGCGGAAGGACAGACACTAAAAAGATGGAAAGCAGATACCAGACAGGCAAATGTACCGAACACGCTGTGTACCTAGCACTCCGCCATTGAACCAGAGCTCCGCTAACAGTTTTGTTGAATTAATTTGTCTATCCCCAGGGAACAGGGCAAGTTCGTGGCTCCTGATGCCCAGTCTCCAGCACATGGTAAGAAGGAAAGCTGCTTCCCTGGTCAGCGCTGGCTAGTGAGCTGGACTTAGCCATCAAGCCTACACCTCAGGGCAGAAGGGAAAAGTGAGGAGAGCCTTGTGCCTGGCCAGGAACTGGAAGTGAGTTTTGGGGGTGCACTGGTATACAGTCAGCCTAGAGTGATCACTGCTTGGGGTTGTCTGTGGAAACAAGCCTGGAAAAACAGAGTGGAGACAGCAAGAAGTCATGGGAATGGGGGACACTGGGTTTTCAATTCAGGACCTGGGTACAAAGCTGGCACTCTACCACTGAGCCATAGCTCTGCTTCCGGTTCTTTTGGTGGTAAATAGGAGATAAAAGTCTCATGGATGGATGTGTGGGGTGTGTGTGTGTGTGTGTCTCATGGATGTGTGTGTGTGTGTGTGTGTGTGTGTGTGTGTGTGTGTGTGTGTGTTGGTTTTGGAGCCTGAAGCCAGGACCTGGGTGCTATCCCTGAGCTTTTCTGAACACTTGAGCCACAGCTCCACTTCCACTTTTTTGTGGTGTTGAGAGTCTCATGGACTCCTGCCTAGGCTGGCTTTGCACAGGAAGGGCCCAGCGAGGACTGGGAGACGCCTGAGAGGCAGGGCCCGCATGGCTCGGTCAGTGGGTGGCCACAGGAGCTCATGCAGCAAGGATGGGGGTCAGAGGTAAGGGGGACACCCAAGGCTTCTACCCAGCAGGCCCGAGGGCGTGGGTACCTGTCAAAGGGCAGGGGGCTGCCCAGGAGGCTGGACACCACAGCTGCGCAGTGCTGGGAGGCCAGGAGGTACACGCTGTGCTGGGCGGCGGGCAGGACGTGCTCTTCCTGCGTCTCCTGGAGCTTGGAGCGCAGCACACTCACAATCTCAGGCACCTGGGCAGGGGGCGGCACAGGTAAGGGGCCAAAGAGGGTGATCTGGCTGTGTAGCAGGGCCGGTCCAGGGCACACACTCCCATTAGCCCAAGGACGAGGGGCCCTAGGCCACCCTGGTGAGTCCTACCAGCCATGAGGAGGTAAGTGCCTCCAGATGGAGAGTTCCGGACTGCCAGCCAGCAGTGCTCAGCAGAGAGGCCCAGGCCTCCCCTATCAACCCTGACCATTCAGTGCTCAGCAGAGAGGCCCAGGCCTCCCCTATCAACCCTGACCATTCAGTGCTCAGCAGAGAGGCCCAGTCCTCCCCTATCAACCCTGACCAGTGCTCAGCAGAGGCCCAGTCCTCCCCTATCGACCCTGACCATTCAGTGCTCAGCAGAGAGGCCCAGGCCTCCCCTATCAACCCTGACCATCCAGTGCTCAGCAAAGAGGCCCAGGCCTCCCCTATCAACCCTGACCATTCAGTGCTCAGCAGAGGCCCAGGCCTCCCCTATCAACCTTGACCATCCAGTGCTCAGCAGAGGCCCAGGCCTCCCCTATCAACCTTGACCATACAGTGCTCAGCAGTGAGGCCCAGGCCTCCCCTATCAACCTTGACCATACAGTGCTCAGCAGAGAGGCCCAGGCCTCCCCTATCAACCCTGACCATCCAGTGCTCAGCAGAGGCCCAGGCCTCCCCTATCAACCCCGACCATCCAGTGCTCAGCAGTGAGGCCCAGGCCTCCCCTATCAACCCTGACCATCCAGTGCTCAGCAAAGAGGCCCAGGCCTCCCCTATCAACCCCGACCATCCAGTGCTCAGCAGAGGCCCAGGCCTCCCCTATCAACCCTGACCATCCAGTGCTCAGCAGAGGCCCAGGCCTCCCCTATCAACCCTGACCATCCAGTGCTCAGCAGAGAGGCCCAGGCCTCCCCTATCAACCCTGACCATTCAGTGCTCAGCAGAGGCCCAGGCCTCCCCTATCAACCCTGACCATCCAGTGCTCAGCAGTGAGGCCCAGGCCTCCCCTATCAACCCTGACCATCCAGTGCTCAGCAGAGAGGCCCAGGCCTCCCCTATCAACCCTGACCATCCAGTGCTCAGCAGAGGCCCAGGCCTCCCCTAGCAACCCTGACCAGCTAAACACTGACACCAGAATAAGGACGTGGTCCACACACAGAGACAAGTTGTAGAGTGTTTACCTAGTGTAAACAAGACCCTAGGTTCGATTCTCAGTATAACTAAAAAGGGAGAGGGGGGGTAGGAAGAGAGAAGGTTGGTGAAAGGGGAAAAACAAAGCCAGGTGCTGCTGGTAGGTGCTGCTGGCAGATACGTGCCCTGCAGTGCAGAACGTGGCACCACTGGGCTGGTGTGAGGGCAATGGAGCCCTTGGGGCCTCGAGCTTTCCATGCAGCTCTGGAAGCAGGACTATACTGGGAGTCAGGCTGGGGGCCGGGGGGCCAGGGAAGGAGAAATGGACTCCAGGCTGGAACCAGGCACACGTGCTTTACTTGCGGGTGATTCTGTGCAAGTCCCCGTGAGCAGGCCATCTCAGCCCTGCGGGGACTGCACCAAGGCCTGACTTCCCCATCACCTTCCTCTTAGTTCGCAGAGGAATGGCCGCCTCTCTCCACCCCAGCTGTTTGCTCCAGCTAGAGCTCCCTGCCCTCAGCCCCCAGCCTCACATCTCTGCCTGACACAGCTGCCACCCCCACTGGCCACACAGCAGGTGGGGCGGGGCTCAGGCCATCTGCATGTCCCTTGCTGAACACCTTCTGATTCAGCATTCAACAGCATCAGCTGGTCTCTCACAGCACCCCACAAGGGGATAGCAGGGCAGGGCAGAAAAGGGAGCAGCACCAGCATGCTGGTCCTAAGCTGTAATCACAGCACTGGGAAGATAGAGACCAAGGCCAGACTGGACTGTATAGTAAGACTGCTTCAAACAAGCAACAACCACAATAAGGAGGTTCCACGACTCTGGCCGGCCTGTGACCTGCATGCTGCACAGCAGACCCGAACAGTCTGAGCCAGGGGCTCAGGTCATGGAGGGGCAGCTGGCTCTATCAAGACAAGGGGGATCTGGAGCTATGAAACCCTGAGAAGAAACATTGGACAAAGCTTTCAGAACAGTGGTGATCAGTTTTTGGACATGACACCAAAACCAGATAATGGAACTACGTGAAGCTTAGAAACTTGTGTACAAGGGACTAAACAACAGGGTGAAAAGGCACCTACATAATGAAACATATTTGGCAAGTTGTGTATCTGCCAAATATATGTAAAGAACTACAAAGTGCAACAAAAATATTAAGCTGGCTGGGTGCCGGTGGCTCGTGCCGGTAACCCTAGCTCCTGAGGAGGCTGAGATCGGAGGACAGCGGCTCAAAGCCAGCCTGGGCAGGAAAATGCATGAGACCCTTATCCCCAACTAACCACCAGAAAACTGGAAGTGGAAGCTGTGGCTCAAAGTGGTAGAGTGCTAGCCTCAAACTGACGAGCTCAGGGACAGCGCCCAGGCCAAGTCCCACAACTGACAAATAAACAGATTGGGGAAAATGAACAATGGGGCGCTGGGGATATAGCCTAGTGGCAAGAGTGCCTGCCTCGGATACACGAGGCCCTAGGTTCGATTCCCCAGCACCACATATACAGAAAATGGCCAGAAGCGGCGCTGTGGCTCAAGTGGCAGAGTGCTAGCCTTGAGCGGTAAGAAGCCAGGGACAGTGCTCAGGCCCTGAGTCCAAGGCCCAGGACTGGCCAAAAAAAAAAAAAAAAAAAAAAAAATTAAGAAAAAAAAAATTAAGAAAATGAACAATGGATTTGGATATTTTCCCCAAGACAATATAGGGCCAGCCAAAAGACATGCAAATATGCCCAACATTATTAACTACCACATAAATACAAATCAAAACCACAATGAGAAACTATACTACCAGGATGGTCACTGTGGAAAAAAGACCCACAGGAAACAGGGTGGATGGAGATGGAGAGTGGAACCTCAGGCACGGCAGGGGGCGAAGACACCAGCCAGTGACTCTGCCTCCGGGAATGCACCTGACTGACATAACGCCAAGCAGGGGTGAGAGGTGTGTGTCAGCTGGCTGTGGTGGCTCACACCTGTTATCCCGGTACTTGGAAAGCAGAGACAGGAAAATCTCAAGGACAAAGTAGTAAGATTCTATCTCAGAAACAAAGTAAAAACAAGAGGCCTGGGACAGAGCTCAATTTGTAAAGCTTTTGTCTAACAAGAAGCCCTGGGTCCAATCTTCGGTACAAGTTGGGGAAGGAAAAGGGAAGTGGGAAGGGCAGGAGGGAGGGAAGAGAGGTGCCCACTGCCATAGAACCCATAAGAGCCAAGAGGTACAAGCGATCCAAGTGTCCACCAACGGATGCGGACTGACCAGCGTGGACAGCCCACGCACATACTCTGCATGGGACTATCCTGCATGCGACGGGGCGACCACTGTAAGCTGGTAGCCACCAGCTGCAGCCTGGCCCTTTCCCTTCCTCTGTACAGAGCCGACGTGACCGGGGAGCTCCACGCCTTCTGTCCCAGATGGACCCAGGTGTCATGGCTGTACTCCTCTGCCTCCTGCCTCATCTTCTTCCTGGGTCCCATGGGGCTAAATCTGACCCCTCCCCCAAAGCCTCTCCTGTCAGCCCCTGGATGGCACTTGGACACGATCCATCCATCTCCAGGTCACAACAAATGAAGTTCCCCCAGCCACCACTCCCCCAGGTGAGCCCTCTGCCTCTCCAGTACCCCAAAGCACCCACTCTGCAGACTCCTGGGAGGGGCTGTGCAGACCAGGCTTCAACCTCCCTCCACAAGTGAGTGTCTGGCATCACACTGGAAACAGCTACTAAGAGGGGAAGGGGGGTGAGGCCCTCCAGGCACAGGTGGACCCCAGCTGGGTAAGAGCCTGGAGCCCCAGCCCGCAGTGCCCCTGGCACCTGGGTGACTCTGTACCGTGGTCCTCCATAGTGGCGGGGCTGGGAGTTCTGCCACACCAGCTCACCTCCAGCCTCCAGTTCAGTAACTCAACAATGCTCAGTGCCTGCCTGCGCGCTTTATAGACCAGGTCTTGCTATGATGCCTAGGCTGGTTGAGAACTGCTGGGCTCAAGTGATTCTCCTGTTTTAGCCACCCAAGCAGCTAGGACTATAGACAAGTACCACCATGCCCAGTGCACACTCCATTGGATTCCCACTTCCTTAGTTTCGTAGTAGAGTTTCTTGTATCAAATTCTTTTTTTTTTTTGCCAGTCCTGGGCCTTGGACTCAGGGCCTGAGCACTGTCCCTGGCTTCTTTTTGCTCAAGGCTAGCACTCTGCCACTTGAGCCACAGCGCCACCTCTGGCTTTTTCTGTATATGTGGTGCTGGGGAATCGAACTCAGGGCATCATGTATACGAGGGAAGCACTCTTGTCACTAGGCCATATCCCCAGCCCCTCTTTTTATCAAATTCTAACTTGTTATCAGATGTAAGAAAAAGAGTTGCTCGCCTCAGGCCTGAGTGAAAGGGGCCAGAGCCAGACAGGGAAGTCCAGTGCTCAGCCCCACCCTGCCCCAGCCTTGCCACCCCCCACCCGCCACCTCGCACCTTCTCCAGCAGCATGTTGCCACGCTCCTTCAACAGGCAGTTGATCATGACGGTAGCAGCTCGGGAGCAGTTCTTCACAGGGTCTCCCAGGCCCTCAAACATGGTGAGCAAGAGACTGATGAGCTGGTCAGGTGGGAGGCGCTTGGCAATAATCTGGGAGGAAGGAAGGCAAGATCAGCCCTCCAGACGCCAGGCCTCCCGTAGAAAATCTCAGGCGCTCACTCCCTCCACATGGCCCCCCCTCCAGTCTTCTCCACCCAGCCTGCCAGAGACAGCGCACAGCAGGGAATTCCAAACCGGGGGCACGGGGGAGGGCCTTGGCGTGGGGCTGCTCCAGAGCTCTCCGGACCTCAGGCAGTCAAGGGCAGGTCAGTGGCTGCCCTATGCCCCGCACCCCAGGAAGGACAGGGCAAAAGTCCCTTTCCTACTCTCCTTAGGAAAGAAAGGGCGCCAAGGTCAAGGAAGAGCAAAACCCACTGCAAAAACAAGGGAAGTGAGAAAAGTGGCAGGAAGGTGGTGCTGAATCACCCTAGCTCTCTCCCTCCAACCAAATAAGAGAGTTGGGGTCCCAACGTGCAGTTCCCCCAAGATCGACAACAATGAATAAACAAAGAATCATAGGAACCAGAAAAAAAATTTAAAGTCCATAATTTGCACGCACAAAACCATGAAGACTCCTCCCCCACCCCTTGCCGGCAACCTGGCCAAGCCATGAAAGCAGCCTGTGGCTGCTTGGGACTTCAGGACAGCAGCAGATTGCAGAACCCAGACACAGCAAACTCATGCAGTGCAGGACCTGGGCAGCACAGACAGAGACAGGGAACAGAGGCCAGGCACTGCGACATCCAGACCAGGAACGCTCACACAGCACCGGCCGACAGCCCACAACCAGCTTCAGGGTCAGTGAGCACCCTGCCAGGGTCAAAGCCTGACCCCCTCCAGGTCCCACCCAAGATGGAAGGAACATCACACTTTAAGGGGACAAAGAGGCCAGAGCTCTTCCCCATCCTGCAAAAGCAATTTCAAGAGCACAAAGAAGAAATCTCAAGGGAATCCCATGACTTCAAAAGAGATGCAGACAAAAAATAGACATGGTATATACCTTGTTAAAAGATGAAATTAACACTTTGAGAACTGATATAGGAACCATAAATGGTTCAATTCCCACAATGCAAGCCACAACAGAAGCCATAGGTACCAGAATCTAAGTGAGTTGGAAAACAGAATAACAGGAGTTGAGAATAAAACAGAGGAGCTGGAGCAGAAAGTCATAGGTATGGAAAAAACACTCAAAATTGACCAAAGGGAAGTCCAAGAATGAATTGGCAGACAAAGCCAAGAAATCCAATCTTCTATAATTGGGATTGATGAGGGGGAGGAATACCAGAATAGAGGGATGCAACATTTATTCAATAAGATTATTACAGAAAATTTCCCCAATCTTTAAAGAGAAAAATCTCACCCACATAATGGAAGTATACAGAACACCTAGTAGACAGGTTCCTAGAAGAAACACTTCTAGACACATCACAGTAAAAACATTAGACTTGAGTAGCACGAGCTGATTTTGAATGCTGCAAAATCAAAGAAGGAGCTATACTACAATGGAAAGAAAGTCAGAACCACCATGGAACTCTCCATACAAATCCTCAAAGCAAAGAGAGCCTGGAAAAGTACTATCCAAACTCTGAAGATCAACAACTGCCAACCCAGACTGGTATACTCAGTGAAGCTAGCATTTACATTCAATGGAGAAACTAAAACCTTTCATGACCAAGAAAAATTAAAGAAATTCATGAACACAAAGCTACTAGCACTACAAAAATATTGAAGGGAGGAATACAGTCTGAAGAAAACAATTAAGATCAGGGAACCACATCAGATAGAAATCATTAGAAGATCAATTTAAGTAAACACAGGAAAACATAGGAAAGCAAGAAAATGGTAGGAAGCATAACACATCTCCCTATAATAAGCCTAAGTGGACTCAACTCTCCAATTAGAAAAGAAAAAGAGAACTTTAGAGTGGATCGGAAAACAAGATCCATCTATTTGTTGTCTCCAAGAGAGCCACCTCACAGCCAAAGACAAAAACAAACTCCAAGTAAAGGGATGGAGAAAGTTCTTCCATGAAAATGCACCCAGAAAAAAGACAAGAGTAGCCATTTTGATATCTGACAAAATAGATTTCTCATTAAAATCAGTACAAAAAGACAAAAGAAGGTCATTACATATGAATACAGGGAAAATCCATGCAGAGGAAATCACAGTCAATTTATATTCACCAATGGAGCACCTAAATACGTTAAACAAATACTCTCAGATTTACAGAACAAGATAGAACTGAATATAATAGTAGTAGGAGATTTTAATATCTCACTCTCATCAAAGGACAGGTCAACCAAACAGAAGATAGAAGATAAGCAAAGAAGCCTCTGAACTATATGATACCATATCCCAAACAGAACTAACAGCCGTATATAGTTTTCCACCCAACAATGACTCAATACACATTCTTCTCAGCAGCCCATAGAACATTCTCCAAAATAGATCACATCATAGTTCACACAAATAACTTAAGAAAATCCAACAACAGTGGAATCAAACTAGTTCTAAAGTACAAAGCATACTGCAGAAATTACTCAAATATATAGAGGCTGAACAGCACACTGCTTAATAACACCTGGGTCACAAAACAAATTAAAGAAGAAATTAGAAAGTTCCTGCAATTCAGTGACAACAAAAATACATCACAACAGACCCTCTGGGATCCAGAAAAAAGCAGTGCTGGGGGGAAAATTCATAGTCCTGAGCCATACGTTAAGAAAACAGAAGCAGCTCAAGCAAGTAATCTCATGATGCAATTAAAATTGCTAGAAAAGCAAGAAAAAAATTAAAGCTACTAGATGGAGAGAGATCACAAAGATTAGGGCAGAAACCAACGAGATAGAAAATTTAAAAGACGGCCCCATTGTCTGGCCCCGTCGCCCCGTCTCCCGCCAGCCCTCCCTCCGACGCCTCACGCAGCGGCCCCGGCTCCTCGACCCCAGCTCCCGAGCACCGTGTCTGGCTCCTCCCGCATGGCTAAGATGAAGCAGGTGGCTCCGCAGCTCCGGTGGAGGCCAGGTTCAACCACACGAAGGTTTCTCAGGCAGCTGCGGACTTGAAACAATTCTGTCTGCAGAATGCTCAACAGGATCCCCTGCTGACTGGAGTGTCTTCAAGTGCAAACAAACCCCTTCAGACCCCAGAAAGCCTGCTCCCTTGTGTAGAGTCTAGTAACTCTTTCAGAGGATCTCCAGACCATTTCTCATGAGCCAATGAATAGTCAAGAGAGAGAAAGTCGAAGCTGGTACAGAAGCTTCTCTATAACACAAGTGCCATAATTACCATCTTCTACTGAATTTTCATGAATTTCTGTTTCACAAAGTTAGCTGTTTTACATGCACTGGCATACAATAAAATACTTAACGTAAAACAAATTTTAAAGCTATACATAAAATTAATGAAACGGGCTGGGAATATGGCCTAGTGGCAAGAGTGCTTATCTCGTATACATGAAGCCCTGGGTTCGATTCCTCAGCACCACATATACAGAAAATGGCCAGAAGTGGCGCTGTGGCCTAGCCTTGAGCAAAAAGAAGCCAGGAACAGTGCTCAGGCCCTGAATCCAAGCCCCAGGACTGGCAAAAAAAAAAAAAAAGAAAGAAAGAAACAAAAAGCTGAGGGTTTTTTTTAATTTTTTTTAAATAAAATTGATTGACCTCTTGCAAGATTTATGAGAAAAGAAAAAAAGAAGGGAGGAGACGCAAACCAATAAGATCAGGGATGCCACAGAAAAAATTACAACAAATATCCAAGATATCCAAATGATCATAAAGAACTATTTCCAAAATCAATACTCACTAAAGAAGGAAAACCTAGAAAACCTAGCAGAAATGGACGAATATCTAGAGGAATACAATTGTCCAAACTGAACCAAAAGATATAAATCAACTAAATAAACCAATACAATGAGATAGAGAAAGTAATCAGAAGTCTTCCAATAAGGAAAAGCCCAGGCCCAGATGGATTCACCATGAAATTCTATAAGACTTTTAAAGAGGAACAAATACTCTTAACTCCTCAAGCTCTTCCATGAAACAGAAGCAGAGAAAGCAATCCCAAACTCATTCTATGAAGCCAATACCACATTCATCCCAAAACCAGGTAAGGATCCAACAAAGAAGGAACTACAGACCAAATTTCTCTGATGAACACAGATGCAAAGCGCCTCAATAAAATATTAGCTAACAGAATCCAGAAACAAATTAAAAAGATCATACAAGTAGGCTTCATTCCACAGATGCATGGCTAGTTTAACATATGAAAATCAATAAATGTAATCCACCGTGTCAACAGAGCCAAGGTCAAGAACCACATGGTAGGGGCTGGGGATATAGCCTAGTGGCAAGAGTGCCTGCCTCGGATACACGAGGCCCTAGGTTCGATTCCCCAGCACCACATATACAAAAAACGGCCAGAAGCGGCGCTGTGGCTCAAGTGGCAGAGTGCTAGCCTTGAGCGGGAAGAAGCCAGGGACAGTGCTCAGGCCCTGAGTCCAAGGCCCAGGACTGGCCCAAAACAAAAAGAACCACATGGTAAGCCAGACCCAAAGAAACATGGACTCTATGGTCTCCCATAGAGAATAATTAGCACAAGTTTAGGCAAGTCACAGCAGAGGATCACAGGAGCCCAGTAGCTATACCCTTATGATCACATAAGATAATACTAAGTGAAATGAACTCCATGTTATGGAAACGATTGTTGTAACTACTTTCAACGTGCCAAATGTAACTGTAGCCTCTATTATTGATGATCTTCTTGTATCACTTTCCTGTGGTTCTACCTACACTTTCTCTGTATCTTATCTGAGTATATTGGAAACCGGGTATACTGGTATTAGAACTAGGAAATTGGAAGGGAATACCAAAATCGAGAGACACAGGGTAAAAAAAGACAAACAACTACAAAAGCAATACTCGCAAAACTGTTTGGTGTAAATGAACTGAACAACTCATGGGGGGGGGGAGGGAAAAGGGGAGGGGGAAGGGGGAATGAGGGACAAGGTAACAAATAGTACAAGAAATGTATCCAATGCCTAATGTATGAAACTGTAACCTCTCTGTAATTCAGTTTGATAATAAAAAATATATATATAAAAAAAGAACCACATGGTAACTCAATTGACACAGAAAAAGCCTTTGACAAAATAAAATACCCATTCAGGTTAAACCTCTGGAGAAAACAGGAATAGAAGGAACATTCTTTAAAACAATAAAAGCTATATACCACAGACCAACAGCCAATACCTTACTAAATGAGGAAGAACTAAAACCATTTCTCCTAAAGTCAGGAACAAGGCAAGGATGCCTATTCTCTTCAATATAGTTCTGGAATCCTTCGCCAGAGCAATAAGGCAAGAAAAGGACATTAAAGGGATCCACATAGGAAAAGAAGAAATTAAACTATCTTTATTTGCAGATGACATGATCTTATACCTGAATGACCCAAAAAAACTCCACTCCAAATGTCCTAGAACTAATAAACCACTTCGGCAAAGTAGCAGGATACAAAATTAACTCACAAAAATCAGCAGTCTTTCTGTATGCCAACAAGCAGAAGGGAAATCAGGAAAACAACCCCATTTGCAATAGCCTCAAAAAGAATAAAATATCTAGACATTAACCTAATCAAAGATGCAAAGGAGAGATTTAGTGAAAACTATAAAAATCCAAAGAAAGAAATCGAAGAGGACACCAGGAAATGAAAAGAGCTTCCATGTTCATAGATAGGTAGAATCAATATTTTGAAAATGGACATACTGCCAAAAATGATATACAAATTGAACACAAACCCCATCAAACTGCCAATGACGTTCTTTACTGGAATAGAGAAAACCATCCCAAACTTCACATGGAACAACTGAAGACCCAGAATAGCCAAAGCAATTCTAGGCAAAAGAAGCAACATAGGCAGTATCACAATATCAGATTTCAAGCCCTACTATCAAGCCTTAATAACAAAAACAGCTTGGTATTGGCACAAAAATAGACCTGAGGATCAATGGAACTGGTTAGAAGACTCAGACATAAAAACCACATACTTGGGCTGGGAATGTGGCTTAGTGGTAGAGTGCTTGCCTAGCATGCATGAAGCCCTGGGTTCGATTCCTCAGCACCACATAAACAGAAAAGGCCAGAAGTGGCGCTGTGTCTCCAAGTGGTAGAGTGCTAGCCTTGAGGGAGCAAAAGAAGCTCAGGGGCAGTGCCCAGGCCCAGAGTTGAAGCCCCAGGACTGGAAAAAAAAAAAAAGAAGAAGAAGAAGAAGAAATCCAGGGACAGTGTCCAGGCCCTGAGTTCAAGGCCCAGGACTAGTAAATAAACAAACCAACAAAACTACATACTTATAGTCAGCTGATAGTTGACAAAGGAGACAAAGTCATACAGTAGAAAAAAAACAGTCTCTTCAACTACTGGTGCTGGGAAAACTAGTCAGACACATGCAGAAAACTAAAAGTGGATCCCAGCTAGTCACCAAGCACTAAGATCAACTCAAAATGGATTAAAGACCTCAATATCAGCCCTGAAACTCTGAAAGTACTGCAGAACAGAGTAGGAGAGACACTAAAACTTATAGGCATAGGCAGGGACTTCCTGAACAGAGTCCCAGGGGCACAACAGATTGGAGAAAGACTCGACAAATGGGACTACATTAAATAACCTAAAGACATAGCTACTGGGCTGGGAATATGGCCTAGGGGTAAAGTGCTCGCCTCATATACATAAAGCCCTGGGTTCAATTCCTCAGCATATATAGAAAAAGCCAGAAGTGGTGCTATGGCTCAAGTGGCAGAGTGCTAGCCTTGAGCAAAAATAAGCCAGGGACAGTGCTCAGGCCCTAAGTTCAAGCCCCAGGACTGGCAAAAAACAAAACAAAACAAAAACATAGCTACTAAACTAGAAAGACAGCCAACCAACTGGGAAAAGATATTTACCAGCAATACATCAGACAAAGGCCTAATATCCATTATATACAGGGAGCTCAAGAAACTAATCCCTCCCTAATCTAATAAACTAATTACTAAATGGGCAAGGGAGCTAAAGAGAAACTTCTCGGAAGAAGAGGTAGAAATAGCAAAGAAACACATGAGGAAATGCTCTCCATCCCTGGCTATAAAGGAAATGCAAATCAAAACAATCTTGAGATACCACCTTACTCCAGTCAGAATGGCCAATATTCTGAATTCAGACAACAACAAATGCTGGCAGGGATGTGGAGAAAGAGGACCCCTACTGCACTGCCAGTGGGAATGTAGGCTAGCACAACCACTCTGGACAGGAGTCTGGAGATTCCTTCCCTATGACCCAGCCATACCACTCCGAGGCATCCACCCTAAGCAACAGGAACCAGGGTATGACAAGGACCCCTGCACTTCCATGTTCACTGCTGCACTATTCACAAGACATGGAAACAACCCAGATGCCCCATTACAGATGAATGGACTAAAAATATGTAGTACCTATATACAATGGAATAGTACATGGTCATTAGAAAGGATAAAATAATGGCATTCGCAGGGAAATGGATGGAACTAGAACAGATCATGTTGAGCAAGGTAAGCCAAGATTAGAGAGACAAACAGCACATAGCCTCCTTGATATGCGGATGTTAGATTGAAAATGCAACAAGATATGACAAAGTGACAGAAGCTGCTTCGTCCTCATCACCTACCTGGTCCTCCCCGCCGACACTATGCTGCAGTTCCTGGGCCTTCATCACCTTTCTGCTAGTAAGCAGTGGCTCCCTATCATTACTACGTGGGAATCAAACTCCTGGGCTTCCTAGCAGCCAGCCTTGCCCGTTCTCCAGCTTGGATTTACTTTGGGTAATGTGGTTGGGATATATCTGGCTCAGAACTATGATATACCAAACCTGGCTAAAAAAATTGAAGAGATCAAAAAGGACTTGGAAGCGAAGAAGAAGCCCCCCAGTTCCTGAGGCCATCTCCAGCACTGTATTCTGGACACATCGATTCTGCCCAGCCACTCTGGGGAGCTCCTTTACCTCCTGACCCAAAGCTTCTGTTGTTATCTGTCTCAGCCATTTCTTACTTGCTAGACCCTGGGTGTTGCCTCAGAGCAGAAATAGGGCCACAAGTTCAGAACTCCTTTCTGCTTTCAACAGCCTTGCCTCCCCCCTATCTTCCTCTTGTCTACTTGGGAGGCTCTAAGACTGGAATTATTGTGCTAGATTAGCAAACAAGACCTTTAATTCATAGTTTCTCCCCTGTTCTTTGGAATTTCTACTCTTTTTTTTTTTTTTTTTTTTTTTTTTGGCCATTCCTGGGCCTTGGACTCAGGGCCTGAGCACTGTCCCTGGCTTCTTCCCGCTCAAGGCTAGCACTCTGCCACCTGAGCCACAGCGCCCCTTCTGGCCGTTTTCCATATATGTGGTGCTGGGGAATTGAACTGAGAGCTTCATGTGTAGGAGACAAATACTCTTGCCACTAGGCCATATTCCCAGCCCTCTACTCTTTTTTTGTCAAAAGAAAAATTGATGAGTTTTGTATAGCTGATCGGATATAAGTAATGCTGATTTCATAGTTTAGCAATTACAATGGGTGCTTGTTAAATACTTGTTACTAAATTTTGTTGCCTCAGAGTAATTAAAATGTGTAGAAGCCAAAAAAAAAAAAAAAAAGATATGGGCTGGGGATATAGCCTAGTGGCAAGAGTGCCTGCCTCGGATACACGAGGCCCTAGGTTCGATTCCCCAGCACCACATATACAGAAAACGGCCAGAAGCGGCGCTGTGGCTCAAGTGGCAGAGTGCTAGCCTTGAGCGGGAAGAAGCCAGGGACAGTGCTCAGGCCCTGAGTCCGAGGCCCAGGACTGGCAAAAAAAAAAAAAAAAAAGATATGACAAAGTAAACAGGACTCAAGTTACCCATATACAATGAGACCAAAAGAGAATAGTCTTAGGAGAAAAGCACAAAATTGTAAAACCCAAGCACCTCTTAATATGTATATAAAATAATATACATACTGAAAAGACCCCCAAAGATAAGGAAACAAAGGATCGCCTCTTAATTTGTCTTCCTGTTTTTAGTTGACTCTATACACATGCACATCTGAGGGAAGGTGGGAGGAGGGCACAGAATCAGTGGAAAGAAGGTGAAAAGGCACAGCAGAGGGGCCCGTTAGCTGCACTGGACACTGATGAAAGTGAACCAAGCAACTCAAGGCGATGACAGGAGGGAGGGAATGAGAGAGAAGAAGGGAACAGCTGAAACTAAGTAAAAGGAAAGAAATGTACTTAACACCCTATATACATAAAGGGAACCCCGCTGTGTATCACCTCTAAAACAACAACAATAACAAAAATAGAAGCATCACATGGCTGACTCCAAACCATAAAGCTCCCACTTGACCGTGACTGATCCAGGGCTGGGTCTTTGCTTCCCCCCAGCACCCAATTCCTGCCAAAAAGGATCCTGCCAAAAAGGATCCCCCTCCCACGCTGCTTCCATCTTCCTGTGCCCACGACCTTGATCCTGGAGGGCTGCCTCTGGGAGAACAGCAATGCCCAGGTATGAGGACCAAAGAGGTTACACTGTGGGAGGGTTAACTTGCTCTACTCAGACCTCTGCCAGACCTCAGCCTGCAGTGGGATGGAGTTCTTCAGCCAGCGAGAAGCAAAGACAGGGCTGGGCCCCCTGCTGGACCCTCGGAGGGCCAGCCAGGAGCCAGGGCCCCCCTTCCTGGGGCTCTGGGCAGACATCAACATCAGCTCAGGGATGCTCACACAGAGGGTCTGGGCATAACCCCATCTTCAGTGAGCAAGCAGCCTGGGACAGGCAGCAAGAGCTGCTGGGTAAGTCTGGCCTCGATGCATCCTGGGCCCCCTTGGGTCTCTGCCAAGGCCTCAGCACACAGAGTGCCCTTCTCTTGCATGGCCATGGTGTCCCCCAGGCAGGCTTGGGGGACAGGGATCATTTAAGTCAGAGATGGCCCCATCAAGGAATTCCCTGAATGAGCCCACCCCCACCCAACAGTAGGATTTCTGCAGAGGTGCTGGGTGCCCCCTTGGTCCCTCCCAGTCACAAATACTGCTAGCCCTTCCTTCCTGCCTTGGATAGGTAGCACAGCAGGTACCTGAGCTATGCTGTGGCAGGTGTGGAAGAGGACGGTGGGGTCCGGGTGCACAAGGCCATCTTTCAGGGCGAGGAGCCGCTCAGCCATGTCATCCCGATGGTCTCTGGAGAAGCCTGAGGAGCAGCAGGAGTCAGATGGCGCCCTTCCCTGGTGCCCGACCTCCTAGCACCTCTGCCACCCGGCCCCGCCCCCAGCAGGGCTCACCCTCATAGCCCAGCTGTAAGTAGAGCAGGGAGTAGACACAGCCTACAGCCTCCTGGCGAGTAGCAGGCCACATGTCCGCACACCGTGGGGAGAAGAGGCCAACAAGGAGGCCCAGGTTGTGGAAGGGTACCAGGGCCTGGGGTGGAGACAGCGTGTGGGGTGCAGGTAGGCACAACCTAGGCCACAGGGGCCAGAGGAGTGGTGCGCTCTGTGCTTCACTGCTATGGCCTCCAGAGCGCTGTTCCCCCACCCCCCAGCTCTGCTCAGCTGACCAGATCTAGTCCACCTGAGCATGCTGGGAAAGCCCATCTAAGTATGTATGGAGGTGCAAGACACCAAGAACCCAATCAAAGTTTTGGCACATTACAAACCAACACAATTACCAAGGAAATAAATAATAAACAAATCCTGATAGGCAGGCGATAGAGAGCTCTGTACAAGTGTGTTATCTCTTCCTAATCAGCTTTCATTATCACAAACATGCAAATGTTTCTGGAACACTGCCAGTCAAACCAACCAGCCTAACAGTGAAGACATGGGAACCACAGACATGAGTTCCCGAGTGGAGGGACAGGGAACAGCCACTGGCCCAAGTACTCACGCTGACTTGCAGGTGCCCCAGGAAGTACTGCAGCAGGCAGGCACTCAGGCCAAGTGCCCGTGCCCGTTCATGGCCCCTCGGGGACTTGATCCATGGGCTCAGGTGCTGGGGAAGAGGGTAGCTTCACATAGGTGCCGGCTCGAGAAGCAGCCGAGAAGGGCAGGAACCCACACCCTCCGTGTCCCTGTAAGGCCACCCTCGTGGGCATGCAGCAGGCTTCCTCTCTCAGGAGCCTCTGCAGCCGCCCCCTGCTGCCACGCGGTTCCATGTGACTCAGAGACCACTCACCACAGGGAGGGAGGGCAAGCCAAGGTCCCTGTCAGGCACCATGCACCTAGGTGAGTGCTGGTGCTGCCTCAGCCCCCCGGAGCTCTGGAAGGCATGGGGGCAGGAGCTCAGGTCCAGGACCCATGTCTTCCACTTAGTACCATGGGGTGGGGGCCTCAGAGGCTCTGAGTCGGGTCCCTCTGTGAGGCTATTCAAGCAGGAAGGGTGCTGCCTAGCCTGCCCCAAAGCTCCCCTTATAGACAGCAGCAAATGCCCTGTAGTACCACCCACGGGGGCATGGAATGACAGAAAAGGGGCTGGCAGCTGGGTGGTCCCCAGCCCTTCTGGCCCAGCCCCTCAGCAGTGCACACCTCAACCATAATCTGCAGGCCCTGAGGAGTCATGTTCCGCTGCAGCAGGCTCGTCAGCAGGTCCTCAAGGGCGTGGACTGTGTCCAGATACAAGGGCTGAAAGGGCACAAGATGCCAATCACCTGTGGTGCGCTTCCCACTGCCACCATGGACACCGGGAAGTGGAGAGGGATATGTGGCGATACCTCCTGGAAGGTGCCATCCTCTTCCTCGGGCTCAGGGGGCAGGGCCAGGACACTGCGCAGGCAGCTGTGGATCACATCGGCCTGAGCCTGCTCCTCCAGAGCCGGCTCCACGTGGCTGAGCAGCAAGTTAAGGGGTTCAGATGATGATCTCCTGCTGGGTCCTCTCTAGCCCCCAGGCCTACGTGGACGGACTGGCACACCCATACACGGGTAAGTCCAGACTCACGGCTTCACCTTGCAAGGCACATGCATTCACATACAGACCCCTGGGCCCATGCTGGCCGCGCAGCCGCAGAGAAGGATACACTAGGTAAGTGCAGGCATGCATGGCTTTCTTCCGTATGGGTGTTCGCAGGGCGTCCGGGGGTTCTGCCCTGATGAACTCCTGGAGTGAGGCAGCACAGCACTCAGACCTTGGAGCGGGCACCAGTATCCCTGGCCTGACCCTTACCAAGGGGCATACGGAGCCCCACAGAGCCCCTCTCTGTATCCAAAGGATGCGTCCACACACACCCCTGGGGCCTCCCCAGGCCCCTCCTCTACTCCCTGCCAGCATTCACTGCCCGGTGCTCACCAACATCTGTGCTACCAGCTCGGCTTTCCTTGAGAAGTAGAAGGAGCTAGCCTGAGTGCTACTGCAGACAGCCTGGCTGACCATGCACAGGCTCTGGACAAGGCACAGCTTCAGGGCTGGGTCCTGAAAAGACACCTGGCTGCAAGAGGCTGCCCACTCCACTCCCAGTGCTGCCTGCCTCGATGGGCCGCAGGGCTGTGGGCAGCAGCCCAGGGCAGTGCATGCCCCTCCTTTCCTGCATAGTCAGAAGCACAGCCACTGGGGTCCTGGAGCCTTCCAGGCAGCTTCCTGGGACCCAGGGCCGTGGATCTGGGCAGACAACCCGCAGAGCAGACCCTGAGGCAGAACACACACCTCACCGTGGGACTACCTGGCCTGTGGCCTCATAGGGGGTGTGGGTAAAGCGACTTTGAGTCCACAGTGGGCCAGCCCCTTCCACTGGACTAGGCCAGGGAACAGGAGTTGGGGCGGGGGAAGCAGAAGGTTCTGCTCTTCAAGGGAGGCCAACAGGTTAGTGCCAGAGATGCCAGAAGGGATGCATGTTAGAGAGACCAGGAGAGCTTCCGCTGTCCCCGCCCATTAGCTCTGTGCTCAGTCCTTCCCCTCCCCCTGGGTGTGTGCTGGCTTCTGGAGAGGGACACCCCTGAAGCTGTTAGGGAACAGAGCCAGAAAAGCCTTTGGCTATCACTGGGCGGTGGGGGCTACAGCCTTAGGAAAGAGCCCTGTTCCAAAGGGAGGCAGGCAGGAGAGGGCCCTGGAACCACATTTGAAGGTGCTCCCCTACAGCTGTGGCCAGGAAGCCCAGTGAGCACCAGGTCTGGCTCTGCCCCAAAGCCCAGCCCACAGAAAGAGAGAAAAGCACAAGTCCCACGTAATTCCTATACACTGTACCTTGGTTTCTACCTTTATTCCCAGAACCTAAATGACAAAGAGTAAAACAAATTAAGATGTAAGACTCTGATGTCATGTGACCCACCCACAGATGGCCGCAGCACCCACCTTGGTGTTGAAGCACTGAAACATGTTGCGGAGGATGTCTGACTCCACCTTGGCCAGCACCATCTCACGGGGGGCCCAAGCAGCCACGTGCCCATAGCACAGAATCAGAGCACTCTTTACTTTTTCCACTTCATGCTCGCTCCGATCCTGGCAAGCAGAGGAATCGTTACCCTGGGTCCAGCAAGAGGCTGTCTCCTCCACTCCCAGTGCTGCTCCGCCTCCACGGAGGCGGGGTGGGGGGGGAAGCAGAGCCCAGCACAGACCCCTCCTTTCTTATGCAGCCAGAAACACAGCCACTGTAGTACTGGGGCCTTCCAGGCAGTCTCCCGGGACCCAGGGCCACAGATCTGGGCAGACAGCCCACAGAACAGACGCCAATTACCCTCACCTACTCTCCCATGGAAGCCTTGGATGGAAACAGTATTTCTAAGCTCCTTCAGTGCTGAAGGACCAAATCCAGGGAAGGCAGCAATACCACAGGCACAATTCAGAGTGCTAACCCAGGGATGAGGGTGGGCCACTGAGGACAAGGTGGAGGTGGAGGGGAGGCACTGGAAGGTGAGGGAGATGGAACTGCACCTGGACACCAGTCCTCTGTCCTGGCCTACTCAACTTGTACCAGTGAGGACAGGCCTTGCATACCCGGGCCAGCCCTTGAGCTCTGTCACTGTGCCAGTTACCACAGGCAGAGATAAGGGAGAAGAGCTGAGTGTGGAGGGGTTCCTCCATCATCCCAGTACTATGGAGTCGAAGGCAGGAGCATCATGAGTTCAAGGTCTGCTTGGGCTACAAAAGAAGGGACAGGATGGGACAACTGCTGGGGTGGGGACAGGTGGGGCAGCCCCCTACTTTCTGAATCAGGCCTTAAGAGAGAATGTGGCCTCTGCTGGCCACCAGGAAGCACAGGTTGTGCAGACAGCTTGGCCACACAGCACGAGTCCGCTTCCAGGGTGCCCCCCAGGCCCCCCCCATCTCAGTTCTTATCTGAAATGTTCCCAAAGCTCATGTCTCCAGGGAAGCAGTGTTCAGAGGCAGGGCCTTTGGAGGTGATCAGATCGCCAGTGCTCTAACCCAGCCAGAGCTTAACGGGCTTGGGAGGAAGGGCTTTGTTATCAAACCAACTCTTTTGCTTCTAGCCACTGTGGTCAGTGCCCTCCACCTTGCCCTTTCACCATGATGTTCTGCTTCATCAAAGGCCTAAAAGCAGCTAGGTGAGGCGAATGCAGACTAAACTCTCTAAAACCATGAGCCACTATAAACCTTATCCCCTTAAAGCTGATTTTGTCATAGCCAAGGAAAGCTCACCCACCATCCTGCCACCCAAGGGGCCTGTCATCGCTCACAACTAGACCAACCTGTCACTAGTGGGTTCACTTTTAGGGGAGTCTTGTTTCCTCTTCTGGGAGGGGAGCTGGTGCTTGGGGGAAGGAGCACAGGAAACCAAGTTGCTACAGAAGCTGGGTGAGGGCAGCTCATGCCTGTAATCCTAGCTACTTAAGATCTGAGGATCACAGTTCACAGCCAAACCAGTCAGTAAAACCTGTGAAACTCTGATCTCCAATTAACCACTAAAACAAACCAAAAAAACAACCAAAGAAGCCAGAAGTGGAGCTGTGGCTCAAGTGTTAGGATGCTAGACTTGAGTAAAAAAGCTCAGGAACAGTGTCCAGGCCCCAAGTTCAAGCCCCAGGACTGGCACACACAAAAAAAGTTGCTTCAGGGGCTCGGGATATGGCCTAGTGGCAAGAGTGCTTGCCTCGAATACATGAAGCCCTAGGTTCGATTCCCCAGTACCACATATACAGAAAACGGCCAGAGGTGGTGCTGTGGCTCAAGTGGCAGAGTGCTAGCCTTGAGCAGGAAGAAGCCAGGGACAGTGCTCAGGCCCTGAGTCCAAGGCCCAGGACTGGGGGGGAAAAAAAAAAGTTGCTTCAGCACAAGGTGCTGGCTTCTTATTCTACGTTGAGCAGAGAGTACTTAGCCTCTGGCATCAGTCTCATGAAAAGTCAGAGCTGACCTTAGGGGAAGATCACCAAGACATTAACATGTAGAGCAGTTATAGACACAGGAAGCGCCTTCCCACCGACCCAGCACTCCATACCTTGAAAATGCTGAAGATGCCAATGGACTTCCTAAACACGTCTGACCTCACGAAGTCCTCCAGCTGTGTCAGGGTGTCCTCGAGGTGGGTGATGGCACAGACCCCAAAGCAACAGGCGAGACCCTGCAGAGGCCCATCAGGTGGCTCACTCTTGGGCAGGGAGGCCCCCACACCCATGTGCTATGTACAGGGAGGAGTACATGTTCACTGCACACATGCATGAACTCATGTACACGTGCAGGGGGTATACCATGCACACACACACACACACACACACACACACACACACACACACACACACGATGGTGGTAGCCACGGACAGGCAGCCCAGGCACCAGTCTGTACCTCCCGCTCCGCCTCCTCTTGGTACTTGGCTGTCTCCAGCAGCTCCCGGAGGTGTTTTCCCACCACCTCCTTGCTTGAAGCGGCACCCAGGGCAGTTCCTATGCATTTATACAGGAAGTTCTGAAACCAAGTCAGAGAATACATGCTGGAGGGAGCGGCCGGCCTTCCCGTCTGCGCTCTGCTGGGGCCAGCAGGGTCACTCAGGGCCATGGGAGGCAGGCCAGGAGCCAGAGCCAAAGGCCATGCTGAGCCCTCCCTCGCACCTTCTCCTGGGGTGTCTTGCTGTAAGAGGGCAGCTGCTTGCACATCTCCTGGCTCAGCTGGCAGATCCACGTGTTGTCAGCAACAACTGCCAGTGTGTCCCGCAGGAACTGTGCATGAGGGCGCCAGTGAGGAGGGGCCTGCGCCCTGGCCATGTTACTGCGTGACAACAGAAGGGGGCACTGCCTGGTCGCCAAGCAGCAGCCTCTGAGCTGAGGCTCGAGGCGGCAAAGCAGGCCGTGGGTGGGCAGGCATGAAGCCGGCTCTAGGCCAGGGAAGTGGGGACAGAAAGTTCTATGGCCAGAGTGGCCAAAAGCACCTCCATTTGTGCTGCTACAGGGTGGGGGCGCCATCATGCCATCTTTAAAACTACCCTGTCCCAACCGCCCTGCCCAGGAAGGAGTGTGTCAGCCAGCACACAGGGGCCCTCAGCCTCCTCTCCCCTCTCACCACCAGCAGCTTCTCCTCCCATTCCTTCTGCAACAGTGTCTCCTTAGTGTGCTCTGAAACAACCACACGCCTCATTAGCCTGGGTCCTGGCAGGCAGGCAGGCCCGAGCACGTGACCCGCATGGGACTCCCTCACCTCAGAAGCTCCTACAAAGTGAGCAGCCGACACGGCCTCCACTTGTAGCACTCCCACTGCTCCCCAGACACACGGGCAGGGAGTGCCTCTGCCCCCTGCTGCACAGGCCTTTTCCTCTATTTCTTCGGGCTTGAATTTAGGGTCTTGCACTCTTACTGGGCTTTTACGTGCACAGCTGGAGCCCTACCAGTTGAGCCATGCCTCTGATTCTGGCTTTTAGCTGGCTAATTGGAGAGAAGAGTCTCTCAAACTTGTCTGACTGGGCTGGTTTTGAATCTCAATCCTCAGACCTTAGCCTTGTGAGTACCCAGGATGCCACGTGGCCACGTCCAGGACATTTCCATCACCACTAAGATGACTCTGTACAACTGATAAAACCCTGGTCTACACCAGCAAGTCCTGATGCCACCTGGCACAGATGGGGTGAGGGCAACTGATGAGCCCTCCTCCCCAGGACCACCAGCCCCATCACCCCTCTGGTCTTACCGTCCAGGTACTCCAGTAGCAGAGGCACAGTTGTCTCCCACCGCTGACCCAGCAAGGGGTGGATGCTTCCATGTAGAACCTTCAGGAGGCGCAGGGAGGCTGCCCCCCGCCCATCCCCCAAGTAGGGGTTAGAAGACACCACCTGAGGAGGTGTAAGACAGGAACTGGTTCCCATGATCACACCCGAGCCTCCAGCTGAGGATGCAACAGAATGGCTCCCAGGGCCAGCACACAAAAGCCTGGCTCGTATCTGGTGGAACACTCCATGCTAAGAAGGCAGCAAGGGTTGCATGCAACCACCAGGAATGGGACAGTGGGAGCCCATTCCTCTCCTGACCTCTTGGGAGGCACCAGGGCCATGACTGACAAAAGTCTCCCCCTTAGGGGTGGTAACCAGTGCGCTTGGAAAGAGCGATGCTTCCCTTACCAGCAGTCTCGTGGTCACAGCGTAGGGAGATGGGAGGTTTGCTGGACAAGAGACATGAAACAGTTACTGAGTGGGGCTGCACTCGGGGCTATACAGGGTGCACAGCTGGGGACCCTGCGCAGAGGCAGAGAGCTGGGACACGGTCACGTGCAAGGTGAGGTCAGGAGCGGGTGTGGGGCCTGCGCACCGTGGGAGTCATACTGGACCAACAAGGCATCTGCACCAGCCTCTTGTCTCTTCAGAGCCAGGTGCACCAGGCTCCTGCAGAGTGGGGTCAGGGCCTCAGTGAAGTGCACAGGGGTGAGGAACTCGAGCAGGTACGGCCAGAGGACCTGCGGGAGCAGAGAACCCCGGTCTGCCGTGCAGTTGGATAAGGGTGGCCTCCGGGACAGCCAGACACTTAGTGGGGTCACGTCCTGCCGCAGGGGCAATTGCAGGGGACAGGACCACCTTTGAGGCACTCAGGCCTGGGCAGCTTGTCCTGCTGAGGCTGAGAAGACCTCGGAGTGCTATTCAGCTGCTGCCCCGGAGGCCGTACTGCCTACCTGTCATCCAGGGCAGCCACAGGGGAGAAGGGCCAAGTCCCAGGACAGGATGGGAAGCCCTGGGAGAGCAAGAGGCAGCAGGCACTCACGTCACTCATCCTGTCCACGGTGGTGCTGATCAGGTAGAGAGTGCGGACACTGACAGTCCGCACACTGTCTGCTGCCTGGTCCTCACTGTCAGCTCCTGGCCTCTCAGGCTTAAAGAAGGAGCAAAAGGAAGGAGGTTCACATGGATGGCTGTCTAGTACTAGGTTAGCCAAACATGGCGGCGGGGGGGTGGGGGGGGAAGCAGGCAAACCTGCAGGATCTGGTGGCTCATTTGTGTAATCTGAGATCTAAGGATGGTGGTTTGAAGCCAGCCTGAGGCAGAAAAGTCAGTGAGACTCTTATTTCCAATTACCTACCAAAAAGCTAGAAGTGGAACTTTAGCTCAAGTACCAGAGTTACTGGTCTTGAATGATAAAGCTAAAGGACAGCAACTCAGGCCCTGAGTTCAAGCCCCAATACCAGCACATACACACAACAAAAAAATAATGCAAGAAGATAGACCTACCTGGCTTAGTTCTGTGTGTGTGTGTGTGTGTGTGTGTGTGTGTGTGTGTGTGTGTGTGTGTGTGTGTGTGTGTGTGTGTGTAAACTGGAGCTTGAATTCTGGACCTGGTTGCTGTCCTTGAGCTTTCATGCTCAAGGCTAATACTACCACTTGAGCCACAACTCCATTTCTGGCCTTTTTGGTGATTAATTGCCTTTAAGAGTCTCATGGACTTTCCTGCTCCAGCTGGCTATGAACTGCAATTTCCAGATCTCAACTTCCTGAGTAGCTAGAATTACAGGTATGAGGCATTGGCACCTGGCAGTTCTCATTCCATGGAAGCTACTGACTGCATTCAACTGATCTGCAAAACTTACAGGAGAGAATGGGCTTGCCTTTGTGGAAGTGATGGGAAGAAGCTCTTGCTTTCTACCAGTAGACTCCAACCTGGCAAGCTGGGTAACTCTAGTGAGGTTCTCCTGAGAAGTCGGCCGTCTTGTCAGTGGGACAGTGCTTAAATCTTTCTGTAAGAAAATTACTTCTAGCTAAGTGTTGGTGGCTCATGCCTATAATCCTAGCTACTCAGGAGGCTGAGATCTGAGGATTGCAGTTCAAAGCCAGACTGGGTAGGAAAGTATACGAGACTCTTATCTCCAATTAACCCCTAGAAAACTGGAAGTGGCGCTGTGGCTCAAAGTGGTAGAACACTAGCCTTGAGCAGAAAAAGCTAGGGGACAGCACCCAGGCCCTGGTTCAAGCCCCATGACCAAGAAAAAGAGAGAGAAAGAAAGAAAATGACTTCTGTGGTGTGACATTATCCAAGAATTGTAAGCCCTTTGTACAACTCCTTAAATAATAAAAACAAAAAAAAATGACTTCTTTTGAATGCCTTGGCACCTTCCACTCCTGCTCTGAAACACCAAGAAGCTGGTTTTGTACATGACCCTTGGTTTCTAAGACAGAGATACTAAAAGTCTCCCAGAGTCATGGCAAGTTTGCCAGTTCCACTTAATTGTACATGGAAAAGCAACTCTGTCTTAGAAACCAAGAGTCATGTACAAAAACAGTGACCCTTAAATAAATGTTTTAAAATACGCCATAAAAATACAGATAGAGGGCTGGGATATGGCTTAGCGGTAGAGTACTTGCCTACCATGCATAAACCCCTGGGTTCAAGTCCTCAGCACCACATAAATAGAAAAAGCCAGAAGTAGCTATGTGGCTCAAGTGTTAAGAGTGCTAGCCTTGAGAAAAAAGAAACCAAGGACAGTGCTCAGAGTTCAAGCCCCAGGACTGGCAAAAACAAAAAAAATACAGATAGAACTTTTACACCAAATACAGACAATGAGAGCCTTATTATTAGAGCAAAGAGGATATATTTGTCCCTCTCCCTCCCCAACAAACTTGAGTAAAAATGAACCTAGCCAGATTCATAGGTTGGCAGGCAATCACACAGCAAATTCAGAGAAGCTGTGACAAACTGTCTACCTAGAATTCTTTAAAATCATGAGAAATCTTTGGGCCATAACAGAAACTAGACAGATGTGAAAATAACACTGGCAACACATGCAAAACCTATTAGGAGCTGAGCAACAGTGGTTCATGTCTGTAGTGTTAACTATTCAGGAGGCTGAGATCTGAAGATTGTGGTTTGAAGCTAGCCTGGCCAGCCAAGTCCATGAGACTCCTATCTCCAGTTAAGTACAAAGAGCCAAAAGTGCAACTGAGCTCAAGTGGTAGGGAATTAGCTTTGAGTAAAAAGTTCAGGGACAGCACTCAGACCCTGAATTCAAGCCCCAGGACCAGCATAAAAATAAACAAAACAACAAAACAAAATATCCTACCAGGATACATCACAGTACAGTGACATATACTTAACCTAAAAAAAAATGAACTACACAAGAGAAATACTCAAGCTTGGTGCAAGTGGCTCATGGTTGTAATCCTAGTTACTTAGGCGGCTAATAAGATATGAGGACAAAAAAAAAAGATATGAGGACTATGGTTCAAAGCTAGCCTAGGTGGAAAAGTTTGAGAGACTCCATATCTAATTAACTAGCAAAAAAAAAAAAATTAGGCTGGAGGTTTGGCTAAAGTCGTAGAGCACCAGTCATAAGAAGACTGAGATATATCCATGAAACACTAAAGGGTAGGGAGGGCTGGGAATATGACCCAGTGGTAGAGTGCTTGCATTGTATACATGAAGCCCTGGGTTTGATTCCTCAGCACCACACATATAGAAAAAGACAGAAGTAGCACTGTGGCTCAAGTGGTAGAATGCTAGCCTTGAGAAAAAGAAGCCAAGGACAGTGCTCAGGCCTTGAGTTCAAGGTCCAGGACTGGCCAAAAAAAAAAAAAAAGGTAAGGAAGACTGGTAAAAGGGGTGAGATGGATGGGGTACATTATATGCACACGTGGAAATGAAATCTCCCTTCTACAACTAATATATGCTTAAAAAACTTTTTAAAAAGTGAACAAAATCTGTGCTCTTTGACAGACATGACTTAAATATGACTAGCATGCAATACACAAACCTATTAAAACTCAGTCAGGAAAAAAACTCATAAGTGAACATAAGATATGAACAGACACTTAAAGAAGTACAGATGGCAAAGCAGCCCATAGGAAGACACTCAACATTGTAGTCATTAAGGAAATGCAAATTCATCCCACAGAGTTGTCATCTTAGTGAGAGGCTTAAAAAAAATCCCAGATAGGGGTTGGGAATATGGCCTAGTGGTAGAGTGCTCACCTCACATACATGAAGCTCTGGGTTCAATTCCTCAGCACCACGTATATAGAAAAAGCCAGAAGTGGCGCTGTGGCTCAAATGGTAGAGTGCTAACCTTGAGCAAAGAGAAGCCAGGGGCAGCACTCAGTCCCTGAGTTCAAGCCCCAGGACTGGCAAAAAAAAAAAAAATCCTAGCTAGGAGATATGATTTAGTGGTGTAGAGACTGCATGAGGCCCTGGGTTTGATCCCATTACTGCAACCAACCAACCAATTAATCAAGAATATATGAACAAACCTGCCTGAGTGCTTATGAAAAATAGGAATTCCCATACACCACTAGAAATGCAAAATGACATAGCCTTGTTGGCAAACACTCTAGAAGTTTCTTCTGGAGGTGTGTCTGTCTGCATTTTATACTTACTCTAGGAGTCCCATCCCTGGGTATTATTCACCCAGGCACACAAATGTGTGTTGCAAAAAATCCTGTACTTAAATGCTCCAGGAGGATTTAGAAGTGCCAAACCTAGAAACAATTTATGTCACATTACTGAATGAAGAGGGTCTATGAACTGTGTAGTGCAGAGCTATGATAGAATACTCCTTATTGGTGAAAAGGGACACAAGACTGAGCCATGTGCCTTCATGAAGACTTCAGAGCAGGCTCAAAGGCTATATGGTGTATAGGCCCACTTAGATGATGTTCTAGAAAAGCAACACTGTAGGAACAGAAAAAAGACCAGAGATCTAGGGCCTGGGACTGGCTACAAGGAGGCAGAAGAAACTTGGGAGCTAGTTCTTTTTTTCTTATTTTTCCTAATGCAGCAGCTATATGACTGTCAATTTGTCAAAATGTGTACTTACAAGAATGCGCTGTCCTATGTGCATACTTCACTTCAACAAATTGGACTCAAAAAGAAAAACTCAGGCTGGGCACGGGTGGTTCATACCTGTATTCCTAGATACTCAGGAGGCTGAGACCTAAGAATCACAGTTCAAAGCCAGCTCAGGCAGAAAAGTCCCCAAGAGACTCTTATCTTCAATTAACTACCAGAAAGCCAAAAGTGGCACTGTGGCTCAGAGTGGCAGAGTGCTAGCCTTGAGCAAAAGAACTCAAGGACAGCACCCAGGACCTGAGTTTAAGCCACATGACCAACAAGGAAAAAAAAGGAAGGAAGGAAGGAAGGAAGGAAGGAAGGAAGGAAGGAAGGAAGGAAGGAAGGAAGGAAAGAAGGAAAGAAGGCTGACTTAGGGAAAAAAAACAAGAATAGGAAAATTAATATGATAAATAATCACTTTTTTGGGGGGGAGGGGGTAGGTTGTAGGGCTTGAACTCAAGGCATGGGCGCTGTCCTTGAGCTATTTTGTTCAAGGCTAGAGCTCTACCACTTTGAGCCACAGTGCCACTTTTGGTTTTCTGGTAGTTAATTGAAGATAAGAGTCTCTTGGGGACTTTTCTGCCTGAGCTGGCTTTGAACCATGATCCTCAGATCTCAGCCTCCTGAGTAGCTAGGATTACAGATGTGCTAAATAGTTCCCATCTTTAACTAATATTTCTCTAAAAGATTCCAAGGGGAGCCTAAATGGTTAACAAGGCTTCACGGGCCTTACACCTGATTCTGCAGCCTCAGCCGGTGGCTCCCTCACTTCTGTTCACCTTCCCCACAGAGAGGGCAGTTCCCAGCATACTCACAGGCCTGAAGTAGGCCTGCCACTGCTGTAGCCTCCTCTGTGGTTTATCTGGCTAGTACCCCAGGTCCATTCATCTCAGGGCAATAGGTCCTGCTTGCTTTGTTACGTTTCAAGCATTTTATCATGGAAAATTGAAACCTACAAAAGTAAATCTTGATAGAATGATTCTCACAGACACACCCCAGCCCCTTCCTTGGGTAACACACATGCACAGCACGGGGTTCACTGTCAAAAATACCCAGGAGCTGGGAATGTGGCTTAGTGGCAGAGTGCTTGCCTAGCATGCATGAAGCCCTGGGTTCAATCCCTCAGTACCTCATGAACAGAAAAAAACAGAAGTAGTGCTATGGCTCAAGTGGTAGAATGCTAGCCTGAGCAAAAGAGCTCAAGGACAGTGTCTAGGCCCTGAGCTCATGTCCCAGGACTGGCAGAATAAAAAATTCATAAAATTTTTTAAAAATCCAAACTTATTAATTTTCATCCCATTCAGAATGTTGAACTTAATTCCAACCTGACTTCCCACAAGCAAGGCAAGCTAATCTATATCTCCAATACCTCCTGTGGTCTGTTTGTACCACGTTTTCCCTTGCTCTTCTTTTTTATTTTTACTTTCTGGCTGGTCCTGAGAGTTGAACTCAGGGCCTGGGCAATGTCCCTGAGCTCTTTGTGCTCAAAGCTAATGCTCTACCACTTGAGCCACAGCGCCACTTCTGGCTTTTTCTTTGTAGTTTATTAGAGAGAAGAGTCTCATGCACTTTTCTGTCCAAGCTGGCTTTGAACCACAGTCTTCAGATCTCAGCTTCCTGAGTACCTAGGATTATAGGTGTGAGCCACCAGTGCCTGGCTCCCCTTGCTCTTCTTCAAGAATAAATCGGCATCCATTTATTAACTTTTTAAATAGAATATCCCCAAGGAAAACAGTCTCTGCTCTCTGCTTCTGCTTCTTAGTCTAGGAAGCTGCTGAGTGGATTCATAAATTTCAGAAACCAGGAGCCTTGGTACACAGAGGCCACCCACTACCAGGCCAGCAGCTCCTAGGGACTGGTGCCAACAAAGTTCAGGCTGAGACCTTGGCAGCTGCCAGAAGCAAAGGCGGTACGTGAGGTGGCAGGCCTTACCTCCTGCTCGGGGGGCAGTGCACACTGCTGTATGATGTACTCCACCATCGCCTCGCCTCCGGGCTGCTCCAGGTAGCCGTGGTGGGCCATGGCACTGATCACTTGCACCACAGCCCGTTTTACCTGCCAGAATGAGCAGGGGTCAGGAAGGGCCAGGAGCTGATTCATTCCTTCCCCCACCTGGAGTATGCTGCCCTCACCTGTGCCCGTGCCCGTGCCCACACCTGCACCAGCTCCTGCTTTCTGCTCCATCTCCCTTAGCTTCATGTAACTTTCTTAGCTCTCAGGCAGCAGCCTCTGGCTAGTTTGCAGATGTACAAGCCTGTAGAAGGCTTCTTTCTGTCTTGTCCACTACAGACTCCTTCCATCCTCCAGGCCTCTCAGAAGTTACCTGTCTTACTAGTTTCCTTCCTCCATCCACTTTAAGACACTGACAGCAGCTCTGTTGAAGGGCCCATCCCCACCTCTCCTGTCCTTCAGCCTCTGGGACACCAGCCACCACTCCTCCTGATACTACAGTCGCAGCCTCTTGCTGCTAAATATGCCCCTCCCCACTGGCTGGTGGTGTCCTTCAGGGCTAGACTCTCTCATGTGACAGCCACAGGCTTCCTGGAGAGGGCCATGGTTGTTTCAGGCCCCAGAGTTCTCAGCCTACATGTCCATCTCCACCCAGTAACACCCAGTGAAACATGGTCACAGCCAGCCCTCCCACTAAGCTAGCCTCTCCTCTAGCCCTCCAGTTCAACCTCAACACACATTTGCTAGCTTCTCCCCCTAGCCTCAGCCCTTTGCACAGGATCTTCCTTTTCCTGGTCATTCCTCTACTCCTGGGATCACAGGTTAACTATAACTGCTCCAAAGCTGGGCATCGAAGCCAGGTGACTCGCGCCTGTAATCCGAGCTACTCAGGAGGCTGAGAGCTGAGGATCAAAGTTTGAAGCCAGCCCAGGCAAGGAAAGACCTTCAGATTCTCATCTCCAATTAATCACCAAAAAGCCAAAAAGCTATATTTAGCTCAAGTTGTAGGGTGCTAGTCTTGAGTGAAAAAGTTCAGAGACAGTGCCCAAGCCAAGTTCAAGCCCCACAACAGGCACAACCTACCCCCACAGCCCCCCCAAAAGGAGACCCTTTAACCCATTCCCCACTCATGTCCATCCCCAATGATACAAGTATCTTACATGGCTGCCTATAGGATCAAGGTGATCTGTGGTGGTAGCTGACTGCCCAAGCTAAGCATGCATTTTCCCCCTTGATGCTAAGAGCTGTCACACAAGTCAGATACTTGTAATGAGCTTCCTGCAGGGCCCTGTCTGGGATGTGAGAAGAACAACCCTGAATATGAGGAATTATGGGCTGTGACTTAGGGTCTATGTCAGTAGCTTCTGGGTAAAGGCAATAGATACGTAAGTGGTCCCAAGAAGTGGGCAGTCACCACGAAGGTTTCAGCAACCCTAGGGAGAGTCAGGTCACTGCTGCCCTAGAGCAAGTAGGACCTGTGAAAATGGTGGTGCTCAGCTAGTCTGGGGCCCTGAAGCACCCACCTTTTCCAGAGCTTGGTCTGTGAGTCTGGGGGGCAGGCTCTGGGTAAAGCCTTGGGATGTCCTACCTAGTAAGAATAGCTACTGACATGGAGCCACACTGCACGGTCAAACAATGTGATTTGGCCTGGACACATGTGGCATGAGCCCCAGAAGGACTGGAAGCAGAAGTAACAACACGAGCCAACAGGCAGGGGCCTAAGACAGGGCTCCAGTGAGGGCTCAGGATACCAAGGCTGAGGAGCAGCCTCAGGCAGAAATGCTTCTATGTGTTGCCATAAACGGAGGCGACAGGGCAGAGATAGGGTGCACAACATAGCCCCTACCCAAGCCCCATGGCAACTACAGGTCTGATCTTCTAGATTTCTCCAGGTTTTTGTTTTTGTTTTGTTTTGTTTGTTTTACGCTCCCTAAGATTTTTTGCTTGAAGATAGTGATCTACTACTTTGAGCCACAGTTCCATTTTGGCATTTTAGTGGTTAATTAGAGGTTAAGAGGCTCATAAACTTTCCTGCCCAGGCTGGCTTTGAACCACAATCATCAGATCTCAGCCTTTGAGTAGCTAGGATTACAGGCTTGAGCCACCAGGGCCAGTTTCCCCAGCTTTATTTTTGAGATAGGGTCTCACGAGGTTAGGCTAGGCTGGCCTCTAAGTTGTGATCCTCCTGACTGAGCCTTGCAAGTACTAGGATTGGAGGCTTAGGTCACCATGTCCAGCTCCCAAAATTATTTTAACCAGTATCTTTTCCCTATAATAAACTACCATGAGTGTATCTGCTTCCTGGGTCCACTGAGTACTGGTAAAGGGCTGAAACCCAGAGGAGTGTTGGGGACCTCTGGGCCTGACAGATGCCAGCTGTGAGGTGGTTGCTTTTCCATGTCAAGGCAAGGTGTGGAAAGGTGCTAGTAACACTGAGTGTGTGCATACCCCTGGGTTTGTGCCAACAACTCACCAGGTGAAGCACTTCCAGGTCTGCCTGCCTCTCTCCTTATGTCTGTTCTTGCTGGGGAATGGGCTGATATGTTCAGCTTACCTTGCTGTTAGTGTCCAGAAGAGGAAGCTTCATGGAAGACAAGATAAAGGGCTTCTTAACTTCCATCTGAGCAGCTGTAAGAAAGGAACAAGACAGTTCAGGCTCCACTGAGACAGGACCAGTCATTGGGTCTGCCTCCGTCTAAAAGTCCATGAATCCCAAGATCCATCTTGCCTGGCTTTCCATGTAGGAGGAAGATGGGGCATAAGCCCGTTTTCCTCTGGAATAATGTTACTTTACCCAATTAAAAAACTAAAAGTGGGGGAGGTGTGGGGGAAATGAGGGAGGAGGTAACAAACAGTACAAGAAATGTACCCAAGGCCTAACATATGAAACTGTAACCTCTCCGTACATCATTTTGACAATAAATAGAAAGAAAAAAAAAAAGCTAAAAGTGGGGCTGGGAATTTGGCCTATTGGCAAGACTGCTTGCCTCATATACATGAAACCCTAGGTTCAATTCTTCAGCACCACATATATAGAAACGGTCAGAAGTGGTGCTGTGGCTCAAGTGGCAGAGTGCTACCCTTGAGCCAAAAAGAAGCCACGGACAGTGCTCAGGCCCTGAGTTCAAGCCCCAGGACTGGAAGAAAAAAAAATCTAAAAGTGCTAGGTGCTGGTGGCTCATGCCTTCATCCTAGCTACTTAGGAGGCTGAGATTTGAGGATCATGGTTCAAAGTCAACCCCAGCAGAAAGTCCATGAGAACCTTATCTCCAATTAACCATCATAATGCTGGAAGTGGAACTGTGGCTCAAAGTGGTAAAGTGCTAGCCTTTGTAAAAGAATTGAGGGACAGGGCTGGAAATGTGGCTTAGTGGTAGAATGCTTGCTTTGCATGAATAAAGCTCTGGGTTCATTCCTCAGTACCACATACACAGAAAAGCCGAAAGTGGCGCTGTGGCTCAAGTGGTAGAGTGCTAGCCTTGAGCAAAAGAAGCTCAAGGACAGTACCCAGGCCCTGAGTTCGAGCCCTGGGATTGGCAAGACAAAAAAAGAAAAAGAAAAAGAAAAATAAGAGTTCAGGGGACAGCACCCAGGCCCTGAATTAAAGACCCACAAATGACCAAAAAAAAAAAAAAAAGATAGCTGAGTGCCAGTGGTTCATGCCTGTATTCCTAACTACTCAAGAGCCTGACATCTGAGGATCATGGTTCAATGCCAGCCTGAGTAGATAAACTTGAGAGATGTATCTCCAATTAACCAGTAAAACATCTGCTCAAGTGATAGAATGCCAGTCTTGAATAAAAAAGCCAAGCAAGAGCATGAGGCTCTAAATTCAAGACCCTAGTACAGGAGGAACACATATATAAAAAAGTAAAGTCACAGTCAGGAGGATCACATATATAAAAAAAGTAAAATACTCAACAATTAAATAAGTAAATTTTAGCTGGTAAACATGAGAAAGACATTGTAAGAATCTATTTAACGGGCTGGGAATATGGCCTAGTGGCAAAAGTGCTTGCCTTCTATTCATGAAGGCCTAGGTTGGATTCCTCAGCACCACATACACAGAAAACGGCCAGAAGTGGCGCTGTGGCTCAAGTGGCAGAGTGCTAGCCTTGAGCAAAAAGAAGCCAGGGACAGTGCTCAGGCCATGAGTTCAAAGCCCAGAACTGGCAAAAAAAAAAAAAAAAAAAAAGAGCGAGGAGGAAGATGGCGCCGCCACTGTAGGGAGGCACCCTGACTCGCTCCAACTGAATAGCGAGCTGGGAACTCCAGCACCCAACACCCCATCAAGAACCCAGCAAAACCAGCAGTGGAGAAACGCAGGAAACAAAAAGGAGCAAAAAAGAAGAGCCTATAACCTGCACTGAGCCGGAGAATCTCCGGGGTACCCTCCCCCCACCAGCCGACCCTGACCCGAACAGGGCCAGGCTGGGAAAGGGGACCCGCCGAATGGCAGACCGACTGCCGAAAACTCACACCGGAAGCGCAGAGTCCAGACAGCAGGACTCCACGGACCCCAGGGAGAGTGCGAACCAAGACACATGGCGACGGCTGCGACAGGAAGTTCGGGTCCACACGGCTGGGAACGGACACAGGAGCTAACAGGGGAAGGGCGGAGCAGCCCCAAGGCAGCAGAGGAGCCTGAATTGGCTGCACCAGCCCCGCCCCCGTCCCAACAGGGGCCTGGGGACCACAGGCAGTGCAAGCCCCACCCCAGGCGCCTGCTCCTTGCAGACTTTGTCAACTAAAGTCACAGGTGCTGGTGGGCAATACCAGCACAGCAGGGACACCTGGGCCTGATCACGCACCCCCCTCGCAGTGGAGGCACAGTCTGAGGGCGCTAACCCGCGCCCAGACAGTTGATCCCACTGGGCCCCACACATACCGCCCCCCACAGCGGACTCGCGGGAGGGCTCAAGCACAACCCAACAACCCGGGGCTCACTCTGGTAGGCGTACCCCGCTCAGGTGGGCGGGGCCACAGCAGCAGCACCCGCTCTGGTAGGCGCGCCTGTGCAGGAGTGCAGAGCTCTCCATCGGCCTGTGCCCACTTAGTCTGGCGCATTTCGCACAAGTGGGTGGGCCGCCCCTCAACAACACCAGCCCCGGAGCGGTCCACATAGGAAGACAAACCGCCTGAGAGGTGAGCTCCCCTGACCAAGATACAGAGTGGAAAAAAGAACCAAAGAAGAGATAAGCCTCCACACCACGCTGAATCAGCCAGCGACCAGCAAACCCCCACCAGGGGCACGCTAGGGTCAGCACAACACAGCAGCAGGACACTGTCCCATAGAGAAAGACACAAAACCTACTGGCCCCCAAGTGCAGAGAGAGTGACTACCTCAGCAACAACTGAGAAGGTCACGCTCACCCATTGGGAAGCAAGGTTCAACAGCCAAACCCAAACACAGAGCCAGGACACCAGGACACAAGGATCCCACTGACAGACCAAGGGGAACCAGCACAAAACCAAACCAGGGAAGCCACCCACAGATCTCCAGATGCACAAATCACAAAGAAATATAACACAGTTCATCAAAGGGCAAGCCAACTCGCCAGCTCCAAAAAGCAGCACGACTGAAGAGGAGATGCAGAATAAAAAAACAACTGAGGCCATGTTGACAGAAATGATGGAGAGCTTCAGAAACGAAATCAGAAAACAATTCCAGGAGTTTAGAGTGGAAGTCTTGAAGGACATCCAGGAAGCCAAGAAAGAAATGGAAGCAAAAATGGATACAATGCAAACCTCCTTTAAAGGGACCTTAACATCCTGAGAAGTGAAATGCATGAAAAAATAGATTTAAAATGCAACTCTTTAAAGGAAGAAATTTCCACAATCAGAGCTGATCTGGCAACCATAAATAGCTCTCTGACATCCATAAACTCCGCAATTGAATCCACAGCACAAAGAATTGACCATATGGAATCCAAAATCTCTCTCTTGGATGATGATGCAGCCGATAAGAATCATAAAATTACCACACTCCAAGAAACGGTGAAGCTTCAGGGCAGACTAATCCAGGAGCTAGTGGACAAAGACAAGAGATATAATCTGCGCATAATTGGAATAGAAGAAGGAGCTGAATACCAGAGCAGAGGGCTTCATCATATTTTCAATAAAGTTATTGCAGAAAACTTCCCCAATCTCACTCACAAGGGACCCCATCCAGGTAACCGAAGCCTATAGGACACCTGGCAGGCCAGACCCCAGAAAAGCCATGCCAAGGCACATAATATTCAAGACTTCAGATTTCAAGAATAAAGAGCAAATTTTAAATGCAGCCAAAGTGAAGAAAGAAATTTACTACAATGGGAAGAGGATCCGAATAACAGCAGACCTCTCCACACAAACCTACCACACGCGAAGAGAGTGGAAGAACACCATCCAAGTTCTACAGGCCAACAACTTACAACCTAGGATAAAATACCCAGCGAAGTTGGGAGTTCACATTCGAGGGGAAAACCAGATCTTTCCATAGCAAAGAGGATCTAAAGGACTATGTGAATAAAAAACCAGCCCTACAGCGAATTCTAAGAGGGGAATCCCACCCAACAGAAATCATACAGGACACACAGACAGAAACAGAAAGAAACTACAATAGCCAGAGCCCAACAGAAAGAGCAGCTCACTAAAGCCAAGAAAAAAAAAAGAGGAAAAACAGCCCAACAAGAAAATGGAAGAAGACAAAACACTCTTATCCTTGATCTCTTTGAATATAAACGGTATAAACTCTCCAATAAAGAGGAGCAGACTGGCAGAATGGATCCGCAAACAAAAAGTTGCCATCTGTTCTCTACAAGAGACCCACCTTACAGCAAGGGACAAAAACAGGCTCCGAATGAAAGGATGGAGCAAGATCTTCCAAGCAAACGCACCTACCAAAACAGCAGGTGTAGCCATCCTGATCTCAGACAAGCTGGACTTTTCATTAAAATCAACTCCAAAAGACAAAGAAGGATACTACATTTTATTTTATTTATTTATTTATTTTGCCAGTCCTGGGCCTTGGACTCAGGGCCTGAGCACTGTCCCTGGCTTCTCTTTGCTCAAGGCTAGCACTCTGCCACTTGAGCCACAGCGCCACTTCTGGCCGTTTTCTATATATGTGGTGCTGGGGAATCGAACCCAGGGCTTCATGTATAGGTAGCAAGCACTCTTGCCACTAGGCCATATTCCCAGCCCCCGACACTCCATTTTATTTTGTTTTTTTTTGGCCAGTCCTGGGCCTTGGACTCAGGGCCTGAGCACTGTCCCTGGCTTCTTCCCGCTCAAGGCTAGCACTCTGTCACTTGAGCCACAGCGCCACTTCTGGCCGTTTTCAGTATATGTGGTGCTAGGGGAACCGAACCTAGGGCCTCATGTATCCGAGGCAGGCACTCTTGCCACTAGGCTATATCCCCAGCCTCCGACACTCCATTTTAATACAAGGAAAAATCCAGAATCAAGACATCACGGTGGGGCTGGGAATATGGCCTAGTGGCAAGAGTGCCTGACTTGTCTACATGAAGCCCTGGGTTCGATTCCCCAGCACCACATATATAGAAAATGGCCAGAAGTGGCGCTGTTGCTCAAGTGGCAGAGTGCTAGCCTTGAGCAAAGAGAAGCCAGGGACAGTGCTCAGGCCCTGAGTCCAAGGCCCAGGACTGGCAAAAAAAAAAAAAAAAAAAAAGACACCACGGTAATAAATGTATACTCACCGAACAAAAGAGGCCCTACATATGTCAAGCAAATTCTCACAGAACTACAGAACAAGATAGACCCAAACACAATCATAGTGGGTGACTTTAATACCCCACTCTCTCCAAGAGACAGATCCAACACCCAGAGGATCAGCAAGGGAGCTGAGGACCTAAATAACACCATATCCTAAATGGATCTGACAGATCTATACAGAATCTTCCACATTACAGAGACCCAATACACCTTCTTCTCAGCAGCCCATGGATCATACTCCAAAATAGACCATGTCATAGCCCACACAAAGAACCTCAGCAAATACAAAAGTATTGATGTCATCCCATGTATTATATCTGACCACAGCGGCTTAAAGGTAACCCTCAATAACAATGGTTACCACAGAGGCTATACACATTCTTGGAGGCTAAACCCCACACTGTTATCCAACACTTGGGCCACAGACCAAATTAAAGATGAAATCAACGAATTCATAAGCCACAATGACAATGAAAATACATCACAAAGATACCTATGGGACACAGCTAAGGCAGTGCTGAGGGGCAAGATCATCACCCTCAGCACTCACATTAAAAGAATGGAAGCAGAGCAGGTGAACAACCTCACGATGAAACTAAAACAACTGGAGAAACAAGAAATGATCAAATCTAAAATGACTAGGAGGAGAGAGATCACAAAGATTAAAGAAGAGATAAATCTGATTAAAAATAGAAAGACCATTCAACAAATAAATAAGACTAAAAGCTGGTTCTTTGAGAAAATAAATAAAATTGACAGACCCCTCGCAAGACTTACCAAAAAAAAGAAGAGAAGAGACTCATATACGTAAAATCAGGGACTCCATCGGAAAAATTACAACAAGTACACACGATATTCAAACAATCATAAGGAGCTATTTCCAGTACCTCTACTTAGTAAAAAACAATAATTTTACAGAAATGGATCAATTCTTAGAGAAGTATAAACTGCCCAAACTGAACCAAGAAGAAATAAATCAACTAAATAAACCAATAACTTATAGCGAGATACAGGGGGTAGTCAAGAACCTACCAACAAAGAAAAGCCCAGGCCAAGGGGCTGGGGATATGGCCTAATGGCAAGAGTGCTTGCCTCATATACATGAGACCCTGGGTTCAATTCCCCAGCACCACATATACAGAAAACGACCAGAAGTGGCGCTGTGGCTCAAGTGGCAGAGTGCTAGCCTTGAACAAAAAGAAGCCCAGGGACAGTGCTCAGGCCCTGAGTCCAAGCCCCAGGACAGGCCAAAAAAAAAAGCCCAGGCCAAGATGGATTCACCAACGAATTCTATAAAACCTTTAGTGAGGAGCTAATACCAATACTCCCCAAACTCTTCCGCAAAATAGAAACAGAGGGAGAAATCCCAAACTCATTCTATGAAGCTAATATCATACTCATTCCCAAACCAGGCAAAGACCCAACAAAAAAAAGAACTACAGACCCATATCACTAATGAACACAGACACAAACTACTTGAAACTACTGAAGGACAGAGTAGGAAAGACGCTAGAACTTATAGGTACAGGAAGGAACTTCCTGAATAGAGTCCCAGGGGCACAACAAATAGGGGAGAGACTCAACAAATGGGACTACAACAAATTAAAAAGTTTCTGCACAGCTAAGGACATAGCCACCAAAACAGAAAGATAGCCAACCATATGGGAAAGGATCTTTACCAGCACAGCAACAGACAAAGGTCTAATATCTGTCATCTACAGAGAACTAAAAAAACTAAGCCCCTCTAAGCCCAATAAACCAATTAGGAAATGGGCAAAAGAGAAGAAATAAAAATGGCAAAGGAAATGTTCAACATCCCTGGTAGTAAAGGAAATGCAAATAAAAACAACCCTGAGATACCACCTCACTCCAGTTAGAATGGTCTATACTCTGAACTCAGGCAACAACAAATGCTGGAGGGGATGCGGGGAAAGAGGAACCCTTCTCCATTGTTGGTGGGAGTGCAGATTAGTACAACCACTTTGGAAAACAGTATGGAGATTTCTCAAAAAGCTCAATATAGACCTACCCATATGACCCAGCCATACCACTCCTAGGCATCTATCCTGAACAGCAGGTCCCAAGATATCAAAAAGACATTTGTACTTCCATGTTTATCGTGGCACAATTCACAATAGCCAGAATATGGAAACAACCCAGATGCCCCTCCACAGATGAATGGATCCAAAAAATATGGTACCTATACACAATGGAATACTACATAGCGATTAGGAATGGTGAAATATTGTTATTCGCAGGGAAATGGTCAGAACTCGAACAAATAATGTTGAGCGAGACAAGCCTAGAACACAGAAAACAAAGGGGCATGATCTCCCTGATATATGACTGCTAAGAAGGGGTGACAGAGAGACAGTAGAGACCAGGTCTGTGAAACCAAAAACTGCTTATCGAATGGTATTTCCCACAGGATTAGGGCAGCGACCCTACAGTATGTAACTAAAACCAAACAACTACTCAACATATAAAGGTCAAAAATTGACCTCTCAGTGGAATACAATAGCCCAAAAGCTATGTATGTACGTTCATATAAGACTACTGTCGACATAATGTCTAATATCGACATTACATTTAAAGCCCTAGGCGAATTTTCTTGGGCTTGGCCACGTGGATACTGTATATGTTCTTGGTACATTGTGTATTGTATATATGTCTACCTGACCTAGAGAAGGGAAAGAAAAACAGGGTGTAAGATATCACAAGAAATGTACACACTGCCCTACTATGTAACTGTACCTTTTTTGCACAACACCTTGTCAAAAAATTTGTGTTCAATTAATAAATAAACTAAATTTAAAAAAAAAGAAAAAAGAAAGAAAGAAATGTGAAATCTTTTTTTTTTTCTTCTCGGTTGTGGGGTGGGGTTTGAACTTTGGGCCTGGGTGCTCTCCCTGTGTTCTTTAGCTCAATGCTAATGCTGTACTACTTTGAACCACAGTCTGGTTTTCTAATGGTTAATTGGAGATAAGAGTATCACAGACTTTCCTGCCTGGGCTGGCAGGCAGGAACCATGATCCTCAGATCCCAGCCTCCAGAGTAGCTAGGATTACAGGCATGAGCCACCGGCAGAGGTGTGAGCCACCAGCATTCAGCTGAAATGTGAAATCTTAAGGAGTAACAGAAGTGGAATGCTATATCCAACTTAGCAAAAGAGTTAAAGTAACAGGTATGACGAATGTTGTTACAAATAGTGTCACTTTTTTGTTTGTTTGTTTTGTTTTTGTTGCCAGTCCTGTGGCATGGACTCAGGGCCTGAGCACTGTCCCTGCCTTCTTTTTGCTTAAGGCTAGCACTCTACCTCTTGGGCCACAATGCCACTTCTGGCTTTTTTCTATATATGTGGTGATGGAGAATCGAACCCAGGGCTTCATGTATACAAGGCAAGCACTCTTGCCACTAGGCCATATTCCCAGCCCTGTGTCACTTTTTGAAGCTACTGATTATTAGTAGTATCAAAAATATGCTGATACCCATATTTATATAAAAAGGTGTTGGGCTAGGCGCTGGTGGCTCACAATTGTAATCCTAGCTACTCAGGAGGCTGAGCTCTAAGTAAGGATCATGATTTGAAGCTAGGCTAGGCAGGTAAGTCCTTAAGATAACTATCTCCAATTAACCACTAAAACACCAGAAGTGGAGCTGAGGCTCAAGTGACAAAGCACCAGCCTTGAGCCAAAATTCAGAGACTCAAGACCCTGAGTTCGGGGCTAGGAATATGGCCTAGTGGCAAGAGTGCTTGCCTCATATACACAAAGCCCTGGGTTCAATTCTCCAGCACCACATATATAGAAAATGGCCAGAAGTGGTGGTGTGGCTCAGTGGCAGAGTGCTAGCCTTGAGCAAAAGAATCCAGGGACAGTACTCAGGCCCTGAGTTCAAGCTCTGGGACTGGCAAAAAACAAAACAAAAACAAACAAACAACAAAAAACACCCCGAGTTCAAACTCTAGTAGGTGTACAAAAAAAAAAAAAAAGAAACAAACCCAGAATCTCATGAGAATTCTATTTCTAGTGCATTAAGCTATTGCCAGATGAGCCTCAGCAAGGGGCTCTACCTTTCTCAACCTCATATTCTAACACTACCTACTGTAGCCCTTCCTGTGAGAGGATGTGAAAAACAAAGGCACATGTAAACTTGTGATCATCTTTTCTAGGCAGATGGTTTATCAATTAGCCTTTAAAGCAGGAAATTTAGAGCTGAGGTATAGCTCAATGGCAGAATACTTGCCCAGCATGCACAAGGCCATGGGTTCAATTCCCAGAACCACAAAAATAAAAAAGAAGAATTCAAAGCGGAGTGCCTTTTCATCTAAAAGATGGGATAGTACCCACCCAACTTTCCTCACACAACCTCATCTAGGACATGGCCTACGAGTGTACTCACCAGCTGAGTTGATGACATGCCTCAGGATCTGTAGGGTACCCACGCGGAGCCTCTCATTATTGGTGTCCAGCTTGGGCAGCAGAAAGGCCAGCAGGCGGTCAGGCGAGCAGCAGGCTGCAGAGCAACAGGAATGTTAGACGTTACTCCTAATGGCCTTGACTCCCTGTTCCATGCCTATACTCAAGCTTCTCTGTCTTGGTCATCCTGTACCCAGAGCTTCCCAACACCAAGGAGGAACAAAGACTCGTGTGGGGACTGTGGGAAGTTGTAACTCCCTGGCCAATCAGCTATACCTTAATGCCTTCTTGGGGTGCTCATCTAAGATGAGGGGTTGGAACTCAGGCAGGGCTGGCACAGATGGGTCAGTACTATCTAGGACTATCTAGGCTCTTGGACTCAGACCCAGAGCCTATAAGGATCTGGGAGTCATTTCAGCTTCTCAAACTCATGGGGAGCCCATCAGGGGTCTCAGTGTCCCTTCTGGCTCTAATGTAGTTTATAGCTGGAGAATTACTCCTGTGCAAATGCACATGTGTGCATGTACACACACACACACACACACACACACACACACATACACTCACACACTCTTAGGCTCCGCAGGGCCAAAGCAGGCCGGCTACACTACAGGCCACTAGCCTGGACCTCTGAGTGCTGCTAATGGCAACTTATCAGCAACAACCTTGTCAGGTCCTTTCACTTTTGGGAACCAGTGTCATCAACAGTAAAGGTCAGTATGGGTACCTGTCAGACATGTCTTCCTACCACCATACTCAGGGCCTCCCCACCCTCTTCAACCCTGGCTGGAAAGTTATACATGTCTACCTAACAAGCATGCCCTGAGCAGGTACAGTTGTCAGCGACAGGGCTGGCAAACCAATGCTCTGCCGAGACCTCCAGGCTCCAGTGAGAGCACTGACAGACAACAGTATCTCTAGCTGTCAGGGATACCACATTGATGGACAGGACCAGAAGCCAGAATGAGAGGCACAAAGGAGCAGGCCATGGAAGGGGGGCAGAGATTGAGCAGGGGAAGGACAGGAGCAAGGCCAACATGTGCATGCACAAAGCAATGGGTGCTTAGGGCTTCAGCTGAGGACAGACCTTGACTGTGGTTCCTGAAGCCTCAGACAGAAATAGAAAAGAGCCTTTTGGTTTTCTTCCTTTTTTTTTTCTTTCTTTCTTTTGGTATTTTTTTTTTGTCTAACCATTTTTGTTTTTCTTTGTCTGTACCAGTTCTAGAGCTAGTACCCAATGAAAAGCCCTTTTACCCAACTCCAAATGCATACAGCTATTATCTCCTTCTATACACAAGAAGGTAACTGACCCCAGGATGTCCTCCAAGGGCCACTTTGTGCACCCATCTCCCCCCCACCACTACCACAGCTACTCACCCAGCACTGTGAAGCAGCGAAGTACTTCCTTCTGGCTGCTCATCACCAGAGGGCTAGTGGACTCCACAGGCACACAAATCTGTTCCAGGAAGCAGGACAGAGCACTCACTAGCTTTTCAGGGCCTATTTGTGCTAGAAAGATGTGTACCCTAATGGTGTTAGGCTGAGCAGCTGAGCCAGAGCTCTGGGAAGGTCACTTTCTAGCCCCTCCTCACCTAGGGAGAGGAACATCCAGGCCCTGGCTACAGAACACCATACGCTCATCAGCAGATAGGCTTCTGGGTCCAGCCTTAGCCACTGGAAGCGAGGGAAAGGAAGGGACAGCACCTCGGGGATATATGGCAGGCCCTCAAGCCTCAGTGAAAAGGTCCCTGTCTTCTACCAGTAGAAAGCCAGCCAACCCTCAGGACACCTCATCAGAAAGGGAAGTCTTATGGTCCCACGGGTACATACTCCTAGTCACAGGAGTCACTCATCTCTAAAATAAAGCTCTCTAAGTCAAGAGTACATTCATTCAGAATTTTTTTAAGAAGAAAAGAATAAGAAAGCTAGGTCCTGGTAGCTCATGTCTATAATTCTAGCTACTCAGAAGGCTGAGATCTGAAGATCACAATTCAAATCTAGCCTGGCCAGGAAAGTCTGTGAGACTTTTATCTCCAATGACCCACAAGAATCCAAAGTAGAGGGGCTGGGGATATGGCCTAGTGGCAAGAGTGCTTGCCTCGTATACATGAGACCCTGGGTTTGATTCCCCAGCACCACATATACAGAAAATGGCCAGAAGTGGCGCTGTGGCTCAAGTGGCAGAGTGCTAGCCTTGAGCAAAAAGAAGCCAGGGACAGTGCTCAGGCCCTGAGTTCAAGCCCCAGGACTGACCAAAAAACAAAAGAGAATCCAAAGTAGAGCTGTAGCTCAAGTGGCAGAGCCCTAGCCTTGAGCATGAAAGCTCAGAGACAAGAGCTCCGAGCCTCAGTTCAAGCCCCAGGATCAGAAAAATAAATAAATAAATAAAGAAAGAAAGAAAGAAAGAAAGAAAGAAAGAAAGAAAGAAAAGAAAAAAATGTGCATTGATTTCTTAAAAAGTTAAAATAGATTCTTGCAACTATGAAATTAGAGGGGCTGGGGATATGGCCTAGTGGCAAGAGTGCTTGCCTCGTATACATGAGGCCCTAGGTTCAATTCCCCAGCACCACATATACAGAAAATGGCCAGAAGTGGCGCTGTGGCTCAAGTGGCAGAGTGCTAGCCTTGAGCAAGAAGAAGCCAGGGACAGTGCTCAGGCCCTGAGTCCAAGCCCCAGGACTGGCCAAAAAAACCAAACAACAACAACAAAAGCCAGAGGTAGCATTGTGGCTCAAGTGGCACAGTGCTAGCCTTGAGCAAAAGGAGCTCAGGGACAGTGCCAGGCCCAGAGTTCAAGCCCCAGGACTGGCAAAAAAAAAAACAACACAAACCTTGTATTATTATTTTAACCATCTGTCTTAGCCTTCCCTCTTCTGTGCCTCTGGGATCAAGGACAAGGACAAGGCAAGGCAAGGACCCCACTGATGGAGGAGCTGGGCGGGAAAGGGGAGAGGATGGGGATGTACACCACTTCTCACAAAGCGGCCTTGAGTACTCGTCGTGGTGCTTTCCACCTTCCTTCCCCTCTTCTCTCTCACCCAGAAAGTCCCATGAACTCGCAGCTCTGCTACTGGCTCACGAGTGGCTTCCACACACTGCATCCAGCAGTGTTCCCCTCAGATTGCTTCCCGCAATGGATCTTCCAAACCCTGGGCCCTGCCCTCACTCCTGGAACCCAGGCTCCTCAGCCGGGTCTGTCTGACTGCACCTCCAGATCTCCTCCTCAGACCTTGTGCTCAGGTCCTCAGGGAACCATGAAGACCAGAACTTCCAATCCTTCCACTTTCACATGGGCACTGCTGGGCCAGATGACAAGAGCACACCCACATTTGCCTCAGGGAAGCCTACTCCATGATCCCATATGGCTGAAACCCCAATCATGCTGCCTGTACCCCTCACTAGGAAACTGCCCGAGGGGACCAGCTCTGCAACACTTGAACCAACCTTTGCACCCACCCCACCCACCCTACAAAGCCCTTCTGTAACCTACCTGAGCATGCAGAGCTGCCAGAAGGGCATCAAGCTGAACCTCTAAGGTGCGGCTGCCCACATTTACTGCTGCCTCAAGGATCTGGCCCAGGCTCTGCTTGGACAGGGGAGAGAGGGCTTCAGTCCAACTCCTTACTCCCATGATGACTATGGGACCAACAACAGTATGCTGGCCACAAGAGGCTCAGGAGGCCCAGACCCCTACCTCAAATAAGGTTCTACCCTGACTTCCAGAATTCAAAGGGTACAAAAGGTAGAGAGGTGTAGAGGGCCAGCCCCTCGTCACCCAGTCTTGTCTCAGGGCCACCTCCATGGGCCTGACCTGAGGGGTCCTCGGGCTCCTGTGCCTACCTTGGACACTTGGAAGGTCTCTGCATGCTTCTTATAGAGGCTGAGGACACCTGGGAGGAGCTTGGGAAGCTGCTCCTCCAGTTTCTCGCTGGGCAGCAGGTGGCTCATGGGCCCAAGAGCTGCTACTACTGCAAGCCGAAGCTGAAGAGACAACCAGATTTTCAATTCAGAGGAAATGCAAAGGCACCAGTGGGTCCTAATGGAGCTAAGATGTGAATCCAGTGGCCAGAGGTCAGCTACAGGATGGCCAGGAGCTGGAGTGCTGGGGGCAGGAAGGAGGCAATGCTGCCCCGGGTCCCATGCACTCCCAAGCAGAGGGGAAGGCTAGAGAACTACAATGACTCAGCCTCAGGACTAGAGGCTCTGGAAAACAGGACAAGCTCTAGAGCAGGTTGGCAGACACAGGGACCTTCATCACCTCCTGAATGCCAACTGTGGGTAGGGCACTAGATGGAGGATAGCACCATGGGAGCAGGCCTAGGCAGATGGCTTGGCCTGCTTTCCCCAACTCGGGACTACCTAACAGAGCAGAGACCACATGTGCCCTTGCAGCCTGGGCCATGCCTAGGAATGGAGAGGGGTAGCTAGGTTAAGCCCAGGCCCCAGGTCTCCAGAGGGCCACCACGGTACCTTAGCATCTCGGCTCTGCAGCCAGTGGTAGAAAAGAATGTCGTAGGCGCTGAAGATGTCAGTGGCAAAGGCGTCCTTCCTGACTGTGGGGTCCGGGGCTTGGTCCAAGTTGGCCAGGTACTCCAGGGTGCTCTCACTGAAGTGCTGGAGAGCTGGGATGGCACAGTGCATGGCTGCAACCTCAGCTGCAACCAACTCCCCACTTCTGCCCATGGAAATCCCTAAACAATTTGCACTGTGCCCATCCTGGGTAAGTGACCTTAGGACTATGCTAGAATGATTAGAATTCCCCAAACTCATGTTCTTCCAGGAAACTCAGCATGTGTTCTTATGTGGAAATGGGATGGTGGCAGATATAACTTAGGATAGGCTGTATAGAAGAGAGATGTCCCAAACCCCACAGGACAGTATCTTGTATAAAAAAAGAGAAAAATGAGGAGAGGGCAGCCATGTGCAACACAGGCAGAGACCAGAGGATACACTAAAGCCGAGGGACCCACAACTACCACCAGATGTCTCATCTGGAAAGGCCAGGTGTGGTGGCTCATGCCTATAATTCCAGCTAGGCAGGAGGTACAGGTAGGGAGGAGGATTATACTGCAAGACTGACTTGGGCAAAAAGTGAGAGACCCTATCTGAAAACCCAGGCATCTTGCTTCTCAGTCTGATGGAGAAGAATAGCTCACTCTAGTTGTTCTGGGAAAGACTTGATGCATCTGAGTTTCCACTTCTCTGAAAAGCTTTTGCTTCACCTGAGGTAGATGGTGTCAGGTGGCTATGATCCAGAATGCAGGCTCATATGGCACTGTACAGTACTGGCCACTGAGCAGCGGGCACTGCCAAAACCCCAGGCTCTTCTGACTCCTCACCAGCATCTCGGATCAGGTGTGCAGTTACTGGGTGCCTGATATGGAAGCACTGGCTTCTCCCCTGTTAGCTCTCTCTGCTCTTCCTCTCTAGTTCCTACAACTGTGCATCTTGACTGTTTTTCAGAGGCTTCCTCAACTGTCTCTTCCTAGTCTTTCTGTTTTCCATAAAGTACAGCTTTCTCCTCTGGATACTGTTTCTTCATGGTAACTTGCTTTCTCTCCTGGGGATATTAACCAGGGATCTCCCTTGGCTATTTTCTCTTCCCTGCACTGTTTGTATACCTAGGCCACTGTTTATTTTGCTGCCACCTTCCCCTAGACTTCCCTCAGATTGCAGAAATTATTGGCTGTCTGACCTGAGGAGTGGCATGGTCAGACTGTCTATACCAGTTTGACCCGGCCTCAGTGTCACTGGCTCTTATTCTCCACAGTGTCAGCAGCATCCCTTATGTCTAGAACCAGGAATTACCTCTGTTCTCACTGTCCCACCCATGCTTGGTCGCCATGGATCATGCTGGCCTAAGGCTGCTCCAGCCAACAGGACCACTGTGTCCTCTAGCAGCAAGCAGCAAGAGCTCCATTTGTGTGAGCAGTGCAGCTGACAAGAAGGCAGCCTAGAAGAGCCCCTGCCAAGCCGGATGCACATCTGTAATCCCTGCCCTGGGAGGCTAAGGCAGGAGTGTAAGTTTCAGTTCAGCCTCAGCTATGTAACAACACTTTACCTCATAAAATCAAAATATATGGGGACAGAGGGAATTGATGCAGTGCAAGAGAGCAGCCACGAGGGAGGACTGGACAGTGTCTCACAGGTCAGCCTGCCTCCATGCTGCAGGTAGGAGGACCTGTAGCAGGCTCTCTATTCCTCGGGATCTGCATGTGTGGCTACCCAAGGTCCATGACCATCACTAGCTGTCATAATTGGTGCCCTGCCAAAACCAAGTCAAGCATTATCTCTACCACTTCAGCCCTGCTCGCAGCCACAAACAGCAAGAGGGAGGGGAGCCCCCCAGATGAGTGTGTAAGGGAGTAAGGGAAAGAGGATGACCACTCCAGGGCCATGAAGTGCAGATAGCAAGAATTGGGGCGGGCCCCTCCTAGGGTTCTGCCACTGCAAGGGGATGCAGAACCCCATGCCCATGCTACTTGGGAGCTGGGGCAGGCCCCAGGCTACCTCCTCACCCTTCTTATATAAAAATCAGACACACAGGGCTGGGGATATGGCCTAGTGGCAAGAGTGCTTGCCTCGTATACATGAGGCCCTGGGTTCAATTCCCCAGCACCACATATACAGAAAATGGCCAGAAGTGGCGCTGTGGCTCAAGTGGCAGAGTGCTAGCCTTGAGCAAAAAGAAGCCAGGAACAGTGCTCAGGCCCTGAGTCCAAGCCCCAGGACTGGCCAAAAAAAAAAAAAAAAATCAGACACTCATTGGGTGTTTCACTTCCCCATGTTGCTGGGATGACAAGTTCACACCACTGTGTCAAACCACTGGTCAAGATGACGCCTCAAAAACATGTTTGCCTAGGCTAGCCTCCAATCACCCAATCTAGCTACCTTCCAAGCAGTTAGAATTATAGACTTGGACCCTGAGGCTTAGCTCAAGAAAGGGGACTTTCTTTTTTTTTTTAATTATTAATTGAACATAAATTTTTTTACAAGGTGTTGTGCAAAGAGGGTGCAGTTACATAGTAGGGCAGTGTGTACATTTCTTGTGATATCTTACAACCTGTTTTTCCATCCCTTGTCTAGGTCAGGTAGACCCATATGCAATATACAATGTATCAAGCACATATACAGTGTTCACAGACTTGGTCTCTACTGTCTCTCCGTCTCCCTTTGTTAACAGTCATATATCAGGGAGATCATGCCCCTTTGTTTTCTGTGTTCTAGGCTTGTCTCACTCAACATTATTTGTTCGAGTTCTGACCATTTCCCTGCGAATAACAATATTTCACCATTCCTAATCGCTATGTAGTATTCCATTGTGTATAAGTACCATATTTTTTGGATCCATTCGTCTGTGGAGGGGCATCTGGGTTGTTTCCAAATTTTGGCTATTGTGAATTGTGCCACGATAAACATGGAAGTACAAATGTCCTTTTGATATCTTGGGGTTTGCTGTTTAGGATAGATGCCTAGGAGTGGTATGGCTGGGTCATAGGGTAGGTCTATATTGAGCTTTTTGAGAAACCTCCATACTGTTCTCCAAAGTGGTTGTACTAATTTGCACTCCCACCAACAATGGAGAAGGGTTCCTCTTTCCAGAAAGGGGACTTTCTAACAGACTGCTCAGGAGAGCTTGGCGTGAATAAGGAGCTGAGACCTAGGGGTACCTCTCCACCAGAAACCACAGCCACAGCTCTGCGCCAAGGGAGGCTAGGGACACCGAAAGCCAAAGGCCAGGTGGTGAGGCTGCTGCTGGCCCAAGTTCTCAAATCCCTGCCTGCTGCAAAAGGAACCCTCTATTCCCTCCTTCACCAAGAAGTATAGCCCACCACCCCCAGAGGCCTTTCTTGCCTACTGGCCCATGTGACATGCGTGTGTGCGCTATCAGCACTCAGAAGGCTACAGATACTGGCCTCGAGGGCATGGCAATTTAGAGGCTAGAGGACAGTAAAGAGACTCTCTGTACCACCTTTCCAAGACCCCAAGAAAATAGTCACCTTGCCAGCTGGAAATGGGAAGAGAAATGGAGTGTTGCGGCCCACGTCAGTCTATGAGTCTTATTTAGTGGCTAATTCACCTGTCTACCTGTCTTCCTGCACCTGCTTCCCACGCACGACCCCCGTGTGAGGCCCCACTGACTTACCACAACAGAACACCACCCTCATGGTGTCCTGCTTCGCCATGCCCAGCATGGGCAGCATGGTGCTCAGGATGGACGGCAGGAAGGGGACCATGCCAAACACTACAAGAGAAGGGTTTCAAGTGGGCCTTGGGCCTGGCCAGTCCCTGCCCTCCTCACAACAGGACGAGAAGGCTCACAGAGCTCCACATGCACACCTCGAACACCTCACACACCTGCCAGCCTGAGCAGGAGACAGAACTGCTGAGGCCACCAACTAGCCCCAGGAGCTCTCAGACCGACCAGGGACATGGGGAGAGGGGCAAAGTTGGTACCTACCATTGGACACCGAGAGGCTAGCAAGTGTCTGTAGCACTGAGCAGTGTGGCAGAACCCCAGGCTGGAACCTCCTGAGGACCTCCTCCATCACCTGGTTGACGAACTGTTTCCCCACAGCCACCAGGACATTGCTTGCAGCCTGCTGCCAGTCACAGCCTAGTTCCTGTACTCCCAAAAAATCATGGGATAGAACTTTCCCTCGACCCTTCCAAAGAGGCTCAAGCAATACAATCCCGTGGCAGCAGTCAGCCAAGAATAAGCCACCCTGTCCCAGTGTCCCCGTGAATGCACGTCAGAGACCACATAGCCCAGCCTCCCCTCCAAGGGAGGGGTCAGATACCCCAAACCCTACACATGGCCTTTGGCCTGATTTTGTACACTTGCCCTAAAAGTTTAGGCACTTCATTCTCTGCTTCAGCTACTACCTCTGAAAACTGCTGCCTTTGCCAGGCAGACACAATCTCTGTTCCTGATGATCTGAGGCAGAGGACAAGGGAAGGAACAACCCTTCTCACAGCAAGACTAAGCCTGCCCAGCTGGCGGCCCATACCTTCGTCTTGGTCATCTCGCTAGAAGCCAGGAGGATGACAATGCTGGCTGTGTCTGTGTCCAGCTTATAGATGTGGCTGCTCAGGACCGTCTCCATGGCCCTCAGGACCATTGCACGGTAAGGATGGGCCAGCTGAGGAGAGAAGCCGCCAGGGAAGGTCTTAGGAGTTGAGCCACAAAGCCATGCAATCCATGTGTCTTCTGCTTTCTCTTACATGGACTATGCCACAAAAGGTCATGCCTGCCTTAAACACAGGGGGTCACCTGGCCACTCTGAGCCTTTATCACCCACACTGTTGCCACCCTTTGTCCATCTATAACAGGGCTCACTGGGGACCTCTTCTCACAGAAGATGAAGGTGATAATCACTTCTGAAATACAGGACATAACTCTTATTAGAAAAAAATGAAAATGTCCTGTTGGGATTATCCCTAGCTACTAATTTTTTTTTTTTTTTTTTTTTTTTTTTTTTTTTGCCAGTCCTGGGCCTTGGACTCAGGGCCTGAGCACTGTCCCTGGCTTCTTTTTGCTCAAGGCTAGCACTCTGCCACTTGAGTCACAGCGCCACTTCTGGCCGTTTTCTGTATATGTGGTGCTGGGGAATCGAACCCAGGGCTTCAAGTATACGAGGCAAGCGCTCTTGCCACTAGGCCATATCCCCAGCCCTCTAGCTACTAATTTTAAAAAAATGTTTTAGTGTCCATTTTTTTTGTTGTTCTGGAAAGTGCATGGATATAGCTGTCAGACAGGGACTGAGGTGAAGGGCCTAACCCTCCCTGGGCATTTTCTATCAGAGCCTGATGCTCTGTGCTAACTGAGGTGATCACAGCCTGGAGGGACTCCATTGAGAAGGTGACCACCTCTAACCATACAGGCACAGGGTGGAGGGACAAGCACGGGAGCTCCCCACAAGATTCTAGCTCAATTTCCTTGGGTTGGCATGTCACCAAAGAACTGCTCTGACCTTCTCCAAACCTCACAGGTATGCTCAGGGGATGAACTGATGATTGTGCAATCCATAAAAATGACCTTCACATGTGACTCAAAGGTTACAGAGTAGCCACATTGTCCCCTGCACAGAAGGATATCGGCACACTCTTAGGCCATGTTAGGGTATACAAAGGCTGTTTGTTGTTTCAATGGATTCCAATTTTAACCTCTTGTACAGTGTAACACTGTGAAACATATAGTTTTCATCTGGTTTTCTAGCACACAACTCCTAAAACCCTTGAATTCTTCCACTAATATTTTGTAAGCGAATGGGTCCCTTGGTAGGTGGCTCTGGGATTGGGCTCTGTCACAGGAAAGACCAAGGTAGGACTAAAGTTAGGACTTTCAGCCATAATTACCAAACTCAGAGGGGTTGAGAAGTTGACCACCAATGGTCAATGATATAATCAGTCATGCCCACATAGTGAAGTTTACATAAAATCCCAAACCAACAGTGCTCAGAGCTTCTGAAGGTTTGGGAGAATGGAAGGGAAGTACACCAAGGAGGGCATGGGAATTCTCCTCCCTCCCGTAGGGCTCAGCCTTCCTGTCTCTCCATTCTGTGGTATTCGTAAGTAAAACCTTGGTCGTGTCCATGATAATTAGTAAAATACAAAGAAGTGTTTCTTGTTTTGTGAGCTGCTTTAGCAAACTAATTGGATCCACGGAAGTATAGAAACCCCAATTTGTAGCTGATCAAACAAAGGTCACAACCAAAAGTTTGTTATTAAAGTGGCTCGGTGTTGGGGACTAAGCCCTAACTTGTGGGATCTGAGGCTGTCTCCAAGATGGAGGTCAGAACTGAACGGCAGGGCATAGAGTTGGTACATGAGACTGCTTGCTTGCCTTTAGTCACAGTTATACTATGAGATTGCTTTTATTCCTAAATCTAACAGGACAACCCAGGACCACAGTAAAGTCTACTCCAATTGAAGCATTATCAAATATTCATTTATTTTTTAAGCTGTCCTTTACATGCCCTGAAAATCAATTCTACTGGGTCCACACAAGCAATGCTGCCACCACCAGCCTTGCACAGAGTGACCTGAACTACATACTCGTGGGTGCAGTATGAGTACCACTTACTGACACACAGCCAGCCGGAACTCCCTGACTTAGCAGGGGACTCCAGAGACTAAAAACCGACTGGAATGTTTCAAGTGGAGGGAAATGAGAGAGAGTGAAGGAAGGGGAATGTAATTATTTGAAAGCAGTCTGTCCTATGCTGGTCATGGTGAACCTTGACTGAAGTACATGAGACTGGACAAGTTGGAAGCCATGAGGATGCATGTAACCACGAGGATGGCAATAACCACATCAAAATGCCCTCTGCACTCAGCCATGCCCTCTGCACTAGGCCTAGGAATGCAGCTTAATGGGAGAAAGCTTGCCCAGCATAGCCAGTTAGTCCTGTGTATCACCCACAGCACCATAAATACATGGGCTCCAGATAGGAGCTGATACCGTAAGAAATGCTGTACAGCCCACAATAATGCAAATACTATGGTACAGTCAAAATACCAATTCATCTGGTGGTTGAGGAGTCCAGTACAACACCCCTCTGTTGTCCCCATTATCTGGAGAGATTCAGTGGCATTTGAGCTACATATGCTGTCTAGTAAGATACTGTCAGATAAGCTGTAATGATGAAGAAATGCAGCAAGGCAGCTGTTTTAGCTCAGCCCTCCCAGAACCATGTGCAGGAGCTGCCACAGGAGGACCTGCGCTGCTGATGCTCAAACAGGGAGAAGCAACCCCATCTCCATTCGGGGGGGGGTGGGGTGGGAAGCCAGCAAATGACCGCCACTCTTGAGCACCGACTGCTGCAGGGACAGCCCCGTTCCCTTCACAATGGGCTTACCGGCTCATGAGATACGCAGCTACACCCTTCATAAAACCAAGGCTGCCATTATCCTAAAACATCCTAAAACCCTCAAGGGAGGGTTCCGCTAACTGTTTGAATAGGCATCCAACCCTCTACTCCTCACTCTCCAACTCTTCTCAGCTTGGACAATCCAGGCAAGGCTGCTCCCAGTATCAATGTCACCAAGGAGAGAGGTACCTTATCATGTTGCCGCAGGTACTTCTCGCAAGCATGGAGCATCACCCCTGGCTGTGCCTCTCCGAGGGAGCACAGAGCACTGCAGACCTGCTCCTGTACCACAGGGTCCTTGTCAGTGATGGCATCCAGCATGGTGAAGGCCAGCTCTGCAGTGAGAAAGCCCATTCAGTGTTCTTAGACCTGAGAAGCCTTCACATCACACTAGAGCAGCAATCCTTGCAGCTGAGACCCGTCAGCCTGTGGGGGGGTCACAGACTCAGCACAGGAGATAGCAGCTTCCAACACCACCACCACCCACCATACCTCAAAGCCCAGTGGCCCTAACCACCCTACACAGTGGCCAGGCCTGCCGGCTCAAACCGTGTTGACCAATGGCTGCCTTTTCTCCCTTTGTCTATATTGATCACACCACATCCCTTTCTGGCTGCCACTGAGAAATTGAGGTCCCAGGATATACAGTTAAGGTTTTCATGCCCTGTCAGAGAGGATAAGGCTCACCTCCTGCATGAACACTCACAAGACTGTTTAAGCCATGATCATGCGACCATCACGTCATCTGCTAGGACTGGCCAGACCCACCATGCTTCACCAAGAACCTGCATAGATGTATCTTGGGAAGGCTCCCTGAAGCTCTGTGCTCAGAGCAGGCTAGATCCTCTACAATCTAGCTCCTACACTTACTGCTTAGGCAGGTAGAGGGACAGGGACACTGGAAGTGAGCAATAAAACCACAGCCCTCCCACTCCCCCTGGCGGGGAGGCATGCACTGGTGGCTCAGGCCTGTAATCCTAGCTACTCTGGAGGCTGAGATCTGAGGATCACAGTTCAAAGCCAGCCCAGGTAGGAAGGTCCATGAGACTCTTACCTCCAATTAACCACCAGAAAACTGAAAGTGGCACTGTAGCTCAAGTGATAAAGCACTAGCCTTGAGCAAAAGAGCTCAGGGACAGTGCCCAGACACTGAGTTCAAGCCGCCCCACCACCAAAACAAACAAACAAAAAACAGTCCCTGCCCCAAGCATGCCACCTAGCAGAACAAGATATGAATCAAGGAATGAAGGCATGAACATGAAGTTTTGCAGACAAGTCAAGTGGTTATCAAGCCATGCACTTGGCAAAAGGCAGGGTAGAGGGCTGGGAATGTGGCTTAGCAATAGAGTGCTTGCCTACCATACATGAAGCCCTGGGTTCAATTCCTCAGCACCACATAAACAGAAAAAGCTGGAAGTGGCTCAAGTGGTAAAGTGCTAGCCTTGAGCAAAAAGAAGCCAGGGACAGTGCTCAGGCTATGAGTTCAAGCCCCAGGACTGAAAAAAAAAAAAAGGCAGAGTGGGCATCCAGAAGACATGTGCCAAATAATGCCCACCACCACAGAGTTTCTGTATCACCAGACACCATGCCATATACCCTCAAGGAGGCCATCTGCCAAAGGCAGCAGGACAAATAGGCACCAGGGCATAGCTCTTCTCCTTTCTGGAAATGGATTCCTTATGAATAGCAAGGTAAGGACTGGGACTTAATGGTAGAATGCTTGCCTAGCATGTATGAAGCCCTGGATTCAATTCCTCAGATTCCTCAGCACCACATAATCAGAAAAAGCCAAAGTGGCGCTGTGGCACAAGTGGTAGAGTGCTAGCCTTGAGCAAAAGAAGCTCAGGGACAGTGTCCAGGCCCTGAGTTCAAGCCCTAGGACTAGTAAAAAAGAAAAGTACAGAAAAGAATAGCAAGGTAAGATTTCTTTCTTTTTTATTTAAATTACATTTTTCACTCAAAGCTGGTGATCTATCACTTGAGTCATACCTCTAGTTCCAGGGTTTTGTTTTTTTTTGCTGGTTAATTGGTGGTAAGAGTCTCATAGATTTGTTTGCCCAGGATGACTCTAAACAATGATCCTCAGATTTTAGTGTCTTAAACAGTTAGAATTACAGGTGTGAGCCACCAACACCAAGCCAAGGTGAACTTTTTTTTTTAGTCTGTCCAGGGGCTTGAACTCTGGGCCTGGGCACTGTCCCTGAGCTCTTCAGCTCAAGCTAGTGCTCTACCACTTTGAGCCACAGTGCCACTTCCAGTTTTCTGGTGGTTAATTATACATAAGAGTTTCACAGACTTTCCTGCCCAGGGTGGCTTTGAACTGTGATCCTCAGATCTCAGCCTCCTGAGCAGCTAGGATTACAGATGTGAGCCACTGGCCTACTCCAAGGTTAACTTCTTTATTTTTTGCCAGTCTTGGGGCTTGAACTCAGGGCCTGGGCTCTGTCCCTGAGCTTCTTTGGCTCAAGGCTAGCACTCTGCCACTTGAGCCACAGCACCACTTCCGGCCTTTTTATCCAGCCTTCATACATACTAGGCAGGCACTCTACCACTAAGCCACATTCCTAGCCTCAAGGTGAACTTTTAACAGTACTTCTCCCAGGCTCTCCCCCACCCCATGGTTCAATAGTTGTACAAAGAGCTGATCCAATTATTAAAATCTGGTTGTATCTAAGGCCAAGCTCCTTCCAGTAAACTGAACTTGACACTTCTACAAAACACTTGCCCTTGTTCTTCCACAGGAACCCCTCCCCACAGTGCTCCTGAAGGCATGAGAGGTCTACCCTATGGACTGTAAGTATACGTGTGCCTCCTCTCTCCTCCCAACATCACTCTCACCCTGCCCTGCCCTGCCCTGCCCTGCCCTGCCCTGCCCTTGCTGGCCAATGAGCCACATCGGCTCCTTAATTCTTCTTCACTGCCAATCTCCACCTGTCAAGGTCTCCATTCCCTTCCAGGCCCCTAGCATTACCCAAGCTCACAGGACAGGACCAAGAATGGCCCTGACAGTCACAAAGTGTGTCTCATCCTTTGGTGAGAGCTCAGGGACAGAACAGAACTGACTCTCAATTAACTTCTGGCCCTGGCTGAGAAGGCCAGATCTATACCTGGACTTGTGTACAAAGAAGTAATGGCCCAAGGCCCCAGGGATTCTTCACTAAGCCTGTGGCACTTAGTAGTGAAATTCACCCCACTGCTCCCATGGATGCTACTGTAGCAGCCTTGATATTGGCTCCTCACAGAACTAATGTTGTAACTTAAGCCCCAGGGCAACGGTTGTGGAAGGAGAGACTTTGGGGTGGTGATCATGAAAATGGATGTCATTAGTGCCTTATGAAAAGGGCTGAGTAGAGTCCAGCACTGGTGGATCACATCTGTAATCCTAGCCACTCAGGAGGCTGAGATCTGAGGATTGTGGTTCAAAGCCAGCCAGGGCAGTAAAGTCTATGAGACTCTTATCTCCAATTAACCATCAAAAAGCTGGAAGGAGAGCTGTGGCTCAGAGGCTACAGCACCAGCCTTGAGCGAAAAAAGCTAAGGGACTAATGCGCAGGCCCTGAGCTCAAGCTCCAGTACTGGCAAAAAAAAAAAAGGAAAAAAGGGCTCAGTGGGTGCTTTAGTCCTGCCAGCCACTTCCATGAGGTGAGGATAAGAGACACCATCTACAAAGTAGAGCCCAGACCTTGCCAGATGATAGTCTGGGGGGCCTTGATTTGGAGCATCCCAGTTTCTACAATGTAAGTAATTACCAAAAACTGCTTGTCAAATGGTATTTCCCACAGGATTGGGGCAGCGACCCAACAGTATGTCACTAAAACCAAACAACTACTCAACATATAAAGGTCAAAAATTGACCTCTCAGGGGAATACAACAGCTCAAAAGCTATGTATGTACGTTCATATAAGACTACTGTCGACATATTGTCTAATATCGACATTACATTTAAAGCCCTAGGGGAATTTTCTTGGGCTTGGCCACGTGGCTACTGTATATGTTCTTTTTTTTTTTTTTTTTTTGGCCAGTCCTGGGGCTTGGACTCAGGGCCTGAGCACTGTCACTGGCTTCTTCTTGCTCAAGGCTAGCACTAGCCACAGCGCCCCTTCCGGTCATTTTCTGTATATGTGGTGCTGGGGAATCGAACCCAGGGCCTCATGTATACGAGGCAAGCACTCTTGCCACTAGGCCATATCCCCAGCCCCTGTATATGTTCTTGATACATTGTATATTGTATATATGTCTACCTGACCTAGGGAAGGGATAGAAAAACAGGGCGTAAGATATCACAAGAAATGTACACACTGCCCTACTATGTAACTGTACCCTTTTTGCACAACACCTTGTCAAAAAAAATTTGTGTTCAATTAATAAATAAATTTTAAAAAAAGAAACAAATTGCTATTGCTTATAAATTATCCACCCTAAGATACTTCGTTATAGCAGTCCAAAAAACTAAGAAAATTGATTTGCTTTTCTCTCATAATGAAAACTTGGGAGAAAGCATATTTATTCAACAGTGATTTCTGTAAACCACATTTCTGAATGCCATATACTCACGTGGGTCTCAAGTTCAGTACCGGCAGGTGAACGCCACACCTGCTCAGTGGTGCCCAGCCTTGCCACACCACTCACCTCCCCTGAGGTGAATCAACCCTGCTGTGAGCCTCACTGCCCCAGCAGCCAGAGACAGTTACCCCAAGCCCACCGGTGCGTCACACTCACTCTTCACATAGGATTCCGTCATTTCTGTGGTCTCAGCTTCTGCTTGCCCAGTGTGAACCTGCGCAGCTTCCTCTCCAACCTGACATAGCAAATACAGGATTTAAGTCAAAAGCCTCTACAATACCTAAGTCCTTGGGCAGTTACAAGCTTTGTGCAGAACATACCATTTAAACAAATTTGTCCTGGGAAATAGCTCTGCCACAGTTTCTGTGTCATCTAGGGTGAAATGAAGGCTCCATGATCCCTGGGAGCTACCACCTCCCCTTCACCCCTGAACTGGCAACCCTCACCAGCAAGGCATCAGCCAAGAGGGTATCCCTCACCAGCAAGGCTTCAGCCAAGAGTGTATCCACACGGCAGCACCTAAGCACTCTGAGTCCTGGAAAGCATGGCAGCTCTTCCACAGAAAGCACCTTCCCTTTTACTCTGAAGAGATAAGCAGAAGGTGCCATGCCTTTAAAATTATGTGCATCTATGCACCACTCCACATATGGTCCCAGAGAACAAGGCCCTTGAATATACAAGGCCTCTTCTCCACACAATGCTATGCTCAAGTCCTATGTCATGTTCTCCAAGGACCTGAAAGGTTGGAGAGCCCACTGGCCCAATCTGGCAGCAGCCAGCTTCACTATATGCCCATATCCTCTATTCTCTGATGACTCCACCAGCCTCTTCCACCCCTGATCACTTCCTTCCCCTCACTCCTGCCTAACTTATTCCAGGGAAAAATGAAGACAAGATGCCATGATCAGCTCCTGACCAGGAATGACATCTTCAAGATATCCTCCTATGCAATACACAGGGAGATACAAAGTGAGAAATACTGGGAGGGCAAGGAATTAAAAATAAGTAGCCAAGTGCTCACTTTGACAGCACATATACTAAAACTGGAGCGGTACAGAGAAGATTAGCATGCTCCGCCTCCCCCCCCCCCCCCCCGTGCAAGGATGGTATACAAATTTGTGTTTGGGGGAGTGCAAGAGGGAGCACAGAAATCATGGGACAATGGGTAAGCAAATGCAGCATTGACACTCACTGGAGACTATGTTGAAAATGAACTATACAACTTGTAATAGGGGGGTCAGGAGGGAACAACTGGGAGAAAACAAGGGAAGAGGTCATGTTGTTCAAAAAGAAATATACTCATTACCCAACTTGTATAAGTGTAACCCCTGTATACATGACTTTTATGATAAAAAAATAAATGAAAATTTTTAAATAAAAATAAGCATCTGGGTATCAGTGGCTCACACATGTAATTCTAGCTACTCAGGAGGCTGGGATTGGAGGATCGCAGTTTGAAGCCAGCCCAGCCAGAAAAGTCCCCATGAGACTCTTATCGCCAATTAATAACTCAAAAAACCCAGAGGTGAAGCTATAGCTCTAAGTGGTAGAGTGCCAGCTGTGAGCAAAAGAGTTCAGGGATAGCACCCAGGCCCAGAGTTCAAGCCCCACAACCAACCAAAAAAAAAAAAAAAGAAGAAGAAGAACTTCCAAGCTACTCCAGGCAGAACAATCCAAGAGACTCTCATCTCTAATTAACCAGAAAAACAAAAACCATGAGCTTCTTCCCACCCATAGCACATGCACAGACAGGTACACATGTATAGGCACACAGTCACACAGATACACATGGCCTGTGAAGCTGAGGTGCCATCTGTGACCACCACTCAAGAATTTGTGCCTGAATGACAGCAGTAATGTCAACCAAAGACCTCACCAAAATGATATCTCAAAAGGAACATACCATGGAAACATATGTTCCATATGTGTGCAGGGATAAAAGATACTTAGTGAAAAGGGACTTAAGAGTACTCAAAAGGTATTTCCTAGATATTTGGAAAATCAAAAAGACCATCCAGCTAGACATAGTGGTTCACACCTGTAATTCTAACACTCAGAAGAGAAGAAAAATAAAGAGGGAGGGAGAGTTGTAATCAAAAAGGAAAAACAGGGCTGGGGATATAGCCTAGTGGCAAGAGTGCCTGCCTCGGATACACGAGGCCCTAGGTTCGATTCCCCAGCACCACATATACAGAAAACGGCCAGAAGCAGCGCTGTGGCTCAAGTGGCGGAGTGCTAGCCTTGAGCGGGAAGAAGCCAGGGACAGTGCTCAGGCCCTGAGTCCAAAGCCCAGGACTGGCCAAAAAAAAAAAAAAGGAAAAACAACTACTGGCAAAGCTGTGGAGAAAAGGGAACCCTTGCACATTACTCTAGGTAGGAATGTATGTTGGTACAGTATTGGAATGCTAGTGGTTCACACCTACAATCCTGGCCGCTCAGGAGGCTGATATCTGAAGGTCATGGTTTGAAGCCAGCAGGGGCAGGAAAACCTGTGAGACTCTTCAATCAAGCACCAAAAAGCCAGAACTGAAGCTGTGGCTCAAGTGGTAGAGCACTAGTCTTGAACACAAAAGCTCAGGGACAGTGCCCAGGCCAGGTTCAAGCCCCAGGACTGGCACACACACACAAAAAGATTATTTGCCCAATATTAATGTGCAAGAGACTGCATCATTAAGATGTTTTAAACAACAAGAAGGGAAAAGACAGGAATTCTTAGAAGAGATCGTCAAAAGATATATAAGGACTGAACTGACCACTTCTTAGGATGAGCGAGATCTGTACTGCTCTTTCCAAAGCAGACAGGAAGTGTGGTGCTGTGGTTTGTTAAGGACTCAGCACTAGAACCAGCTTACTACACAGTTCCCTGGGCCTGTACTACCATTTGTAAGTGCTAATGCTCAGCACCTCTAGTCATAGGCACGGACCTGGAATCAAGACAGGCCCACAACAAGCTCCAAGTGTATCAAATGTAGTAAGAACAACTGCTTTGGGTGCTGGAAGACAGCACCAGTAGCAGAGTCTGAGAAATGGTTGGTATGTGCCTGAATGGCCAAGTACTTTTCGTAGAACTAGTGCACAGACATTAATGTGTGTGTAGTTTTATCTTGCTGGTCATGAGGCTTGAACTCAGGGCCTGGGCACTGTCCCTGAGTTTTTCTGCTCAAGGCTAACACTCTACCACTGAGCTACAGCTCCACGTCTGGTTTTCTGGTGGTTAACTGGAGACAAGAATCTTATGGAATTTCCTGGCCAGGTTGGCTTCAAACTATGATCCTCCTATCTCAGCCTCCTAAGTGGCTAAAGTTACAGGCATGAGCCACCAGTGCCCAGCATGTATGTGGATTTAGGTGGGAAGAAAAATCTCAAATGCCAATGGGGGGAGATAAAATTTAAAAGCAAAAATAAATATAATGGGGGGGGGCTTTTTTCCTTACAAGGTTTTATTATGTAACCCAGCCTGGACTCAAATGTCTGCTACTCCCACTTCAGCTTCTTAAGTGCTGGGATTACATGTATGTGCCTCTATACCCAGCTCATAGTTCACATTTACATGAAGGTTAATCTATTGGTTGCACATTTAGCAAAATTCCTGTTAGGTTCTGTTTCAGTTCCACACATACCACAGCCCAGAGGCAGCAATGAGCCAGCCTGGAGGTTCAAGCATACATGGTCTTGAGCTGTTCCAATTCACCCCCAGCATGGGGTAGGTACTGCTCAGGGGTCAGACAAGAGTCAACTTCCAGGGGGCTGGGAGTATGGCCTAGTGGCAAGAGTACTTGCCTCCTACACATGAAGCTCTCAGTTCCATTCCCCAGCACCACATATATGGAAAACGGCCAGAGGGGGCGCTGTGGCTCAAGTGGCAGAGTGCTATGCTAGCCTTGAGCAAGAAGAGGCCAGGGACAGTGCTCAGGCCCCGAGTCCAAGGCCCAGGACTGGCCAAAAAAAAAAAAAAAAAAAAGAGTCAACTTCCAGAGGCACCAGCAGGAACCTGGACTGATGAGCAAGGGTGATGCAGTCAGGCACCACCCACTGACAACACGATTTCTCCACTTAAATCACGTGGAGCTGTGTCACTGGGCTCACTTGCACACTGGGCTTCATCCCAGAACACGATAGCCCTTGCATCCCAGTGACAAAAGTATTATTCTCATAATGTTCAACAGAGGTGTTCTCTCACCAATTGCCAAAATCTCAAAAGAGCTGTGAGAGCCTTCCCCCAAGGAAATCAAGTCATGTGACCTGAAGTCCTTGACTCCAAACAACTCAGCTCAGGGAAAGGAGATCAGGATTCTGGAGTTGCAGATGGTAAAAAAAACAACAACTTTGCTTTTGCCTTTGTGGAGACCCTCGAAAAGAAACTTAAGCACAGACCCCTGCTTCCCCCCGCCCCCCCCCCCACACAATCATGCACATGAGCAAGCACAAGTCCCATAGGTCCTACCTCAGACTCTCGGTCTCAGTACAGAGCAGTCAGTGGCAGTTCATGCAAATCTGAACAAGCCACAGTGGGCTGGACATAAGTTTAACGTGAACAAAGGGCTGGGAATGTGACTTAGTGGTAGAGTGTTCACCTACTATTCATGAAGCCCTGGGTTCGATTCCTCAGTACCACATAAACAGAAAAGGCTGGAAGTGGCCCTGTGGCCCTAGAAGGTCACAGCCTCCACCCCATCTTTGCCAGCCCTAACCTCATCTCTCTCTTCCCTGCATTATCTTCATTTGGCTATCGGAGTCAGAAATCAGCACCAGTGACCTGTTCCCCCATTTCCCTCCCAGCTTCTCCACTTCTACTATCATCCACTTCCAAAGTGGTCCTGCCTCCCACACTAGCCCCTCAAACCCCCCTCTACAGCAACAGCTACTCCAGACCCCATTCCCAGGGCAGCCGTTCTGTCCCCGCCAAGATCTCCTGTACTTACCTCACTGCACCTGACTTTAGGGGTCCATTCCCCACCCTGGGCTGGCAAAGGTGATCCTAAAGTGTGCAGAGTGGAGCCCTCCGAGCAGCACTAACGCCGCAGATAACCAGAACCCCAAGTCCGGAGGGCCAGCTCCAGCTCAGCGCCCCCTTCCTCTCACCTGAATCCCAGCTTGGTGGCTTCCCCTAGGACCACAAGGATTTGACCTCGTCTCTCGGGGTAAACCTGCTTTGAGGTCGATTGTTTAATTGTCGGAGCGCGCAGTGGGCCCGGCTTTACAACTTCCCGGGTTCGGCTTAGCGTCTCAGGGAGAGCAGCGCCAGGGGCCCCGCAAAAGGTCACGAGGAAGCGGACCGGGGACGACCAGGCCTCCGAGCCGGCGACCTGGGAACCTCTACACTCCCCGGGGGCGAGGGCGGGACGCGGGGGCCACCGAGCCCCCGCGAGGGAGGGACAGGACCCGAGCCACGCGCCGCGACGGAACCGGGTCGCCAGCTCCCGGGGTCTCCCTTCCGGGTGTGACGCGGCCCATTCGGCCTGGAACCTCGGGGCGCACCAAAGCCAAAGGAAGGGCGGGCCCCGGCCCAAGACTCCCGGGACCTCCGGGGGCGGGCCCGCTGACCTTGGAGGAGTGCCCCGGACTCGACTGCCCTTGCAGCTCGGCAAGAGAGCCAGTTCCCGGGCTCTCCGGCCAGGGCCGGCCGAGGGGCGAGTCTCCCAGCTGCCGTTTACCTGAGAGACCGCCACTCTCGCGGCCCGGGCGCCGCCCTCCCGGCCCTTCGCAGCCCGGAGTGGGCGGGCCCTCGCGCCAGGCCCGCCCTCGCAGAGCGCTGACCAACCGCGACGTGGCGCGCGGCAATCTGGTCCCGCCCTCGGGCGATCTCTGCGCTCATTGGTCGGAGTCACATTCCCTCACGCTAGCCGCCCCCTGTGCTCCGCCCCCCAGCGCGGAGTCCTGACGCGCGCTGCCCCCGGCCGCCTCGTGACCGGCGTACCTGACAGTTGGGGCCGCGGCGCCGCCCCGGGCGGGCGCTGGGGGCGGGGCCGAAGGCGAGGCGCCGTCTTTGCGGCCGCCGTCCCCCGCCGCGTTCCCGCCCGGTTCGGCCCGGGCACTCGGGACCCGGTCGGCGCTCCCCGCGCCCCGTAGGAGGCCGGCCGCCGCGTCGTGGCGCTCAAACGCACGTGAGGCCGAGCTGCACGCCGGAGGCGGGCGTGGTCCCGCTCACCGGCGAACGCCGAACCGACACCCCAGACTCACACCCCGGAACCCCTGCGTTAGAACCCTTCCTCGGGCAGCCCCTCGACCGGGCGACCCGCAGGCCGGCGGGGAGCGGGGGTGACGGGCCGCCGCTCGGGCCCCCAGGGCGGGGACGCCGGCGCGCGGGGGTGCGGGGCGAGGGGCGGCCGAGGGGCGGGGCAGCGGCGGGGTCCCGGAGGCGGGCCGGACTCTGGGGGCTGGAGGAAGAGGACAGGGGAGACGGGGTCCCGCCCGCCGGGACCAGAATCACCCGGTGGTGTTCACAGACCCCCCCGAAGGAGTGGAAGTGGGAAGTGAGCCAGGCATTCCACCCGCGCACCGAGGCCTGGTCTCACGAGTGGAGGCCGGCTGCCGGCTGGCAGTGAACCGCCTGAGCCGGTAGCCGAGGCCCGGCACACACGTGGAGGCAGATTTGGGGCTCCCTGTTGCAGGGGTGGAGGGAACGGAGAAGGGAGGCCGGAGCGTAGGGTGCCCTGCAGCCAGGGGCCCGGCCAGCCAGGCACCGCTGCCACCCTGGCCCCCAGCAACCTGGAAAGACTGACCCGCCAGGGCAGGGCGGCTTCCCTGGACAGCTTACCGCCCTGGCCGACACGCCCCCTGCCCAACACGCCCCTGCCCCTCCCCAGCTGCCTCGCCCATCGCAAAAGTGAATGTCATCTCGTTTAGCCTCCTGAGTAGCTAGTATTGCAGGCATGAGCCACTGATGCCCGGCTCATTTTTTTTAAATCCTTTTTTTTTTTTTTTTTTGCCAGTCCTGGGGCTTGAACTCAGGGCCTGAGAAGCCCCTGGCTTCTTTTTGTTCAAGGCTAGCACTCTGCCACATGAGGCACAGCGCCCCTTCTGGCCATTTTCTGTATTTGTGGTGCTGAGGAATCGAACCCAGAGCTTCATGTATACAAGATGAGCACTTTACCACTAGGCCAAATTCCCAGCCCTCCTGTGATTTTTTGTTTTTTGTTTTTCCAGTCCTGAGGCTTGAACTAAGGGTCTGGGCTCTGTCCCTGAGCCTCTCTGTGCTCTACACTAGCATTTTACCATTTGAGCCACAGCACCACTCCCAGATTTATTTCTGTTTATGTGTATGTTAGGCAAGCACTCTACCACTAAGTCACATTCCCAGCCCTCTATTTTTTCTTTTCTGTTTTTTGCTTGGTTTAGTTTTTGTTGCCAGTCCTGAGGCTTGGACTCAGGACCTGAGCACTGTCCCTGGCTTATTTTTGCTCAAGGCTAGCACTCTGCCACTTGAGCCACAGCACCACTTCTGGCTTCTTCTATATATGTGGTGCTGAGGAATTGAACCCAGGGCTTCATGTATACAAGACGAGCACTTTACCACTAGGCCATATTCCCAGCCCCCTTCTACGATTTTTAAAAACTCATGGTCCTACCAAGTCAGGCACAGGCAGCTCATCTGTGAGAACACTAGACTTCAGCACAAAAGCTTAGGGACAAGCCAGGCGCAGGTGGCTCACACCTGCTAATCCTAGCTACTCAGGAGGCTGTGATCTGAGGACTGCTGCTCAAAGCCAGCCTAGGCAGGAAAGTCTCCAATTTCACCACCAGAAAACCAGAAGTGGCACTGTGGTTCAAAGTGGTGGGGTACTAGCTTTGAGTGAAAAAGCTTAGGGACAGTACCCAGGTCCTAAGTTCAAGCCCTATGACCAACAACAACAACAAAAAAGCTCATGGTCCAACAAGCCCAACATAGTCTATATCTCTATATATCTGTCTGACTAGCCCAGGCTGGCCTTTTCCAAGGCCTTCACTTCATCACACCCACCCATCGACCACCCACCATCCAGGAGGGTGCAGCTTCTGACACTCACTAGACATCTATCATGCACCAGCAGGCCCCCGTGGACACTTGCAAGATGGCTACTCACTGGCCCCTATTGGGGTTCTTGTGACTTCCAGCAGAAAGACCCAAACGTGGCTTTTGGGCTCTGCCATTATTAGGCCTCACTTTTGCCATCTGTAAAACATGTATGGCTTGTGTTCAGATTTTAAATCTTGAGTGTGCGCTGCATCTTGTGGGATAGGCACTTTGGTGTGTGTGGTTGTTGTTTTTTAATTTTTTAAAAATATATGTGGTACTGAGGAATGGAACCCAGGGCATGGTGCATGCTAGGCAAGCACTCTACCACTAAGCCACATTCCCAGCCCTTTGGTGTGTTCTGTGAATGAGATAGGACTGGGGCAGGTGGCAGCTGTAACTGCTAAGATGATGAATGCTTAGAATACCTGGCACATGGGGCTGGGAATGTGGCTCAGCGGTAGAGTGCTTGCCCAGCATGCACCATGGCCTGGATTCGATTCCTTAGCACCACATACACAGAAAAAGCCCAGGCTCGGGGCTGGGGATATGGCCTAGTGGCAAGAGTGCTTGCCTCCTATACATGAGGCCCTGGGTTCAATTCCCCAGCACCACATATACAGAAAACGGCCAGAAGTGGCACTGTGGCTCAAGTGGCAGAGTGCTAGCCTTGAGCAAAAAAAAAGAAGCCAGGGACGGTGCTCAGGCCCTGAGTCCAGTCCCCAGGACTGGCCAAAAAAAAAAAAAGCCCAGGCTCTAGTAGAGAAAGGCCAGGAGGGAGGTTACCTGGCTTGTTAGCTCTCTGGCTCAGCTGGCTCAGGCCTTGGGACCCCTTCAGAGGATGAGGGGGCAAGGCTGAAATGGAAGATGATACATTTTGTTCCCATTCCATTCCTTATGTTCTTAGAAGGCTGACCTTTGCCTCTATCTGTCCCTTCTCCTCAAGTTTCTTTTTGTTGTTGTTGTCAGTCATGGGGCTTAAACTCTGGGCCTGGGCGCTGTCCCTGAGCTCTTCAGCTCAAGGCTAGCACTCTGCCACTTGAGCCACTGGTTTTCTGGTGGTTAACTGGAGATAAGGGTCTCACAGACTTTCCTGCCTGGGTTGGCTTTGAACCCCGATCTTCTGGTCTTAGCCTCCTGAGTAGCTGGGATTACATGTGTGAGCCACTGGTCCCCGGCCCCCTCAAGTTTCTTTAAAGGCCTTTTGTGGCCAGCCAAATGTAGGATGGCACACAGCAGTCTATTCTGACTTTAACCCTCACAGGGAAGACTACCAAACAAGACAGGACCGGTCCAACCCAGATATCCACAGAGGCAGAAGGTCTTGAGACACTGACTTTTTTGAGGGCACAATGCAGCCGCTGCTCTAGAACCTTCCATTCTAGAACTTGTCCCAGTTCTCAAGAGCGTGCTCTCCCTGCCTGGTCCATTGTGGTTTTAGACTCCCACCTAAGCTTTCTAGCTCACATTCTCAGCCTCACCTCCAGCAAGTTTTTAGAAACTTGGCTGCTGCCCTGAGAGGGGGGTGCAGGTCCCACCTGGCCCCCTGCTGCCCCAGTCCCTGCCCTCTGACACAAGTCAGGCCTTAGCTCTGCCCATACCCCCAACTGAGACTGACAGTAGACTGGACCACCAAGCCCTCTCCCGAGGCTTCTTGCCCTCCATGAAGGGCAGTGGCAGGCGCAAGTTGGAGCACAGAACCTTCATGGACCAGGTTCGAGAATGCATGAACAATGGCTACCTGCTCTCTTCCAAGAAGATTGGCTCTGGGGCCTTCTCCAAAGTGTACCTGGGGTATGCTACCCATGAACGCATGAAGCACAACCCCAAGCTGTCTTCGGACTTACGGGGCAAGCACCACACCATGGTGAGGCAAGCACACTTCCTTCCTTCCCAGGGGGGCTCCCTGGGGTGCCCCAGTCCAGTCCCAGCAGTCCAGGAACCTCCAGTGGCCCCAGCTTCCTCCATAGAGAGCTTCTCTCCCAGATCCTGCTGCTTCCAGTTTCCCCAGGCTCCAGCAGGCTGACCACTTCCTGTTCCCACCCCCCACCCCCAACATAGCGCCTAGAACAGGACGGGAAAGGCCAGCACTGCCCTCTGGAGGACACAGCATTTCAGCAATGTGTACAAAGGATAGACCTGCCACAACCCATCACCAAAAGAATCCATCCTTCACTTCCTACAGGTGGCTATCAAGATTGTCTCCCTGTCTGAGGCTCCAGAGGAGTTCTCTCGAAAATTCTTACCCCGTGAGATTTCATCACTCAATGCTACCTACAAGCATGTGAACGTGGTAGGTAGGCCTTGATGTATCCTGCTCCACCCTCCCCAGGCCCCAGGCCAGTCCTGACCCCACCCACTGCCCACCTGCTCCTCTCCTAGGTCCTCCCTTTGACTTTTGGACTCGGGGACCAATCTTGTCCTCAAGCCTGAATCCAGTACACTTGCCAGTCTTGCCAGACCCTTGGCTGGCTGGCTCCCCAGGGTGATGACGCCAGGGTGTACCTGCTAGGTACAGCTGTATGAGACCTACCAGAACAGTCAGCGCTCTTACCTGGTCCTGGAACTGGCAGCCCGAGGCGACCTGCTGGAGCACATCAACACCGTGTCAAACCACCGCTGCTGCCCAGGGCTGGAGGAGGAGGAGGCCCGGAGGCTGTTCTGGCAACTGGTCAGTGCCGTGGCCCACTGCCACAAAGTTGGCATCGTGCACCGGTAAGGGTGTCACCTGCCCTGCCCACCTGCCTGCCCCCTTGAGGCCAGGCCCATCTCCTCTCCCCTTCCCTCACAGGGACCTGAAGTGTGAGAACATCCTGCTGGACGACCAGGGCTTCCTAAAGCTGACGGGTGAGGCCAGCCCCTTTCCTCAGGCCCCTCCACTCTTCGCCCCAAGCTTCGGCTTCAAGTTTACTTGTCCCAGAAAGGCCCCTGCTCTCAACTCTGATCTAGGCACAACCCTGAGGTCTCCCAGAGGCCTACCCCACATACAGCCCAGACCCCCTGATCTAACCGTATATGCCTCCTGCCCAGTCCTCCCTCCTCCCCTCACCTCCCTCTTAGTCATCCCTGAAGACCAGCACCCTCCTGAGCCCATTCTCCCTAACCCGTGTCCGCACACTGCCCTGCCTGCATGCCCTGTGCAGATTTTGGTTTTGCCAACTGCACGGGGCCCAAGAACTCACTGCTGAGTACCTTCTGCGGCTCTGTGGCCTACACGGCCCCAGAGATCCTCATGAGCAAGAAGTACAAGGGTGAGCAGGCCGACCTGTGGAGCTTGTGAGTGTCTCCAGGGGCTCCCCTGCTGAAGCCGTGGGAGGGCCGGGGAGGAGCCGCACCCTGAGGACCCCACGCCCCCAGAGGTGTCATCCTCCATGCCATGGTGTCGGGGAAGCTGCCCTTCAAGGAGCGCCAGCCCCACCGCATGCTGCACCTGATGCGCCGCGGCCCCATCTTCCAGCCGGGCCTGTCCCCTGGTGAGCACCCCCATGGCCCTCCCAAGCCCTCTCTGGCCCGGCCCGGAGAGCTGCAAGAGCTATTCCAAGGTGGAGAGGCGGCGGATCCCTCTACCTAGGATGGAAGCATTCAACCCACACACTGCACTGCGGGCTGGGGGAGGGACTGACTCATTTAACACAAAGGCCCTTGCCTTGTGCACTAGTCTGGGGCAGGCTGCTTCTCCATTTCATATGCAGATGATCTCCACACCTTGCCAGGGCTGACCCACCCAAGTAGTCAGCATTGTTGGCAGTGGTGGTTATAGGCAGGGGCAACAGGCCACAGCAATAAGCCCTCCCCACAGAATGCCGGGACCTGATCCGGGGCCTGCTTCAGCTGCGCCCCTGTGCACGCCTGGACCTGCAGCAGGTGGCTGCTCACCGCTGGATGATGTCTGCCGGGCATACACTCTTCTGTGTACTCCATGAGACACCAGGTGCAACATGGTCCGGGTGAGGAGCTGGGTGGTGGTGGGCAGGAGGGCTCTGTGCTTCTCCTGACCCTTGCTGCGCTATAATGCAGAGCTAAAGACTAGATCCCAGCATCCAGCATCCCAGGACAGCCCACAGCAGGACTTGCTGTACCTGAAGCCGCAGGACGCCCCCAAGGGGAGCACCTCAGAGCTGGCTCTCTGGAGGCCGGCCCCAGATGAGCGAGTTCTACTGGAAAGATGCTCCAGAGCACCATGGCAGGCAGCTCAGTAAGGAGTGACACCAGGCAGCTGCTAGCTTCGCATTCCACGCTTGCCAGCCACCAAGAGCATGCCTGGGCACAACCTGGTCAATTGGGGGTGGAGGGGGGGTGGGTCAGATAAAATATATATTCTGTGGAACTAAGGATGCAACTCCGAGCAAAACTGGTGCATGGGTTGGGTGCTTGTGGTTCACGCCTACAATCCTAGCTACTCAGGAAACTGCAATTTAAGGATTGTGGCTTAAAGGTAATAGCCTGAGCAGGAAAGTACGTGAGACTTGCAAAAGGCTGGAAGTTGTGGCTCAAATGGCAGACCACCAGTCTTAGGTGAAAAAGCTAAAGGGCAGCATCCAGGCCCTGAGTTTAAGCCCCAGCGCACACACACGCACGTGCACATGCACACACACCACACACGCACGTACACATACACACAGCAGATGACCTCCAGAACACCAGTCATATGCTGTGTCTGCTAAAACAATCAGAGCTTTAATTGGTTAGGGGGAACACATGGTGGAGGGTCCCCTGGCTTCAGGGGTGTGGACTGAGCTCCTAGGAGACAAGCTAGGTGCCTGCATTCAGACCCCAGAACCCACTGGTGAAGAGAGGCTCAGGAGGAGAAAACAATGGGGCAAGATCTGCCAGAATTGGGGGCTGTGAAGGCAAAGTTGGAGCCAAGAGAAAAGAATGCAAAACTCCTAGGCCCATTTCCAAGGGAGCAGCTGTTGCCCAGACAAGGGAAATGGGTGCTGGCATACTGGAGAAGCGTTCTGCAGAGGTAGGCCAAGTACTCTAGAGGGTCTAGATGTCTTGCAAAGCAGCTAAAGCCAAGGAAGATGACCAGGATGCAGAGATGACTGGGGGAGCCCACAAGGGCCCTAAGGCACAGCTTAGACAAGGAAATGGAAAACAGAAAAGCGGGACCCAGCTAGAGATCCAAGGGCACGCATAGAAGACAGAATTCTAGGAAAATCCCAAGATCTAAGTATGGTCAGCCCCGAGAGCAGGAGTGAAGCAGGACAAAGGGAGACAGTGCTGATGACGGGAAGCACGCTTAAGCCTGGGTTATACCCACACCCTTAAGTACTCTTGGAAGAGGGAAATTCCGCTTGGCTTTTGGAGCTTGCAGGGGTTTCTGTCTGGGCCCCCACTGGGCCTGGAAGCAGGTTCTTTGTATCTCTCCTAGCCACACCTGTCTCATTTACAGCCCAGGGCCTGGTCATCTCTGGCTTGACAGCGAAACTCTGAACAACTTCCACTCTCTTTGGTAGCAAAGGGCAAAATGCTCTCAAGCCTCCAATGTTTCCTGAACATTCACCCTAGAACCCTAGCCTAGGCTGGATAAAAGTACAGCTTTGACTCTCAGCAGGAGAGAGCCTCCAAACAAGAACAGAGGAGCCTGCAAGAAGCAAGGCAAAGGTGGGCCTAGAGCTGGTGGCCAGGCTGAAGGGGCTTCAGGTGGGTGGGGCCCCCTGGCCTTGTGGCTCTCGTGCTAGGTCTTCCTGCTCCCGCTCCAACTGGTCCAGCTGCTGAAGCCGCTGCTCCACATCTTCAGGCACCTGCACCTCCAGCAGGTTTTCCATGCCACGCTCTGGCTCGTCCCCAATAAGCACCTGCCAGCAGATGAAGCAGATGAGCAGCCAGCCGAAAGCAAAACCTCCTCAGCCTTCCCAACCCTGAACCCACCTGGATGAGCTTTTCACATGCCACCTGTACGTCAGGCTCAGGCTCCCAACTGTGGAGCTCCCGAAGGATCAAGTAGGCTCCCTGGTCCCGCACCTGCTTCCGGCCTGGGGCAGTGGCTGTCAGCTGGGGAGGTGGGAGTGTGCACTCAGCTGCCAGTGTGCGCGTGCACAAGCTTTGCGGGGTGCTGTTGCCATAAAATACCACTGCTCACCAGCATGATAGCTTCGACGAGCATCTTCCGGATGTCGGCGTCAGGTTCCCGCTGCTTGTCTGGTGGCAAGTACTGCAGGTCAACAGGCAGCCCTAAGGGTGAGCATGGGAGCTGAGGGTGCCTCACTGGCGCACAGCCACTCCTTCCTGGAAGGCTTCCGAAGCGACACGGGCTTGGACACTTCCCCTTCCCTCTCCCCCTGCCGCGCCAATCCTGAGGATCCATCTACCCACTCACTGTTCATTTCTTCTTCTGAGAAGTCCTCAGGCCCAGCCAACGGCAGTAACAAGAAGGGGAGAATGTCGACCTCAGGCCCAAGCAACCACTCGTGGTGTCCTGAAGGTGGGGATAAAAAAGTGTCGATCCATGGTGGCCTTTGGGCCCAGCCCCCACCCTAGTCCCCGCGCGCGCTTTCCACTCACGGTGCTCGAAGCAGCAATTCCGCAGCGTCCCCACCACCCCGCCCCTGCGCACCGAGGAGTCCGAGTACTGCGTGAGGGGCAGCAGCCGCTGGACCACACACCTGTCGGGAGGGGCCACGCATTGCCATCCCGCTCCCGCCCCCGCCCCGCCCGCACGGGTGGTGCCGGGGCTTCACCTGTCCGGGTCCAGGAGGAAAGCTCGCGCTCTGGGCTGCTGGCTGAGGTTGGACAGCAGCGGCCCCAGGTAATGCAGGGGCGCGCGCGCGTTGTAGCCCGGCGTGCACAGCGCGCGCACCAGCCGCTCCAGGCCTGACGGCCCCGACGGCCCCGGCTGGGCGGCCGCCAGCGCCTCCATCAGCGCGACGCAAGGCGCGGGCTCGCGGCTGAGGTTGGCCAGTGCGGCGGCCGCCTCCTCCGCCCAAGGCCACTGCGGGTCCAAGGCGCGGCCCAGCAGGAGCGCGGGCAGGCCGGGATCGGCCGCCAGCAGCGGCTCGTGAAGGCCGGGGTCGGCAGCCAAGTTCACCAGCGCGCGGGTGGCGTCGCGGGCCGGGGCCGGGGCCGGCGCGGCAGCCAGCGCCCCCAGCGCCCGCAGCAGCTCCGCCTGCGCCGCCAGCAGCCCGCGGCCGGGCCCCGCGCCAGTCAGCGCCAGCACGTGCCGCACCGCCGCCGCCTGCAGGTCGGCCCGCGCGCCTGGAGCCAGGAAGGGCAGCAACCCTGCGGCCTCCGCGGGCGACCCGGCCGCCTCCGCTCCCGGCGCGCACCCGCCCGAGAAGCCCGAGTCCGCTCCGGCCTCCCGCATGCTTCCCACGGCCGCGGCCGCCGCCGCCCGCCCGGGAAAGACCGCGGCCCCGCCCACCCGAGCAACGGAAGCCGCCGCGGCCAATCCGAAGCTCGGAAGCAGGCGCAGGGGCGGGAGCTACCGAAGGAGGCGGGGCTTAGCCGCCCCGGCCTTCCGGCTTTTAGCGGCGGGCCCGAAGGTGCCGGGCTGGCGGTGGGGAGCTGGCGGCTCCCGACCCGGGTCCCCGGACGTCTCCGCCCAGCGCCTGGCGCGGCTTCCCGCGCGGGCTCCGGCTGCGGAACCTGGCTAGACCGGGACCCGGCCCTCCAGCCGCAGGAGGTCCTCCGGCGGAGAGGCGCCGGCCGCGCCCGAGCCCGGCGCTGAGGGCCGGCGGGCAGGACGCAGCCCTGGACCGGCCTCGGCGCTTCAAGCACCGCGTGGCTTAGCCCACCGTGCCGACTTCACTCACGAGAGACAGGAGCCCGGCCGAAACTGACTCGCACCAAAGGACGGCTACTCGGGGGGGGGGGGGGGCGGGGGTCAGCTTCCAGAGCCCCATTTCTCCCACACCTCTCTCCCACTCTGATTCCCGGGTGCTCCACCATGGGACCTCGGCCACAGGAACATTTTCTCAGCACTGATGGGGACGGAGGGGAAGCCGATCGCCTAGCTCCCAGGTCCTGGCTGAGGAGCTTCTCCCAAGCAGGGGAGGGAGACTCCACTCACACGGATTCCAGAGGAGCCGGAGACCAAGCAAGATGCTTTGTCCTTACAGCCAGCCTGGGTGGAAGGGGCTTTCCACCCAGCTCCAAAAAGCCTAGAGGTGAGAGGCCATTCACACCGAATTGCAGATGTCATGTTGTTTAGCCTTAGGAGGGCTTTTGCTACAGAGAATGCTTGATTATCTTTCTAAGTGGTTTGATTTGCTCACCTCTGAGGCTAGCTCCCTACAAAAGTCCGATCCCAGAGTTACTTCCCTAGATGGACGTTTCCACTGGTACCTGAGCATTTCCCTAATATGGTCTGCTTTTGTTGGGCTTGGGCGCTTCCCCCAAATATGTGGTTTTTGTCTTTAAAAGCTTTGTTAAAACTCTGGTTTGGGCTGCAGGTCTTTGAGACTGGAGTCCATCTGCAGACCCTGGCTCTCCAATAAAGACTCCCAGCTTGGGTTGGGAGTATGGCCTAGTGGTAGAGTGCTTGCCTCTGTTGCATGAAGCTCTGATTCCATTCCTCAGCACCACATATATAGAAAATGGCCAGAGGTGGCGCTGTGGCGCAAGTGGCAGAGTGCTAGCCTTGAGCAAAAGGAAGCCAGGGACAGTGCTCAGGCCCTGAGTTCAAGGCTCAGGACTGGCAAAAAAAGAAAAAAGTGACTTCTCTGTTTCTCCCCGACTGAGTTCCATTACAACAGGAAAAGCCAACAGTTTTGTGTACTTGCTATCTGCTAGGCACTGGGGTGATTGCTCTGATGCCAAGAACCAAAGTCCCTGGCTTTGGGAATCTTCACTGTTTCTGCCTGGAATGCCCTTTCCCCAATCATGCACAAGTCTGGCAACATTTTATCAGAGATAATTTTCCTAGACAGTAGCTATCTAAAGAAGAGACTTGGTCCCCTGTTGGTAAAGTTGCTTCTTTGTGTCTACTTCCTATAAGAGTCCAGTACAGGAAGTAGCACTGTGGCTCAAAGTGATACCAGTGTTACCTTTGAGCAAAAGCGCTCAAGGACAGTGCCCAGGCCCTGAGTTCAAGCCCCACAACCCACAAAACAGACTACAGTACCCAAGCCAGGAACCAGTGGCTGGCGCCTGTAATCCTAACTACTCAGTAAACTGAGATCTCAGAATCACTGTTCAAAACCAGCCTAGACAGAAAAGCCTGTGAGACTTTTATTTCCAGTTAACCACCAAAAAGATGGAAGTTGAGCTGTGGCTCAGGTGGTAGAGCACTAGTCTTAAGCAGAAAAGGCTAAAGGACAGTGGCCAGGCTCTGAGTTCAACCCCCAGTTCCTGCACACACAAAACATTAAAATAAATAAATAAATCTTAGCTGGGTTCTGGAGGCTCACACATGTAATCCTAGCTGCTCAGGAAGCTGAGATCTGAGGAGGATGATTCAAAGCCAGCCAGCCTGGGCCGGAAATCTGTGAGACTCTTATCGCCAATTACACACACACACACACACACACACACACACACACACACAGAAGTGGAGCTGTGGTTCAAATGTTAGAGTGCTAGCCTTGAGCAAAAATGCTCAGGGAAAGCACCTGAACCCTGAGTTCAAGTCCCAGGCCTGGCATAAAAAACAAACATAATTTTTTAAAGAAAAGAAGAAAAATAGAGGGCTGGGAATATGGCATAGTGGTAAAATGCTTGCCTCGTATACATGAAGCCCTGGATTCTATTCCTCAGCACCACATATATAGAAAAAGCAAGAAGTGGCGCTGTGGCTCAAGTGGTAGAGTGCTAGCCTTGAGCAAGAAGAAGCCAGGGGCAGTGCTCAGGCCTTGAGTTCAAGCCCCAGGAGTGGCAAAAAAAAAAAAAAATAGGAAGCAACTGGGTATCAGTGGCTCATGGTTGTAATCCCAATACTGTCATAAAAAAGAAAAATGTTCTTGCTGGTCTCTGATGGCTCATGCCTACAATCCTAGTTACTCAGAAGACAAGAGATCTGAGGACTTACGTTCAAAGCCAGCCCGGGCAGGAAAGTCCATGAAATTCTTCTTCTCCTTTTTTTTTTGTCAGTCACAGGGTTTAAACTCAAAGCCTGGGTGCTGTCCTTGAGCTCTTGGCTCAAGGCTCAAGAGCGACAGCACCACTTATGGTGGTTAATTGGATGTGAGAGCCTCATGGAGACTTTTCTGTTGGTCCTTTCCTGTTTGGACTGACTTCTTTAAAATGCAATCCTCCGATCTCAGCCTCTTGAGTAGCTAGGATTACAGGTGTGAACCACTGGCACCCAGCTTCCAGGAGACTGTTATCTCCAATAAGCACCCAAAAAGCCAGGAGTGAAACTATGACTCAAGTGGTAACCTTGAGCACAAAACCTCAAAGATAACACCCAGGTCCTGAGTTCAAGCCCTGGGATGTGAGCATGTGCACACACACACACACACACACACACACACACACACACACACCGCCCATGCTGGTCATTGTTAAGGACTCACTTCTATAATCCTAGCTACTGAAGAGCCTGAAATTTTTTTTTTTTCTTGCCAGTCCTGGGCTTGAACTCAGGGCCTGAGCACTGTCCCTGGCTTCCTTTTGCTCAAGGCTAGCACTCTGCCACTTGAGCCACAGCGCCACCTCTGGCCGTTTTCTGTATATGTGGTGCTGAGGAATTGAACTTGCCACTAGGCCATATTCCCAGCCCCGAGGCTGAGATTTTTACAATCAAAGTTCAGAGTCAAGTCTACAGGACTTCATCTCCAGGTAACCAACAAGAAGCCAGAATGGGAGGCACAGCTCACGTAGTATAGCATCAACTCTGAGTAAAAAGGCCGAGTCAGAAGGCAAGGCCTTGACTTCAAGCCCCAGTACAAGCACACATGTATACATACCACACAGACACACACACACACACACACACACACACACACACGATAACTAAAAATGCTAGAGTGAAACCAGGCACTGGTGATGCCTGCCTGTAATCCTAGCTACCCAGGAGGCTGAATCTGAGGATGGTGGATCAAAGCTAGTTTGGGCAGGAAAGTCCGTGAGACTCTTCGGTTAACCAGAAAAGGCTGGAAGTGCAAGACCACTTGCACTCTAGGGTCAGCCTGCTTTTGCACCAGTGGGTAACTGCTGCCCACTGGTCCTCTCCGTAGGCACAGGCCCACTTCGCCAGAAGGGCTGCTCTTCCGTGGCGCTCACCACACACAGGTGCTGTCCCACACCAGCTATGACCCCCACCCCACCCCCTCTTCCACCTTTCTGTAGCCACCAGCTAACTGTCTAAACTGTCTGCAGGGGCTTGCTGTTCCAAACTCCAGCCCTACCTCCTTGCCGGCCCCAGAGCCCTGGCCTGGGGGATGGAGGAAGCATGTGGTGTGCTGGCGAGAGCTTCTGGGCTTTATTCCAGATGGGTGCCTTGGCTGAGAGCAAGGCGAGTCCTGCCTTGGGGACGCAACGGGCCTGAGGGAGGGGACCCGGGGTAGCTGCCGGGTCACTGGTAGCTGTCAGGGTCAGCATCCCCGGGCAGAAAGTACCGCTGCAGGGTGGGCTGCAGGAGCAGCGGGGGCAGGGCCCGGGCAGGCTTTGGCCAGCCCGGGGGGAAAGGCTGCAGGTCTACCCGAGGCAGGGGCAGCTTCAGCACCTCGATAGAGCCATCGAGCTGGCGGGGGCGGCGGAGCCGGTGACCTGGCGGGGCAGGACAGTTAGACCAAGAGGCAAGGCCGGGGTGTGGGGGCCGGGATCAGGGTCCAATCTCCATCCCCGTGCCCACTTACCTGGCAATCTCATCCCCAAGCTCTGAGCTCTGGACTCCTGCAGCCGGAGAATCGGGTGGAGCCTAGAGGGAGGACTCAAGGTCAGTGAGTCCTTTATATCGATTGGCCGCCGCACACAGCAGCCAGTCCCCATCGCTCCCACGCGGCCCGCGCCGCCGCCCCGCGCACCAGGGCTCCCGAGGCGGTCGCTCCACACTGTTGGGCACCACCAGCTGGTCTGAGGATGATGAGGCTGGAAAGAGAGTCTCCTCCTGCTGGGAGCTGCTCCGCTGCCGCCGCAGCTGCTGCAGCTCACAGAACAAGCTGAGCACATCGACGTGGCTCAGATCCAGCACCCGTGTGAGGGCCCATTCGGCCTGCTCTAGTGGCAGAGGGACGCTGGGAAGCTCGCGCGGTATGGAGACCTCGGGCATGGGCAGCACACCGAAGGTCTTCAGAGCCTCAGAAAGCACTCTCTTGGTGGGACTGAAGCGAAACTGCCACAGCCTGTGCTGGAACTCCTCTTCTGGGTCTGGCACCTCCTGCTCAGCAGGTGGCGCCACCGGGAAAGGCAGCTCCAGAAACTGTGAGATCTGCTGAGAGGCCTGGGGGGCCATCCACAAGACGCCCGAGGCCTCCCGCGTGCCCGGCCGCAGCGGCGGCGGGGCCTCCTCGGGAAGCAAAGAGGTTGAGGTCCTTGACACCGAGGACATCACCAGGGACAAACTGGGTTCGGACAAGGTCTCCCTCTGTGGAGGAATGGCCGAGAGAAGAGGGACCCTTGTTCCTCGGGGGCTGGAACTCCCTTCTGCTGAGCCCGAGCCCTGGCCCTGGCCCCACCTGGAGGGGGCCCCTGCCCTGCCCAGGCCTCCACGCTTCAGGCCTGCCTACAGCCCTCAGCCTCACAGGGAGATCCCGAGAGATGCTGGGGTGGCAGACACAGGGAGGCGCGGAGCATGAGCGGGCGTTTCTGGGGTCCCACTTGGTGCTCTACTGGGCACTTCTACAGGGTTCTGGAGAAGGGGATACACTCCCCACAGGGAGGCCACTCGGCCCTGGCTCCCAAACCTCCAGCTGCTGGATGATGTCATCTAGCTTCTGACAGCAGAGTGATCGCAGCACAGCCTTGGAGTGGAGGTTCTGGCCCTGGACCCAGGTCAGCATCTCTTTGCACAGGAAGTCGTGGGGGTCCTGGAGGCCTAGCCTGTCCATCAGTTCCTTGACCTCTGGCCTGGGACAGGTGCGTGGGGCGCGTGACTTCCCTCGGGCCTTCCTTGCCGGCGGTGGCCCTCCCCGGAGCAGGACTCACCGGCAGTGGGTGGGAGAGTAGAGGAAGTAGGACATGAGCTCTAGAACCACCTCTCTGCACTCCAGAGTGCAGGCCATGAGCAGCTGCAGGGCCAGGATTACAAACTGCTTCTGTGTCTCGTCCTGAGTGTGGGGAGAGAGGGATTGTGGCTGGCAGAGGAAGTGGGGGGGGAGGGGGATGTCCAGGGGCCCACCTCGAAGCTGGGGGGCGGGTCCAGGTTGAGCAGGTGCAGGAGGGTCTTCTGCAGCTTGTCATGGAGGTCACCGCTCATGTCAGGCAGCAGTCGCATCAGTGCATGTAAGATACTCACACAGTCTGCCCAGGAGGCCTCTCCCAGGAGGCTCACCAACATGGAGGCCAGGCCATCCACGGTGCCCATCTCCGGGTAGGCCTGCGGGATAGTGTCCTGAGACCCTGCCTCCCGCTATGCCCGAAGGTGGGCTCTTCCTTCTCCCTTCCCCCCGCCCACCTCCAGGCTGGGCTCCTCAGCCTCCCAGGGTCCCCCAAACCTCCAAGGTGAAGATGGGAAACAGCTTTTTGAACCAGTTCTGCACAACGAAAAACTGCAGGAACTTTGGCAGATGCCCATAGCGCTCCGCCCAGCGTGAACGCTTATGTTCGTACTGGGAACCCTGCGAGGTCGAGGTCTGGGTTTCCTGTTGGAAGCTCGGGGGCCTTGGGCTTAAGTCCACGGACGTCTAGGGGAAGCGACAGCGGCGTCAGGCTCTGCTCCTCAGGCTGGCAGCGCCCCGCCCCCTCCCGCCAGGAGGCCTGGGCCGTACTGGAGCCTTGGGCCGAACTGGAGCCTTGGGTTGCCAGGAATGGTGCTTCTGCTCCAAGCGCACAGATGTGGACCAGTCGAACTCGAGCTTTTCCTCCTCCTCCTCCCACTCCTTGTGCTCCTCCTCCTCCTCCTCCTCTTCGTACCCTCCGTGGATGCTATGCAGCCACTGGGCCAGCCGCCGCCGCCACCGGTCAGCCGAGTGCCTGTGGCGCCGCAGCCACTGGCTGTACAGGCTGGACTGCGGAACGGAGACGGCAGCGGGCGTCTGCGAGGCTGGGAGGACAGCAGAGCCCTCCCTGCTCGGGGTCCCCAGGCAGGCATCATCGTGGCCTCCCCCAGCCCCGCCGTGTACCTTAAATCTACTTGAGACCAGGTTGGCCATGGTTCCCAGGCTGGTCACCTCTTCAAACAGCCACATTTTCTGCAGCACCACTGAGTTGGGCACATAGCCCGGGAAGTTGATGGGCCGTGGGTGGGACTGCAGGAGGTCACAAGGGTCGGCTGAGATGCCCACAGGGGCTCCTGGTGGCCATGCAGCCCCCCAGGCACTGGCTCAGCTCCGCCTGCATGCGAGCTTGTAAAGCAGAGTGGAGGGGGGCGGTGCACGGGCTGGAAATGAGGACCCACGCCAGGCAGGTTGCACTGTGTAGAGCCCCCCGCGCTCACAGGCTCAGCTCAAGCCCTGGCACAGGGAAGCACGCGAGCGGCCGGCGGAGCAGGGCCGCGGAGGGACAGGGAAGGAGCCTGCAGAAGGGCAGGGGGGGGATGGTGTCCACGGGGCCACGGCCCACATGGGCAGGGCCCGTGCCTACGGACACGGCCAGGCAAGGGGGAGAGCCCGGGCCGCACAGACGGACGGCCCTCGGGGCCTCACTGAACACACAGATTTTCAGCAAAGGGAGATGGGGTTATGCAAGAAGAGTGGTCCCTGGGAGAGGACTTCTCTGGGAGAACGGGGTGGCGGGAGCCTCACCTCGTGGGGTACTGTGGTGGCAGGAAAGAAGCCTTTGAGCTTCGAGAGCAACTCCTTGGGCTTTTTACGCAGCAACACCGGGGCCTGGGGAAAGGAGTGACTCAGAGAAGCACATAGCTCCTGCAGTCTCTGAGTGCTGCCCCGGGCAGGCAGTGCCCAGCCGTGTGGCCCCCTCACCTTCTCCTTCGGGAAGGGTAGTGCGCCCATCCCCGCAGCCGTCTTCCCTTGGAGCTTGTCCGACTTCAGCTGCAGATCCAGACTGAGGCCCAGGCAACAGCTCAAGGAGGAACTGGCTAGGAGCTAGGGAATCTACAGAGTTACGAGGAGGTGGAGGCAGGACCCATGACGTCAGACAGAGATGTGGAGGGGCTGGGAGGTCTTACCTGGGATGCCTGGCTGTGCACCTTCCGCTGGATGGGTGGAATGGGCAAGGAAACTGGAGGAGGGTGGGCAGAGTGCTGGTCCAGGGGGAGTGGGGCTGTGGGCGGCATGCCGGAGGTGTCCTTTTGCTGGCCATCCACTCTGGAATGTATGCCCTGGGGCGGGAAGGAGGGGCCCTGTGAAGCTTGGGAGGAGGGAGAGCCGCCCAGAGTCAGCACAGGGTCTGGCCCTACACCCACCGCCAGGCCGGGGCCATAGATCACACGTAGGTAATTGTGAAAAGCTTCTTGCTGTTGCCTCCAGGAGAGAGGGGGCTGGGCTGCAGGGGCTAATAGTCCCTTCTTTAATTGCTGAAGGTCCTGGTCCCGGGCCAGCAGGGCCTCTAAATCCTGCAGTGGGTACTAGAGGTCAGGCTGTGTGTCCTCGAGACGTGCTATGTGTTGCCCAGGCTATGGGGATCCCAGGGCAGCCCAGGGACTGAAGGATGGTGGCCTGGGCCTGGAGCGGGGCTGGGTACTGGAGAGTGAGAGGCAGGACCGCCCACCCACCTCCTTCAACACTGGCTGCTGAAGTGTTGGTGTCTGGCGATGGGTGAAGGACAGGGCTGCACTGCAGACAGGGACAGGCACAGATGGGGCGCGGGGTAGCACTGCCCATCGGGCAGGAGAAGTGGGACAGGACCAGCCAGGAGAGGGGAGTGCCAGGGCTGGGACTGGTTTATCCCAGCCCCCAAGGAGCCCAGGAGTCCCGAGTCCTCGTGCTGGGGCGCACAGCCGGTCCAGTCCCAGGGGTGGGACCTCCCCGTGAGGAGGGCTGGCCGCCTAAGGACCTGAGGCTGGCTTTCCCTTGCAGGTCGGCGAGCTTCTGCAGCTGGGCGGCCGTCAGCGACTCCCAGCTGGTCACTGGCAGCGGAGGGTCCTCCACCTCCACGGAGGATGCCTGGCACAGCTTCTGGGAAGGGAGCAGGGCTGCGCTCGAGCCCACGGGGCTGTCAGTGCCGCAGCCCCACCTTGCCCGCCGGGACCTCACCGCGCACCTTCACCAGATAAGACGTAGGCAGGTAGAGGCTATGGGACACCAGGCAGAGGCGGGAGCCCAGTGCCAGCACCAGGTCTCCACTATTGCCGCAGAAGGCCAGGGCCTGAGGGGCACTATCCAGCTGCAGGAGCCTAGAGTCCAGCCCCGGCTTCAGAGTGGGAAACTGAGGCAGTAGCGGCCCTGCCCCACCCCCAGTCCAACCACTGGGTCCTGGCAGCAAACAGAGGTTAGGAAATCCCAGTGGGGCTGTCCCCTGCCCCGCCCCCACCCGCGGGCCCCTGCCCACCGCAGTAGGCGGTTCTCCAAGGTCCAGATGCGCACGGTGCAGTCCAGGCTGGAGCAGGCATAGAGCTTGAGTGTGGGACAGCAGCACAGGCCTGCAGTGGTGCCCAGGGTTAGGAGAGCCAGGCGCGGAGGGGGTCCCGGCGCCCCCGTGGCTCGGGCCCCTCACCGGTGATGTGGTCCTTCGGGTCGTCCTGGGGCCGGTGGTCACAGCGTGGGCTGCTGCCCAGGCCGAACTGCACCAGGCCATAGGTGGCGCTCTCGGGGTCCTCGAAGCCCACGGTGATGCGCCTGCCCAGCGCGCAGAGCGCCCGGGCCGGGTGGCAGCAGGAGAAAGTGCGCAGCAGGCTCAGGCTCTCCTCGGCGTAGGGGAACACGCGCCACATCTTCACCGTCAGATCTCCGCCTGGGGGTGCGGAGCGGGCGGGAGTCAGGCGCCGCCCCCGCCGGGAGGGCCAGGCGCGCGCTCCGGGTACTGACCCGAGGTCACAACGCTGTTCCAGGTGGACGCGATGGCGGTGACCGGGCCGGGGCGGTGCGCTTCCGTGCGGAAGACGGTCTTGGAGGTGCGCAGGTCGAGCACCGACAGCGTGCCGTCCGTGTGCCCCAGCATCGGGAGGTACCTGTGGGAAGCGACGCGGCTGGCCGGGGGCCCGGGCCACGCCCGCCCGCCCGCCCGCCCGGCGGCCCCCGCGCCCCCTCCCCCCCCACCGGTTCTTGTTCCTCCAGGCCCAGGCGACGGCCTCGCTGCTCGGGTCCCCCTGGTGCAGGCGCACGGCCTCCCAGCAGGCGGCGGCGCTCTCCCCGTCGATGAGGTGGCTGTAGAGGTGCAGACAGCCGGGCTGCGGCGCCGGGGGCGGCGGCGGGCGGTGCCGGTGCAGCACCGCCATCGGGCAGCGGGCCGCGTTGGCGCGCACCAGGTGCCCCGCGCGCGTCAGCAGCCAGAGCGCCTCCCGCGGCAGGCAGTAGGCCACGGCGGCCGCGCGGTCCTCGGGCCCGAGCAGCAGGGCGCTCACCGTCCTCCCGGTCGCGGCCGACACCAGGGACACCGACCCGTCGGCGCAGGCGCACACCAGGCGCACCGGCAGGGGCGGCTCCGACGGGGCGGGCAGCGCGGGCGCCACCTGCAGGTGGAGCACCTGTGCGGGCAGCTGCGCCAAGGGCGAGTACAGGTCTCGAATGTTCCACAGGTCCACGCTCCTCGGGCACAGGCAGAGCACGGGCCAGCCCGGGCCCGCGGGCGCCAGCAGGCGGCCCACCGGCCCGGAGCGCGCGTCCCGGCCCCAGTAGTCCAGCGCCACCTCGCCTACCTGCTCGGCGGCCCGCAAGTCCCACGTGCGGAGAGTCCCGTCCTGCGAGGCGGACAGCAGCAGGCTGGTGTTGGGCAGCAGGGCCATGGCTGTGACGGGGCCTGCAGGAACCCGGGGGGGCGGGGGAAGGAGCTGGGAGCCGGGGAGCGGCGCCCGCGCGCACGCCCGCGCGCACGCACGCACGCAGCCCGGCCAGAGCCCGCAGAGGCCCGCGACGGCCCAGAGAGCTCCAAGCGATTGGCCCGGGCGCAGAGAGAATGCGCCACGAGAACTACCAGCGCCCCGCGCGCACACCTGTGTGACCCACGAACACCATGCGGATCTGCCAGTCGGCCGCCCACACCTTGACCGTGCTGTCCCGGGAGGCCGTCACCATGGCCTCGATCTCCTTGCAGTAAACCAGGTCCAAGATGGTTCTAGGGGCGAGCGGGGTGGGGCGGCCGGGGGCACTCAGCACTGCGCCTGTGCGGACTGACTCGGGTCCCTCCCGGCCCTCGCTCCGCTCACGTTTTGTGCAGGTTCTGGCGCACGTCCACGAGGGTCCAGGCCTCCAGGTCGAAGGTGAGCACCGCCGGGCCGTAGGCGGCGAAGCAGTGCTGGCCGTGGCGCGCCGGTGCGGGCCCCAGCGCCAGGCGCTTGAACGAGCCGCTCAGGCTCCGGGGCAGCTGCAGGGGGAGCCGGTGCGGCACCAGGCGGCGGCCGCCCGAGCGGAACTTCCACAGGGTCAGGCTGCCGCCCGCCTCGACCACGAGCAGCAGCCCGAGACTGGGCACGGGCAGGCAGCAAGTGGGCTCGCCACCCGGGGCCCCGCCCGCGGGCGGGTGGCCGAGCCACAGCAGGCTGAGGTCCGGCCTCAGGAGGGCCAGCCCGGCCGGGCCCCAGCCCAGGAAGCGGCCCACGGCTCCCAGCGGGGCGGGCACGGCCACCAGCCCCGTCAGCGGCGCGGGCGCCTGCCGCTTGCCCTGCACCCAGCCGTCCTTGGTGTGCAGGTGCAGGCGGCCCTCGCCGTCCAGCACCACGAAGCGTCCGCCCACCGCGTCCTGAGCCACGGAGCACAGCCCGGCCGTCACCTCCAGGTGGCGCAGGGGCTCCAGCCCGTGCGCGAGGCGGGCGACGCGCAGCTCCTCCCTCTTCTCCTGCGGGCGGGAAGGGGCGGGGAGGGGCGGGATGGGCGGGGCCCGCCCGTCGCCCGGGACACCGGAACGGGAAGGCCTCCCGGCCCCCGCCGGGCTCGACGCACCTTTTCCACCACTTCGTGGAGGTAGGCGCGCAGGATGAGCCACAGGCGGCGGGCGCGCGAGCGCAGGGGCAGGGCCTGCCATCGCGGGGTCCTGGAGAAGAGCCGCAGGACCTCCTGCTCCGGGGGACACGACTCTGCGGCGGGCGGAGGCGGCGGTCACCCCGGCCGCGGCCCCCACCGACTTCCCAGGCCGCGGCACAGAGCTTTCTCTGAAGGCCCTGCGGGGCGGGGGGGCTGCCCGGGCCGGGGCGCACGCAGGGCCCCTCACCATTTTTTTCAGAGAGAAACCCCGGGTCTGGGACTTCGTAGATGTCCGCGTCATACAGGTCTGAATCCAGAACCGGATTATCGACTTCTGCCGAACAGCTACAGCTTGCATCCAACGATTCGGCCTCCATTTCGACCGCTGTTGGACCCAGGCGCTCAACAGCTGTTGGGACTTCCGGGTCTCGAGGGAGAGGCCTTGGCGGTTGCCAGGACACCGGCCGCCCAGGCCCCGCCCCGCCGCAGGCCCCACCCCTCACAACATCCAGGTCCACACTTGAGTCACAGAAACTTTTATTGGAAACAGATGAGCTGCAGCAAAGTGACACTCAGTGCACGTGGCCCACCCGGTGAGGTGGGGGGGGGGCAGGTAGGCACCAGGGGCTAGCCCAAGATGAGCAGGTGAACACCGAGACCTGCTTGCAAGGACTCAGGCCACTGGCCCTGGGAGCTGGAGTGTACAGGCCCAGTAGGAAATACAAAAATAAACTCTGTGGTCCAGCTGTCCCTGCCTGTGGCAGTCCGTTTGGCAGGGCAGTCGCTGTCCCACCAGGCCCTGCGCAGTCTAGTCCAGTCGCAGCACGGGCAGTAGGAGCCTGTGGGGTGAGTGGACATCCACAGGCTGGAGCCAGAAGGCTAGGCAGGTGTGGCCTTGGGCAGTGCCAGAACTGGCAGTCCCAGGGCATGGCCAGCACCAGGGCAGGCCCTGGGGACCCTCAGGTAGGCAGGTCCAGGTATTGGCTGAAGCTAGATGAAGCTGGGACCTCCGTTCCTCCTGGTCACATGCACATCACCGGGACCCTGGGCAGAGGTGGGCACACAGCAGGCCTTAAGGAGCCACCACCCAGGAGATGAGGCAGAGGGGCACCTGACCTGTCCCCCCCACTCCAGGCTCCTGGCCCTGGAGCCACCACTACCACCACACACCTGTCCTCTTCCATGGTGCTGGTCTCCTCTGCCCCCACCTCGCTGCCTCTGCCTCCACTCTCTTCCTCTCCTAGTTCCATGTCCAGTGTGTTGCCTGCCTCAGAGGGCGTGTACGTGGAACCACTGTGTGGGGTTGGAGAAATCAGTCTCAGGGCCGCCCCTCCCAGGCCTGCCCAGGGAGGAAGTTAGAGTAAAGGCGGGAGCAGATGGCCAAGGGTGAAGAACAGCACCGGCCTAGCCGGGATGTGGGTCCTACCAACCTGATGGAGCGGCAGCTGAAGAAGACAATTCGCTTGAGCCGCTTGTTGTAGAAGAAATAATTGAAGGACCAGAGGCTGCCATCCTCCCCAAAAGGGTCTGAGTCCAGGTCTGGATTGTAGCTGAGGGGCGGGAAGCACAGTAGCGTCGAGTCCCCAGGGTCTCACACACACACACACCTAGGGGTACACCTACAAACACCAGCCAGCGCACCTGTAAATGTCACACTCGGCAAGGCAGATCTCCTCGTCCACTGCGTTCCACAGTTGTGGCTTCAGGGCCTTAAAATCCTCTCGAACAGCAGAGAACAGGCTGCAGTTGACTGCATTGACCACCTGGGACAGGTCAGGTCACAGTTGGGCTGACAAGGGTCTGGGACAGCAGGTACGGACTCACTGGACCCCAGGAACCGCGGGAAGTGGGCGGGGGGGGGGGCAGTGAGTCCCTTCCTACAGCCCTTACCCAGCTAAGGCTGGGCTCCCGGCTGAACTCATGGCTCCGGGCTGTGCTGAAGTCATAGTCAGGCCTGAAGGACTCGTTGAGGGTGGCAATCAGGTAGAAGAGGGTCTTGCGGCTGCACTTGTCACTGAGGGGGCTCTCATCTTCACCGCCTTGGCTCTTGCTCAGTCTGCCCAGAGACAAAGCATCAGCCTAGCCCACCATCCCACAAGCTCTAAAACGTCAGGCCCCACCTCAGCTCACCTGCTAGGGCTCAGGCCAGAGGTCTGGGGGGGAGACAGTGCCTCCAGCACATGGGGCTGGCCTTCCTGGCAAAACTGCTTGAACATGTGTTTATCGTCTCCTGCCATCTTACACGAGTAGCTTTCAATCCTGTGGGGAGCAGGGAGGACCACGAAGCATGCTCTACTCCCCCATGCCCCCGGATTCAACCGAGAGGCCGGAGCAGTGACCTCTGAGACACCAGCCCCTGGAGCCCCCCCCTCCCCATCACCTGCCAATGATGTGGGCATCTCCAGTCTCCACAGTCAGCTGTGAGTTGATGGCCTCGAAGCTGGAGTTTTCCAACAGCTTCATGTCCTTGGGCAGGAGGCTGTGCTTCTGAGGAACCACTGCTGCCTGAGGACGTGGGAAGCCAAGCCATGGGTGTCAGGCCCCAAGGGAGCCTTCGAGCTCCCCTACTCTGCCAGCAGAGCGCTGTGCACAGCTGGGTTTGGCCTGAGACCAGGCTTCACGCAGCTCCTCTCCTTCCCTTACCTGCCAAACACTCCGCACTGACACGGAGGAGATGAGATCCCGTTACCTGAAGGTGTCAAGTCCAGGCTCCAGCTCAACCTCACCTCCAGCACCTCACGCCTGGGGGCCAGGCTGCGCCCCAACCTAATCCGCGCGCCCTGGGGCTGCCGGGTTAGTCTCGCCTCAACGTTTCCTAACTCCATCCAGGAAGAAGAGAGCCATGGCACCAACGGAGGCTTGGGGGCCCGCAGTGGACGTAGGTCGGGCTAGCCACCCTAAGACCTCAGCCGGGGTAAGAACCCGCATTCCGGTTCAGAAACTGGCACCCCCGGGACACGGGCACGGCGGCCACCTCGACGGCTGGGTGCTCCTCCCTGTTCTACGGGCTGTTTGTGGCAAAAGGGAGAGAAAGCCACAAGCCTCTCCGTTCCACTCTGCAAGAACGGCATGGAAGCCCCGGGCTCCACCAGCTAGGCAAGGGGCACCGGCCGAAGCGCCGAGGAACTACAAATCCCGGGAACCCGTTCGCGGGGTCAAGGGTTGCCGGCGGGCCGTGACGAAACTACAAGTCCCAGGAGGCAGCGCTCTAGCGCGAGGCCTGCCGGGGGCTGTGGTTCCGGCAGCCCGAGACAGCGCGGGACCCAGTGGACACCCACCTGCTTGGGCTGGGCCGGATAGGGCTGGGCCGGCCCGATCGCCGGGGGTCGGGGCCGCGGTGAAGGCGGGGCGGCCTCGGCGCAGCGCGAGCTCCTCAGGACCGCAGGGCGGCGCCGCGGCCTCCACTCGGGCCGCGCTGTATCCGGGGAAAGCAGCTCCGCGGCGAGGTCCCGTTACTCCCGGCCCTGCCGGCCCCTCTGGGCTGCCGCCGCGACATAGCCTCGCCCCCCCTGCACCCCGCCCGCCCTCGCGACCACCCTGCCGCGGGCCGCTACCGATCGCACCCGCAAGCAAGCGAACCAGCGACCTCCGCCTCCCCCAGCCGGACAACAACAAGCGTCGGCCAAGCCCGGCCCCACGCCCGTGAATGGCCCGCTCCAGCCAAGACAACCAGAGAGCGAGCAGCCATTGGGCACGTTCCCCGCCACTCAGGCCCATCTCCCATTCCTTCTGGCTGCGACGCGTGTCTGTCAGGCTCCGGGCGCACGAACCCGCCCACCCCCCTCACGCTCATTGGCTGAGGCCTCGAGGCCCCGCCTTCGGGGTCGCGGATTTTCCCAACGCGAAGCCCGGCGGGGAGAGCCGAGGGGGCTCCGGCCGTAGCCCAGCGGCCCCGGCGTGGCCGCTCCAGCCCCCCTGCCCGTCCAGGTAGTCGGCCCGGCTGCCGCCTCCGGCCCCGAGCCTTGGAGGCGAAGAGCCTGCGCGCCCGCCCTCCGTTCCGGGCCGCTGCTTCGGTCGGTCCCGACACTGCCCCCGAGGCCCGGTTGGAACGCGGCTCCGGCGACCCGGCGGTGCCCACCTCTGGACGCCGCGGGAGGGTCCCCGGTTCCCGGCCGCAGCGCGCCGGCCGCGCCCGGAACCCAGGCTCGGGGCCCCGCTTCCTGGCCGGCGGAAGTGCTGGGCTTCCCGGTCTCACGGAAGCCGTCTCGGAGCCTGGACCCCGAGGGACCTGAGATGGCGCCGCCGGCGGGCGGGGCGGCGGCGGCCGCAGGCTCGGGCCCCGCGGCGGTGCTCGGGGCCGTGCACGCGGCGGTGCGGCCGCTGGGCGCGGGGCCGGACGCGGAGGCGCAGCTCCGGAGGCTGCAGCTGAGCTCGGACCCCGCGCGGCCCGGGCGCTTCCGCCTGGAGCTGCTGGGGTCGGGGCCCGGGGCGGTGAGTAGGGCGGGCGCGGGGCTCGGGCCGGGACCCTCCGCGGCGAACCCCTGAGCCGTAACTACGGTTCCTTGCTCATCTCTGGCCTGTAAAGTGCCTGTGCCCGCCTCACAGCCTCTGTGAGGACTCGATGAGATAATAGCGTTAAAGCCGGGGACCCCCGGGCTCACTCCGCAGGCCGAGATCCGAGCATCGCGGTTAAAAACCAGCCCGGCCAGCAAAGTCCGATGACTTCAGTGAACCACCAGAAAGCCGGAAGTGGTGCTGTGGCTCAAATGGTAGAGCGCTGGCCTTGAGCTGAAGAGCTCAGTGGCAGTGCCCAGGCCCTGAGTTCAAGTCCCACGACCGACCAAAAAAAATCATCTCAACTGTCCAAAGTGAAGAACACTGACCTTCACTGACCTTGGACTCTCCTGCTCTCCAGGTCGGTCTGGAGTGGTCCTTGGAGTCAGTTTCCTACACAGTCCGTGGCCCCAGCCAGCATGAACTGCAGCCTCCACCAGGAGGACCTGGACCCTTCAGCCTGCAGTTCCTCAACCCCCAGGAAGCTCAGCGGTGGGCAGCCCTGGTGCAAGGTGCCACCGCAGAGGGACAGAATGGTAGTGCCCTGGAAGGAAGGCTCACTGGAGCAGCCCTATTCCCCTAGACTTGGCTGGAGACCGTGAGGGGAAGAGCTGGGCATCTGGAAAAGCTCCCAGGAGGAGAAAGCGGACAGATTAGAGGTTGAGGAGCTAGCACCTGGAATATCAGACAGTGATGAAAAGGAAGAAGAGGGTGTTCAGGACAGGCTCAGGTCTGCATTCCTTAAGACAGAAACTTATGCAGTTGTGTGAGGTGGTGCAGATAGTACTGAAAAAGAGGATGTTCCTAAAGGTTCTTCGGAGTTTCATGTCTGTTTAAATGATTCAGTGGTCAGGATTGAGGAACAGCACCGGGTAGTTCTAGATAGGGCCTGTTAGTGGAGCCATGAAGTAGCCCCCACTAGGGACTCCAGAGAGGTAAACCAGAGAGAAGTATGAAGAAGAGGGCCTGGCATGTATCAGGAGAAGGGCAGGAAAGGTAGGCCCAGGGAGCTCAGTATTATAAAGGTTTATTTCAGTAACTTGTCCACAGCAGATAGGTACTTGGCCACTGCTCTGTACTGGGCACTTTAATGGACAGAACCTCAAATTTCCATCCTACATTTCTATAAATTTCAGTTAGCTGGCAGAGACAAGGAGGGCTGCTAAGTAAAACAGAGTGGCAAAGGATCACCTTGGGAAAGAAGCAAGGCAGTTGCTTATTACTCTGTAATCCCAGCTACTCAGATGGCTGAGATCTGAGGATCATAGTCGAAAGCCACCCTGGACAGGGAAGTCTGTGAAATTCTTATGTCCAATTAACCACCAAAAAGCTGGAAGTGAGTACTAGCTGTGAGTGAATTCAACTAAGTAACAGTGAGAACCCAGGCCGAGTTTAAGCCCCAGTACCAGCACACACACACACAGCCCTGAGGGAAGTGTGTGCAGTGACCCAGAGGGCACGGGTACAGCACCAGGTGCTTAGAGGGTCCTACTTGTAGTGGGGACTGTTGAGGATACTGAGGGCCTTGAGTCACTGACACAGTGGGGTAAAGGGGGAACGGTGGGTCTGGATGCCCAGGGCAGGCACTATGTGTGTGTTCCCTGCCGGAGGGGGCGGGGGCAGGAGAACAGGGGGCGTTCATGTCACTCTGCAGGTCTTCTATTGGTTCTGCTTTGTGGAAAAGGAGCATAGGTAGGGCCAGGCAACAGGAGGGTTTAGGACTCCAGGTCCACTTTGCCAGAAGTGTAGCTTCTGCACAAAGGAGTCAGGCAGGACCTCAGATGTTTACAAGGGCCAAGCTGGGAGGGTAAGCCTTAGCTTAGAAATGTAGCCTGCGGATAAAAATGAAGAGAGCAAAGGCAAAGATCCTGGAAACCGCTGGGGAGAGGTCTTGGTGGAGGCTGTCAGTGAACTCCACATCTTCCACATCTTCCTCCTTCTTAGGCAGTGGCAGCCCAGCCCTAGCCCTGGGTGCAGAAAAGTGCCATGCTTCCTTGCCCTGTCCCCCTGTGGCCCCAACACCCACAGCATCCCAACTTGAGGTGCATCTTCCCCAGAGCCCTGGAGACTTGGCTGAGAAAGGTAGGGGAAGGCAGCTAGAGGGGGTGGCAGGGCAAGTGTTTAGTGTCTGGCTGTGATACTGGCCCTCTTCCCCCGTAGAAGAGCTGGCCAGGCGCTTGGCCCAGGCTGTTGCAGGTGGGGACCAGAAAGGGGCAGCCCAAGTGGCAGCGATCCTGGCCCAGGGTCACGTGGCTCTCGATATCCAGCTCCCAGAAGCCTGCTTCCCACCTGGTCCCATCAGGTGAGGCCTGGTCTTCCTCCGCCCACCCTCAGGTTTCCTGTGCAACCAACCCCCTGACCTGCATTCTCACCCAGGCTGCAGGTGACAGTTGAAGATGCCACATCTGCTGCATCCTCTGCGTCTCCCGCCCACATTTCACTCCAGATCCACCCCCACTGCACCATTGCAGCCCTCCAGGAGCAGGTACGCGTGGGATCTCAGAAGCCCTGGTGTGGAGGAGGGAGTCTGGTGACACTGCCCAGCCTTGATCCTCTGCCTGCAGGTGTTCTCGGAATTTGGTTTCCCACCAGCTGTGCAGCGCTGGATCATTGGGCATTGCCTCTGTATGCCTGAACGGAGCCTTGCTTCCTATGGGGTCCAGCAGGATGGAGACCCTGCCTATCTCTATTTGCTCTCAGTCCCCCGAGAGGCCCCAGGTCAGTTCTTTTTTTTTTTTTTTTTTTTTTTTTTTTTTTTTTTGCCAGTCCTGGGCCTTTGGACTCAGGGCCTGAGCACTGTCCCTGGCTTCTTCCCACTCAAGGCTAGCACTCTAACACTTGAGCCACAGCGCCGCTTCTGGCTGTTTTCTGTATATGTGGTGCTGGGGAATCGAACCTAGGGCCTCGTGTATCCGAGGCAGGCACTCTTGCCACTAGGCCATATCCCCAGCCCCCAGGTCAGTTCTTGATAGGAGTGGGAAGGTGGGGTTCAGCCTGTGACAGCCCTGAGTGCCCTTCCTCTGCCATAGGACACAGTACTCAACACTCCCAGATGGATGAAGAACCAGAATGCTTGTTTCCCCAATCAGCGGGGCTGCCCTCTGCCCCCAAGCCAGTAAGTTCCAGCCCCCCCCCCAAGTCCCCTTCAGGTGGGCAAGGGACCAGAGCTTCTGGGGATGAGCCAGGCCTAGGCAGCTGTGGGAACAAGTAAGCAACATCTTCCCTGCTCCTCCAGCCTGGCTGGCCATGTCCTTCCTGCACCTTCATCAATGCCCCAAGCCGTCCTGGTTGTGAGATGTGCAGCACCCAGAGGCCAAGTGCTTGGGACCCTCTCTCTGCAGTCTCCACCTAGGAGCCACAGGTATGAGAGGCAAGGCAGGCGGGGGACCCAGGACAGACCAGCAGGAATGACCTGTCTCCCTGTCCCCCAGGTTATGAGAACAGGCACCTTCCTTTAAAGGCCCAAGTCCTGGGATTACCTCCTGAAACAAAGGGATCTTTGCCGACTGCTTACTGAGGACAGAGCTACCAGGGAGTGGTGGTCATTAAACACTTTGAACCAGCCCCCTGTCTCCTTCTCTGTGTCTCAGTACAGAGCCTGAGCTCAGCTGCCAGGGCTGTTGGGAATGAGACAAGGTCTTCATCAGCAGATGGACCCCCTACCATGCTCTGACTTAGGTACCTGGACTCAGACTTACCACTCACTAGTGGCTCATACCTACAATCCTAGCTGCTCAGGAGGCTGAGGACTGTGGTTCAAAGCCAGCCCAGGCAGTTAAATCTGAGACTTATCTTCAATAAACTACTCAAAAAAGGGTGTAAATGGAGCTAAGACTCAGTGGTTGGGCACCTGCCTGAGCAAAAGCTCAGTACTGCTCAGCTATCTGCAGTATTCCCCTTGCTGATACAGTAGTTGCCCACAGGCTGGAGGCAGAGTGGTCCAATAATCCGATACTTTGTTTATCCTACCAGTCCCTGGACCATGATCAACTGAGCCATGACCTTTACACCCCTGTGCCTGGTCATACCCACCCTGCTGGGTGCGGCAGTCTAACAGCCAGGTTTGTTTGCTTTCTTTTTCTTTTTCTTTTTTTTTTTTTTGGCCAGTCCTGGGCCTTGAACTCAGGGCCTGAGCACAGTCCCTGGCTTCTTTTTGCTCAAGGCTAGCACTCTGCCACTTGAGCCACAGCGCCACTTCTGGCCTCATTTATGTGGTGCTGAGGAATTGAACCCAGGGCTTCACGTATAGGAGGAAATTCTTGCCACTAGGCCATATCCCCAGCCCACCAGGTTTGTTTTCATGTGTATGTGCAAGTCCTGGGGCGTGAATTCAGGACCTGGGTGCTGTCCCTGAGCTTCTTTTGTTCAATGCTAGCACACTACCAATTGAATCTCAGCTCCATTTCCAGCTGTTTTGGGTAGAGATAAGACAGTCTCATGGACTTTACTGCCTGGGCTGGCTTGGAACCACGACCCTCAGCTCTCAGCCTCGAGAGTAGCAACGAGGACAGGAGTGAGCCACCAGCACCTTGACCAGTTTTCTGGTTTTCATCTCACACTCACCAGTCTGGACTCAGGTATTGTACAGGGCGCAGCTAGACACACGGGGTCTGGGTCTTGGTCCCCGAGTCCCCTGAAAGCATGCAATCCTGTCACAGAACACTGCAAAGGTGAATGTTGAGAAACTTAATTTATTTCCATGATGGGGGCTGAAGGAAGATCTGGAGTGAGAGCCTGGTCTCCTTCCCCCTCTCCTCGTCCCAGATGAAGACGGGCTGGGCCAAGTGGACCAGCTGAGGCCTGAACGTGCCTTAGGATGGCTCCTGGGCTTGAGGGTCTGTTCAGGCAAGATAGCAAGCCAACCTTGGATAGGGTCACTTGGGTGGCCGGTATGCCAACTTTCGGCTCTTCAGGACTGACCACTTATGCCGCTTCAAGGCATATGTCAAGGGCACCAGCAAGCCTACCATCATCAACATCTGAGGACAAAGGAGGCTTAGAAGAGGGGAACAGGAAGGACCCCACCCAGCCCCTCTCCAATGGCAACTGTAACCCTTCCTCAACCCTTCACCTTAAGGCCCATGCGTTTTCGATGGTCGTGTTCTGGCTCAGATGCCCAGCGCAGGAAGGTAGCGATATCCTTGGCAACCTGGGACATAGAAGCTGGGGTGCCTGGGCCAAAGACAAGCATTAAGAGCTACCTTTGGTATCTACCCATTCTGGGCGACTTGCAACCCTGTTCCCTGGAGGTAGACTGGCCCCTACCCAAGGCTTCAAAGGGTCAGGACTCCAGAGACTTGCTCAGATAGGCCTAGATGAGAAGTGGGCAGGACCAGAACACAGGGATAGCAAGTATGCTTAGGGACGGGAAAGGACTCAGTGAAACACTCACCATCGTCAAACTCCAAGACTTCATTATAGATGGGAGGGGCCATGCCAATGGCCTGGCCTGGGAAGTAGGGATTGAAGTAGAGGCCTTCTCGTAGTGACACCCCAGTGGGTGGCTCACAGTAGCCCGTGAGCAAAGAGAAGACGTAGTCCTCACCACCGTGCCTGAAAACCAGACCCATGACTCCTCAGCCTCTGGCACAGGCAGACCTACCTCTTCCTGCTCCCCTCCAGCCCCACCCTGTGGACTGCCCATGTACCTAGCTCTCACGATGTAGCTGAGGTCAGGGGGCAAGGCTCCATTGTTGGCGGCTCTGGCAGCCTCCTCATTAGGATATGGTTTTGGCAAATAGTCGGATAGTTTTCCTGGCCTCATGAACATCTCCCCATTTTCATTGGGGCCATCTTGGACCTCCACCTGTCACGGATAGGCGGGTCGTAACTCTGCAGTCCCATCCTAACAGACGCCCCAAGCCCTGCCGGCCCACGTCTCCAGACCCCCACACCTCCTCGGCCAGTGCCTTCGCTTCTTCCTCCGTGTAGCACACGCCCACCAGGTGGCGGTAAGCCACAAGATCCATGCTGTGGCAGGAAGAGCACACTTGCTTATATACTTGGAAACCCCTCCGGATGCTAGAGAGAGAGAGAGAGAGAAAGGGCTAGGAGCACAGAAGATCCCAATCCACCCCGAAACTCCCCGAGCCAGCCATCTGCACACCTGGTGTGGTCCAAAGAGGACAGGAGGCCACGGTGCGACCACGGATAGCTGGGGGGGTGC